>NC_071395.1:51876571-52176571 GCF_022682495.2 Desmodus rotundus | reverse complement strand
GCCTGCGGCCCAGAGCGTCCAGGCAACATGCCCGCGCTGCACGGTAACTAGGCAAGGTTCACATCACTGGGAATATTGCCTCAGACAGGCTCTCTGATCCTTCTCAGCCTCAATTTTTCCATCTGTAGACTCAGCACAAAAACCTCTATTTAGAGGATTTTTCCTGCAGTGACCCCTTGTCCCCAGTAATGTGACTCTGACTCGAACCGGTATCACCTGCCACCTCTGACCACAATGTCTGGCCCTTGCTGAGTCTGTGTTTATTCTTCCCGTGATGATCTGCCCCCCCCCCAGGAGTATATTGTTCCTCACCTGTGTCCCCCTAGCCCTTTGTGTAGGTCTGCCCCCAGCATGTCACACTATACTGTTGTTGTTTATGGGTCTGCCTCCCTCGTAGGTTTGTGAACCACGCCAGGACATCTTTGTACAGACAGAGTGTAGGATGTTGCCCCAGGTGGCCAAACTCATTGAAGAAATGGCAATCTTCAGCCTGAACGAAACGTGATAGCTGCCTTCCTGTGTGTGAGAGGCTCTGCCAAGTGCAAGAAAGGCGGGACTTGTTCTAGGCAGTTCTCAAAGAAAGAACAGGAACAAGTGTGAGTACTAAGGGGCAGTTTTTGGCCCCGTGAGATGCGGCCTTGGTGCCTGGGTGAGTCTCATCCACAGGGAATGAGGGACAGCCTTGCTGGGAGTGCCCGGGTGATGCTGGATGGTTGCTGACTAGCTTTGTCGTAAAGGAATTGTGGCCCCAGTTTCCTCCACTGCTCTACGATTCTGTGATCTGTCCCATTCCCAGGCACACTTAGTCTCCCTGGGGACAGAGAGAGAGAGAGAGTGAGAGAGAGAAAGAGAGAGAGAGAGAGAGAGAGCAATGAGAGCTGCGTGTGCGGCCCACTGTCTCTGTGCGCTCCAGTGTCCCCAGGCTGGACCGGAGATGCAGGAGCTCCATCTCTCAGGCCCTGGGCACTGGAGACAGGCCTTCTGGAGGAAGTCTCTGGCCATCCTGCTATTTCAGGGACCTCTGGGAACAAACACCAAGGCCATTTGTTCGCCATAACACTTGACCTGTGGACATTGCTTCACAGTCTTAAAAATACTCTCACACTCTCACCTCATTTTCTATTTAGAAGCACCCTGTTGTGTGAGACACAGATTATTGCCATTTTGCAGATCAGTAAACTGTACCTTGATGAGAGTGAATAACTTAGCCCCAAACACTCAGCCTATTCATGCAACATTTCAGGCTAGGATTCAGGACCTCTGTCATTGACTTGGGTCATCTTTTCACAACATCGGATGCCTTTCTGAAGAGCAGCCTCTGGCACTCACTTGCCAAAACCAGCACAGAAAACTGATGATGCACCAGGTAGGACTGTGGGTGCGAGGAAGAAAAATACCTAGCACAGGAACTCGAGGGGTTTGTTTGTTTCATGCAGCAGCAAGTCCAGGGGCCGGCAATCCTGAGTGAATGGAGCTGCTCCAGGACCTGGGTTCCTTCCATCTTTCCGTTTCACCATCCTTTGTACACAGGCCTTCAAACTTATGCTTGTCCCCTCCAGCATCACGCCACAGTCCAGACAGGAAGAAGGGAACCAGTAAAGACAACAACAGTGTTCTCCTAGGGAGTCTTTCCTTTCGATTCAGGAGATCCTCCCAGGGAATTTCTCCCATGTCTCCTTGGCCAGAGCATGGCCTCCACCTGGTACAGGAAAGGCTGGGAAATCCAGTACTGTAGCTTTGCAGCCCCCGTAGTAGAGGAAGGCAAGGAAGAAAAGCCATCGATCCCCATGACTGCACAACACCTCTACCCAAACGTGCCAAAGCATGGCATGCACCTCAGCTCCCGGGTCCAGGTGCCTCCGTGCACACAGCCCAGGAAGTGTCTTTGTTTGCAGCTATGGAGAGAGAGGATGTGCTTCTGGATGCCAGCCTGAAATGTGAGTCGGTCCTCGGGAAGGAAAGGCTTTAGGCTCAAGGGACAACACCAGGCTGCATCCTGGTGGGGCCAGGAGCCCTGATGAGGAACAGCTGTTACACTCAACCTCCCCCAGGAAGGAGGCTCTTAACTAGATTTCCCATACAGAACTTTGTGGGGGAGGTTCAAACACAACCAACCCACTATAGGCTAAATTTGTATGCCAACCAACATCGACATGGATAGTGGGAGCAGGGGATGACTTGTGTCTGTGACTTCAGCTTCTGTCTTCGGTGCCCCAAACCCTTTAATCTTCAGAGCCCAGGCACAAAGGAGCCCAGCACAGGTCGTGGAAGCCTGTCCCCTTTATGTAGAGAGCACACGGTCTTCCCCGAGAGTGCACTGAGCAGGAAGAGAAACCCGAGTTTCAGTCAGTGGTAGATTTGGTTGGGGGCTTTCAGGAACCCGACTTTAATACTGTAGTCCTTGCCCCAGGCTCTACATTACTGTCGCCTGGGAAACTTCCAGGTTGACAGCAATGCCTGGGCCCCACTCCAGATCCCTTAAGCCAAGGGTCCAGCTTTGGTAGCTTAGAAAATCTCCCCTGGTGACTCTAACACTAAGGCAGGGGTAAGATCTTGCGGTCAACTTGACCATAAACCTTAAACTTATCAGGTCCGCTCAGTCTCCCATTCAAGGACGAGTGTATGCTGACAACAAGCCACATCCATAATCATATCAGAAAATGAGAAAAATACGAAGCCAGACACTCCCCAATTCCCTATGGTCCCCACATGGGCTGGAGGACTGTCTGAGTCATAAGGAGTCAAAGGCCCAGTTCTCAAACACCCCCGGGGCTGGTGTTGGTTGGGGCTGATAGACACGCAGATGAGAGTGGTGGTCATGAAGGAAGCGGTTTGTACTCACAGGGCCATGGAAGCAGGAGCCACTGCAGCCATCCAGGGCCACCCGGGGAAGCACCAGGGTCAGCCCATCAGGGAGCAGCGGGGAAAGCAGGGGCGAGAGCCTTCACTGCAGTTTTTTTGGGAAGGAATGAGTTAGGCAGGATTCGCAGAGACATAGGTTGGCTGGTTTGAATAATGCTGGTGGGCTCTGGGGCAGAGGGGCCACCCCTAGCTGTCTGGTTTGTGGCCCTGGGATGGTTATGTCAGGGAGATGGTGGCTCAGGCCGACGATGGAGGTGACGTAGGGTGCAGGCTCTGGACTGGGTGGTTTATGTTTGAAGAGCCCGCTCTGAGGTGAGCATTTGCTGCCTGCAGGAACAGGCAGCCTCTCCAGGGCCAGCAAGGCCCAGACATGAAAACGCCAGAAAACAAAACACCCGATTAGCGCAGGTCCCGCCTGCTCAGTACTCGGAGGACTTGAGACTCTACAGACATCCTGTCACATTCCATCCAAGGACACTTGCACTCCTTCTCTCCGGACAGGCAGTCACACGCAGACCCCCCACCTGGCCAGGTGGAGGGAGAGGGTCTCAGCACCTCCAGAGTTCACCTCCACATCAGGAAAGCTCCTCAACACAGAGTTACAGAGAGGGCGGCACGCTGGTCTGCCCCCGGGAATGACCACTCCGGGCCGTGCTGCGCCATTCTCACGCCGACGGGCTGCACGGACCCACGGTGGTCTTCCCTTCCGGTTGGCAGACACAATAAGAGCGAATGTTACATGAGATTTTGGAACCTACCATTGTTTCTACATATCTTAAGCACTCGGGCAAAACATAAAAGTATGCCTGTCAATTTTATAGGCAAAAATGAGGTCTTATTTTATCATTTGCTATCTTCAAAATCAAACGTTTGCTGTTACTTTTATAGGTCAAATTTGTATTTCCTATTTTATGAATTGTCTATTCATGTCATTTGTCTATTTTCCCATTGGGTTATTACTCTTTTCCTTATTGACTTAAAAGCTACTTTATGTGTAATAAGGATATTAATCATTTTTCATAGATCTTGTAAATATTTTTCCCAGCTTATTATCTTGAATTTTAGAAAAGTTTCAAAATTATATCTATTTAAATATATCAATCTTTTCCTTCATGCCATTTACTGTTAACAGAGTGTACTTTCCCAGACATTTTCTGGGCATATGCAAATATATCTATAAATATATATATAGTTAAATATAAAATGTTTCCTGCACATTTTAGATGAGATCATGCAAACTATTCTGCAACTTACTCGTTTTGATTACTAGTATATTGTGGATAGTTTCCCATATTAAAATATAACAATAAAAAATAATACCTAATGTAAAGTGGGTATTATACAACATAAAACATCTAATATCTAATGGAGTATTCCATTATATGAACTACTACAATTTTACTGAATCAGTTTTGAAGCTTGTCTTTTTATTTTCACATTTAGATCCGAAAGTTTGGGGTGTATGGGAGAAATAGAGGCTGAAGTTTATTTATTCCAGGTGGTGAGCCAATTGTCTCAGTAGACTTACAAAGCAATCTCTCCTTTGCCCACTGGTTTGAAACAACTTAATCATGTATTAAATATCACACATTTGATGACAACTGAATCACATATTTAATGCACCTATATTGAGAACATGGGTTTCTCTCTAAGTTTTCTATTTTGCTTCATTTACTTATTTATTCCTTAATCAGCACCACACTGTTGTAATTATTTTAGTTTTATAATATATGTTAATATCTGCAAAGTCAATATTATCCCTCTATTTAATCTTTTTCAACATTGCCTTGGCTAAAATTTTTTTTCATTATTCTTAACTTTAGAATCATTCTATGATGTTCCCAAAACATCTATTTAGAGTTTTGATTGGAATTGTGTTAACTAACTGATTAAAGGATTAGTGACATAATTTGCTAGTGATTATTCCAGAACTGTGTTAAATTAATTAATTAAAGAATTAGTGACATAATTTGCTAATGATTATTTTAAGTATGTCTCTCCATCTCTTCAAGTTTTGTTTTTATGTACATTAGTGATGATTTTTTTCTGTATGTCTTGCATATTTCATCAAGTTTATTCCTAGATATTTTATATTTTTATTACAATTTGAAATGGAATTTTAAAAGTATGTTTTCTAATGGACTATTACTATTGTCTGTAGGAAAGTACTCATTTTTTGTTCATTTTGTAACAACTCACTTTATTGAATATTAGCTTAGTCGTTTCCAGCTGGTTCTTTTGGATTTCTCATGTCGGCAATTGTGGCACTTGCAAAATAAATAAATAAATGAATGACAGAGAGAGGATAGGTGGTTTTATTTCTTCTTTTATAGTATTTACACTTTGTTTCTCTTTATTTTCTTATTGCCTTGGCTAGAACCAATTCCTGGATACACTGTATTTTGCCATATAAAGGTGTATAATGCACACTTTTTTGCCCAAATTTTTGAGGGGAAAATAAGGATGTGCGTTCTAGAAGGGTATAGTGATGACCTACCATGGGTATAATAATTGGCATAATAGTCCCGTGTGTGACGCGCACGACGCTGTGGGTGCACGCTGTGCACGGCAAAATACGGGCACCCGTTAGACAGTTTTTTTCTCTCTGGGGTTCCATTGGGATCCCCCACACACAGACAGTTTATGATTTAATTCGACTCCTCCCCTAATATTTTCATCTCTTTATCCTTTTTTTCTGAGCTCTTAGAGGTTTTCTTGTGTTTATCTTCATAGTCTCCGATTTAATTTCTTGTGGCATCTAATATGTGGTTCACTGCTTCTTTTGACACTCAACAATCAGTATTTTTCTCCAAAATACTCATCTTTGGAAAGTTGCCAAACTTTCTCCCAATTGTCAAAGCCTCATCGTGTGCTGTCCTGAAACATCCATTTAATCATGCCAGTTGTCTGTTCAAACAATTTCAGTGGGTTCTGTTACAAAACAAATTCCAAACGGCTCAGGACACGTTAGGCTTTCTGTTATCTAGTTCCAATAACCTTCCAGCTCTTTCACCCACCACTCCTTCCAGAGGCCCTCTGTTCCAGCACATCCCGCAGTCAGCCTTGCACAGTCCCTGGCCTCTGCCCACAGAGTCCTTTTCCTGAGGCTTTACCTGCTCATCCTTCAAGATCAAGTTTAAAAGATGACTCTATGAAGCCTTCCCGGACTCCTGAGGTGGACAGGTTTAGGATCCCTCCTCTGTGCTCCCTCTGTACATGATAAATGCTCCTTTACTCGGGCACTTTTTACGGGGACCACCGTTATGTCTATGTCTGACTCTCTCTCCAGGACTCTTCTCTACTCATCTTGCTCACTTCTCACTGTCTCACACCTTTCTCTTCTATCATACTCACCAGTCCCTATTCAAGTTAAGCCCAGTTACCACTTATTCCACACCCGCACTGAACAGTTAAAAAGCTCACAACTGTGGGTTGTAATATTACCCAGTGACCTTACTACATATGCTTATGGTATATTCAGTTCCTTACTTTCCAAAATGACTATTTCATACCTTCTTCTCTATCTGCAGACCTCCTCAAATCCCTCTTCTGATGATCTTGCCTCCAATTCACTCAGAAAATACAAGCAACCAGAGACAATTTCCTCACCCCTCACCGCCACGTCTTCTAATTCCCTGTATCCTCTGCTCCCACCGAAGGCCTCCCCTTTCACTCTGCATCCTGCCCCTCCCACTTCCCAGAGTCTTGGCCCTTGCAATGATCTCAAGCCTGCATCCCTTCCTCTCTACTGGATCACTTCCACTAGCCTGAGAGCATGCCTCTCTGTCATCTGTCTCTTAAAATATAAGAATAAAAGTAATGCTAAAAAAGTCTCTTAACTCTTCCTCCCACTCTAACAAGACCCCCTCCATGTCTCAGCTGTCCTTCTCACCAAAATCTGGTTTTTTAAATCTTCTTCAGTAACTATCTCCAATTCCTCATCTCTCATGTCATCCCCACCTGTCCTTCCCACTCCACTGAAGCTGGTCTTGCCAAGACAACGGTGATCTTCAAGCTGTCAAGTCACGTGGTGGCCACCGCGTCCTCATCCTGCTCTACCTTTCAGCAGCATTCAGCCCAGCTGACACTTACTCCTGCCTCAGATTTCATAACACCCTTCAGGTGTGCCCCTACCTCCCTGGTCTTCTCTGCTCGATTCTCCCTCTCTCCTCAGTGTTAGAGTTCACTCTTGAGACCTCTTTTCTTCTCCATGTCTAATCTTTCCATGAATAATTTTATTCTATGGATTTAGGCCTATTTATATGCTAATGACTCCCAAGTGTTTATATCTGGTCCTGACTTCTCCCCTAAAGTCCAGGCTGTGACTCATATACTTGCTTGTCTTCTAAGAAGCACTTCTAACTTATGTCTAAAGCAGAACTCTTCATGTGCCCCTTCAAACATACTCCTCTCCAAATCTTCTCTAGGTCATTAAATGGTACCATTCACGCAGTTGCTCAAGCCAAACACCCAGCCCCTATCCTCGATTTCTCTTCCCCTGACCCTTTCTCACTACTCTACTGACTAGTTCATCCACAAATCCCTTTGATTCTACTTAAAAAGACTTCCCTAATCCATCTACCTGTTTCTGTCCCCATTGCCACCATCCTAGTCCCAGATACCATCAGCCTTCAGTATACTACTGCGGTAGCCTCTGAACTGGCCTCCTGGCTTCCTCTCTTGCCTCCTGCCAACAATTCATTCACCTCCAAGCCACCAAAACGACCTTATAAAATGTAAATCAGATCATATCATTCTCCTGATTTAGTCTCCTGAGTAAACCTCCCATGGTGCTGCATTGCACTTAGGCTGCAACCCCCCTCCTCACGCAGGCCCAGGGGGCGCCCTGTTGTCTTGCCCTACCCACCTCTCCAGCCCTGCCATGTCTACTCCCCTCTTGCTTTGCCCTGGCCACATAGCCTTCTTTCTGTTCCTAACTTCCACCTGAAGGCCTTTGTAGCAAGCTATTTCCTATCCTTGGATTGCTTAACTCCTTCTCACCCTACCCTATTTTATTAATTATAACAATATTCACAACTTACATTTCCTTGGGCTGGCTGGGGTTTTTTGTTTGTTTGTTTAATCTGTGTGTCTCACATAGAGTAAAAGCATCCCAAGAGTATGGATCGCACTGTCTTGTTCCCTGTGGAAACCTAGCACCTAGAACAGTTTCAGGCATATACTACATGTTCAGTAAATGCTGGCTGAAGGGATGAATGAGTCCTAGTATTCCTTGCAATTGGTATATTTCCTGACCCAGAGTAAGCTTTCCTGTATTTGCTGAACTAATGGATAAGTTGTTCCAACTGCACTGTGCACTTCTAGAGAGCAGAGCAAAGGCGGAAACTGTTGTGCATTTCTTTGTTTCCTCCACAGCACCTAGCACGATGCTAGGGATTTCCACTTGCTTAATAAACATGCTCCTTTGATTTATTTCTCTTCCTCATAAAGGGAAATCCAAATGATTAAGCTGTCTTCTTAATCAACTTTATTTCTCTGAGCATAAACATGTGACACAGGAGGAATGTCGTGAGAACCATAATGACCTAGGTAGGAAGCTTCCGGGGGTGGGCCAGCCATCCTAGGTGGGAGTAGAGGTACAGGAGGGTCTGTCTGCACCTGGCAGTTCTCCTAGCAGGATCCTGGCCCTAACATGACATTTTCTTTTCGGTGTGCATGTTACAGAGTGCGACCTACATGCTGGTGATGGTGGACCCCGACGCCCCGAGCAGGTCTACGCCCATAGCTCGGTTCTGGAGACACTGGCTGGTGACAAACATCAGAGTGAGCTGGCCACGAGGCGCTTTCTGACTCATTGTGGGCTATGGCTGGGGGTTCGTCTCACTCGGCGGTTCTCCACTCCCATCCGCGGGGGTAGAGGGCACTGCTGAGAGAAGACTTCTGCATCAGATCACCCCCAGCACCCAGTTCTCACAGCCCCTCCAAAGTTTTCTCATAATTTCAGAAACTGTCCCAGGATCAGGGGTGCACAGGTAAATGGGTTCTCAGACCACCAGGGACACAAACCCCACTTTGTATTTGCTAATTTCTGTAGTGCAAATACTCCTACCATGGCTGGTTTCACAACTGACTCACAAAATTCCTGAAAATATAACAATCGGCTCTGGCACACCACTGCCAGGGGCCTGGACCTGGGGCGAGGGGTGATTCTGTGCAGTCCAGGTGGCAGACCTGGGGCGGGGGGCAGGGGCATGCAGGAGCTCCTCCTCCTGACGGGCAGAGGAGGGGTGGCCATTCTTTCCCTTGTATAGAAACAAATGGCCTCCCCTAGTCCTTGTCCCTTTCCTATCCTGTGTGAGAAGGAGCCTGGCTCACACTCTAGGAAGGAGGTCTGAGGAACTCGGGTCTGGCGGCTTGTCAATGGGCATTGTGTGGGGCTGGGTGGAGGGAAGGTTCTACTGACAGACAAGTTTTGGAGACTCTGGGTTAACCTGACTCAACCCCATTCCTCCCTGAAGGGCTTTGCAGAGCTTTCGGTATCCTAATAGGCACTATGTAATATGCATTTAATTTTCAGTCTCACTTGACTATTGAATCTTTTGTTCATGAGCACTTTGGGCAAACCCATGCTAGCTTCAAGCATGAGCACATCTCTGCCTAGAAAGCCCACCAATGACCTTCTCATAGCGTGTGCAAAAGTGTCAACCCCAGAGGATGGTGGGAACCCAGAAATAGGAAGACAAAGTTTGGATTCAGGTGTGGCTGGTTCCCAACTCAGTGACCACCTCAGGTCACTCACCAGCCCTCTGGGGTCTTGTCTTTGTTAGAGGCGGTTGTCACGATGACCCAGTGAGACAGCACACTGAGAGCATTTGGAGAAGGTGGAGGACCCCTCGGGTTTGAGGAGCTTGTGTTCTTCCTTCTAGCACTGTGGGATGGAGCAAGGGGGTGTCCATCTGACCTGGCTATTTTGACGTTCCTGAGTAAGGCAAGGGCTCCCACTGCCACTGGAGTGGGGGTGTGGGGAGTTGCCCTGGCAACCAACCCTGCGCAGGGACCACATACCCTTCCCAGGCCCTTCCCACTCCTGAGGGAAAGCAAGGGTGCTGCTCTGCCCACTACTCCACCAAGCCGCCTTGGCCTGCTGGGGAGACTTGGAGACACCATGAGCAAGTGAAGGGGCAGAACTGGGGGAGGCTCACACCATCAGGGCAGGGAGGAGAGCTGAGGGCACAAAGGGAAAGATACTGGAGCCGGTGCCTATCCAGAGCATTGCCATTTTCTGTACTTGGGACTCCCTGGTGGTCATAAGGAGCTGAAACTCTCAAAAAATGTTACACTTACAGGCCACCACCTACACAAGGGTGCCTCTAGGAGGGTCTTACTGGGCAGTTCTGAGGCCAGAAATCAGAAGCTGCTGGGGATGAAGTAATGTCAGCGTTGAGGCTGCCTCTTTTCCAAGCCTGAAGTCTCCCCACCCATTCCTCTCACCCCAATACTCACTCCAGACAGTTCTCTCACATGAGCCTTGTGCCTCAGCAGCTCAGCTCAGAAGCAAAACAGGTGGCAGGTGCAGGTGGCAGCTGTCCGGCAAGGCTGCTAAGCCACAGAGCTTACCAGAGCCACCTGCCTGGGTGCGGCCCTTGGCCTTCCCGCTTAGGCCGGAGGAGGCTTGGGTTTCACTCGCATTGTCACCCACTTTCCCTGATGCAAGGGCCAGCAGGAAGCAGCAGCTCTCAGCTCTATCCACTTGGCCTGCCCACCAGCCCCCAAATTCCACCAGCTCCAGAATTGCACAAACCGGGCTGCTTGGGTCGCGGGCTGTGGACATTGGCCAAAGGAAAACAGGACTCTAATGACACCCAGAGGCACTTCCTTTGTGTTGGTGTGAGCTGCTGCTGAGTGGTTTCAAATATTGGAGCCCATTCAAATAAGCTTATTAAAATGCAGATTCCTGGGCACCACCTCAGTCTGTCAGGAGAGGGCTCAGCGTCTGCACTTAACAAGCATCCAGGAGGAGTTTAGCAGCTTGAAGGAAGACTGCAGAGTCCTGTGTCAGAATCCCTGGGTCGTTATTAACATCCTCTGGTTATGGAGCAATTTTCAAGTGAAAAGCACCTTGAAAGTTCCTTTTGATCCTCCCAATGACTTTGTGAGCTTGACATTATTCCCATTTTATAGATGGGTAGAGCAAAGCCTGGACAGATTGAATGATGCATCCTCTCAGCTTAGTGGGCTTTAGAGGTGGGTCTTCAATGTAGGACCCCCAACTCCAAACCGTACACCCTTCCCACCACACCTCATGGCCTATGTTCATAGCATATCTTTTCCGTCCGCTCCCCCGTGACAGGGGCTTGTCCCTGTGCCCTCTGCAAAGTAGGGACCATGATCTCTATGCTTCCCCCATCTTCCCGAGGCCCTATTTCTGGTTATTTTTTATGGGTAGTTACGTCCAGCCACCCTCCCCAGGGAATGCTGCCTTGGTAAACAAAATGTACCTGACAAGCATTTTGAACCTCATAGAAGTAAACCCTCATATTATCATCACCTTCAACAGTAAGTGGCCTCAGCAATAAGGTGTGCCATAAAGTCACTCAAGACATGGAGTGACAACAGCCCTACGATTCACAATGGCCACAGAAGCAAACTTGGTGGAACCAGAGGGGCCCAGGCCTTACTGGGTGGTGGAGTGGGGGCCATGCCTGGGGGAGCCCCTCAGCAGGGACAGTTTTGCAGCTGTTTTCCCAGGTTGAGACAAGACGGCATCCAGTTCTTAACAATACAGGAGGTATTTAGCTCACCCCACAGAGAGGCTGGCAGGGCCTGTGACAGATGAGCCCTTAAATAAAACTAAAAGCTAGAGAGAAGTCCATCAGTAGGGACCAGGCATTTGTGGTTCATGTCGCTCCTTTAATTCTACAAATACGACTGACCATTATTTGCCACGGCACAGTATGTAAGAGCACGGACCCTGGAGCCAGACTGCTGGGGCTCCAGTCTGAATCCACCAGCATTGACTCAGTGATTTCAGGGGGCAAGGTGCTCAGCCTGCACCTCAATATGCCGACTTGTAAAGTGGAGACACCAGGAGCCCCTTCCTCATGCTGCTGTAAGGAAGCTTAAACGAACTATTTTAAGTGAAATGCTTACGACAGTACCCAGAACGCAGAGTAAGCCATCCATAACTGCTGGCTGTGATGCTATAATTGTTGCCTGGAGTCAGGTGCTGTGCTTGCACTGGGGTCACAGAGGCAAAGCAGGGGACATCCCCGCCCTCCAAGAGGCAGAGGAAGGAGGCTGCGGCACGGGGTGGGGTTGCGGGAGCACTGAGACTCCCTCCAGTCGGAGCTTCCTGCACCTGCAGCTTCCCATTGGTTTCGGGGGCAGGACTAGACTTCCGTCCCCAAGCCTGGCCAGACTGGGGCAGGCAGGGACCGATACACAAACCCTCCTTGAGCACTGACACACACACCACCTTCCACCCCCATCCCCATGCCACATCCTTAGCATTTCCTTTAAGATGTTTTTCAGTTCTGATTCAATCTAATGAGTACTCTTCATGCTACAGCCTAATTAAGATATCAATTAATTTGCATCATTCATTTCAGGAGAGATGCTTATTGGTTCATCTTCTGTTTGTGTCTGAATATAGTGCTCAGAGCTTTTCATGCAGATATTTTCATTAGGGTTTTTATTGTTAGTGGGAATATTGAACACAGGAAGATAGTATATTATGATGGAATATCATGATTGGTGACAAAGAACACTAAGAACAATTAAGGAGGCAAGAGTACCTTTTTTTCTACAAAAAAAAAAAAATCTTCCTAGAAACTGTCAATGATTCTAAAATTTGCCCTGAATATCTTTCTTGTTTTAATAAAGAAAAGGAAATGGCAAGTTCACAGTTCCCTTTCATTCAGTGCCCTCAACCTTTGGCAGCTGTAAGTGCAACCAATTCTGGGTTGAATCAAAGGACCTCTAAGGATTCATTATTCTGTCTACAATTTTCTGTAGTGTTGGATTTTTCCATAATTAGAGGGGTTTTTAAAGGGCCCCTAAGTGTGAATAAGATGAATGGGAGACCCAGTAAACAGGGCCAGGACCATAGCCCCTGCCTTCCGGTTATGCGGTGGCACGTGGCAGGGCTCTTGTGTTTGAACGATCGCTCCCACTACTGAGTGATGTCAGACAAGTTACTTGACCTCTCTGAGACTGCTTCTTGTCTGCAAAACTGACACAAATCCCTACTCTTCAGGGTTGAGACAAGGAAAAAAGGAAATTACATATGCAAAGAGGAGATGCCTCCCTAGAGAGAGGCGCTGTAGAAAGCGACAAATTTATCCTTGTTCCTAATCAATCGAGCAGCAGATCCTGTAGAAATTTAAATATATACATATATATATTTATATAATCTGATTTTTTACATGCGCATAAGCAAGCTCATGATAATAGACAGAAGAAGAATAAACGATCTTTATCAGGACCACATGTTCGGGCAAAGAGGTCACGCCAAGGAAATAGAATTAATTTTTAGTTTCACTGCTGATATCTGTGCACTTCTCTGTGCATGTTTTGCCCTGTACCATGAGGGTCCATTTTAAATAGTAAACACTGCCTGGCACAGCTTATGCTCCCAGAGGGCATGTAGGCTAGATCTGTGGGCCCCAAGGAGCATTTGGTGATGGGGACAAGGCAGAGGGGCTTTGGCTATAAACCAGACTTGGCCACCAGAAGGAGAGGGGAAAGAGCCTGCACATTTGGGTCAGGTGAACCAGGGGAGGTTCCAGACTCTGCCACTTTCAGGTGGTAATCTCTGAGCCTCAGTTTCTTCACCATTGAAATGGGCACAATAATAATGTCTATTTCCCAGGGTTCAATGAGATCAAGACTCCTGAACCAGAATGCAATGGAGCAGGACCTCAATCAATAGGATTCTCTCTCCCACAGCCCCAACTTTGAACTCTGACCCCAGCAGCCACTTAGGATTTAGCAGCTTCCCTTAGGGTATTGGACTCCTATTTTGCCAAGTCAGAATTCTAGACCATGCCCCAACACACAAATCTTAGGGTAAAAACACAAACACAAAAACACTCATTCTTTTGCCTTTTGAGTCAAGATGGATTCAGGCCCAGCCCAGAGGACCTAACCTGACCCTGACTTACTTTGGTGGAGGTAGCAACTGGGAGGTAGAGAGGGGTCTGTCCCACAACTCAGCCTCTGGGAATTGCCCTGTGACCCCTGGACGCAGCCCAGACCACAGGCAGGGCAGGTGGCAGGCCTGCAGTGTGCTTCCCACACTCAGAGCTGCGCCTCCAACTTGTCTTTCCAATGCCCCCCTCGCCATCTCCTCATCTCTCAGTCTCTACTTTGCTGTCCCTGTCCCAGCCCAGAGATGCCTTTGCTCTCATTCAAAATAATTTCAGTAAAATGTTGCTACAAAGTAGAACATTATCTATTGATGAATGTTTTTAAAGCCCTTCAGGTTTTCATGGTGATTTGCAGTGTAAAATTATTTGCAGATAAGAGCCAAATTAGCTCTCGTACACTGAGGTCGCTGTGTCCTGTTATCCATGTGAGCAGTGTTCAAATAATCAGCCCTTAGACTAATGTGGCATAATTGTTCATTTGAAATAGATTTTTTGTACTCCATTCAATGAATCATTAAAATATTCAAGGGATAATGCAGTGAATTGGAAATGAATTTATCATATTATCCCATGCATACTGTAGTGCTTCAGGTAACTAAGGAGAAAGGGGGGGAGAGAATAAGAATGTAATGTGTACAGGCAGGAAGGGGCCAGTATATAAAGGAATGTGGTAAACAAAGCTTTTTAGTTGGTTTATGGAAAGTATGTATAGAAAGGCTGACCAGGAGGAGTGAAAAAAAAAAAAGAAAAACGCTGTTCTTCGAAAAGCCAAATCTCTCCCTCTCCCTCCTTCTCTCTCTCTTTCTCTCTCTCTCTCTCCACTCTGAGATTCTGTGCTCTCCGCTGTTAACTTATTTTTATCAAATATGTTTATATCAGAAAGTCGTTATGGAAACCAATTCTGCCATCCAGGAGAATTCCTGGATCAGGCAGAAAATTCTCTCTCTCTTTTTCTTTCTCTCTGTCACAAACACACAAACACACACACACCCGTAGACACCCCAAAAGGAACAGCAGGGTCTTGCTCACCCGATTCTGAACTCAGCTCTGATGGGGACAGAGGGTGATACCCTGGCTTCCCTCAATGGGTGAAACTGTCAAATAAATAAGACTGAGACCAACAGTCCCAACCCACCTGCCCTAACATAAGGGACCTGGGCTGGTCGAGGTCCACAGGCCTCAGCCTCCACCCCGAGCGTGCTTGCTTAGGAAGAGACACAGGGGTGGGGGCAGCGTGTTTGGAACAGTGATCCTCCCTTGATCCCCTTGATCCCCTTGATCCCAGGAGGGCTCTCGCAGTGACCACTGTCCACGTCACACTTGGGTAACGTCTTCTGTTCTGGCCACACTATTGTAAGAGAGATAGTGAGCGACCTGAGGAGAGCAATCGGAGCAGTGGGGCTCTGAGAGATCATATCGGGGGAGCAGGAACGGAACGAGGTGGGGAGGATGTGAGAACTGCCCTTGAAGATTATTTAAAGATTTCCTGAACAATCTGAAGGAATCAAATTGGAAAGCAGGGGTGACCCTGCTGTGCTCCACTGGGCGTTTACATGTGTTCCAACGGGTGGCATTTACATGCAAGTAAATTTTGGCTGCCTATAATAAAAAACTTTCTAAGAATTTGAACTGCCTAAGAGCTGAGCATACACTCTGCAGGGGAGGGAGCTTTTATCACTGGAAGGACTTACTCAGGGACCACCCACTGCGTAGAAGCCCAGACAGATAACCTACAGGATGTGCCCCTTGGCATCTACAATGTTTCCACCTGCCATATTTCTTCTGCTGGCAAGAGACACTCTGCTTACAGCTTATACACATATAATACATCAACAGTAATAATTAAAGAAGCTAGAATAAAAAGGAGAAAAGATAAGGGAAGAGGAAGAAAAAAATAGGAAAATTCACTCGCACACTTAGCATGTGGTGCTGGGCACTGTGCTTGCATGAATATCTCATTTAATCATCACAGAAGCCCAAAGGGGAAGGCCATACCAACAAGAAAGTTTAGGCCTAGAGGGGCTAAGCAACATGTCCGTTTGTCACAGCTAGCGAGTGGCTGATCAGGATTTGAACCGAGAGCCTACCTGAGTACCATGACTCCACATGACCTCTCCAGAGTTCAGGCGGATCTCACCCCCAGGCTGCAGGCCCAGATCAAGTGACAGCTTACCTCAGGACCAGGAATGGCTCCTGCAGGCCCTGGTGCTGGTATGAGCTTCCCCAACCTTGACCCTTAGCCCCCATTCTTGGCCACACCCTCTTCAGGCACAGTGCAGCCTGGACCTGGGCCCTGGAGTGCAGTGTGGACCCAGGGAGGGAGATTCTCTGACTCACTGCGAGCAAATTATTTCCCTCTCTCAGTCTGTCCCCTCATTGGTAAAAGAGACAGTAGCATTGCCTGGCAGGAATGTTGTGAGCACTCATGTGTGAAGCACCCAGCATACAGCACATAGGATTCGCTAGTTCTCTACTCTGATCTGCTATACCACCCTAAACCCCCCAAGAAAAGTAAAAGTTGAGCCCCTGTTGGTGAGGAGCACATGTCGCCCCTTAGAGGTAGAAGAGGGGCTAGCCAGGAGAAGGAACTGCCCACGGGGTTACCACCTAAAAAACTTGGAGGGGAAAAGATGCCTGGGCATAGGACCTAACAGGGAGGTGCTGGCACCAACTATTTAACTTGCATTGTGTTCAGCACTGTGGCTATTAAAAAATAATGGTAGATTAGATAGATAGATAGATAGATAGAAAATTTGACAAATAAATGTTAGAATAATTTAAAATGTGTTTTCTCAGTTCCCCAGCTAGAAAGGCAAGGTGAGTGTATAGGAAGTGAAGAGAGGAATTCCCAGGGTACAGCATCGCCTCCAACTGGCCTCCTCAGACCCCAGTGGCTAGAAGAGTTCAGAACACACTCCCCCCTGTGGTGATGCAGGTCCCCCTTCAAGGCTCGGTGCAGGCACCGCCTCCGCTGAAAGGCTCGCCATGATGCTCCCAGGTGGAGCTGGTCAGTCCCGCCCTGTGCTCCTGCAGTCTGTCAAAGCTTTGCTCGTGTCCTCCTCACAGGGGTCGTTTTTATTTCTGAGTCTCTCTTCCCGATGACAGCATGAGTTCCTGGCAAGCGGAGCTGTGCTTATTCTTCTTCCATCCCCAGCACTCAGCGCAGTTTCCAGAACATAGAAGGCCCTCAGTAAAGCTGAGCGAGTCCATGAACGGAGGCATGAGAGAACAAATGGATAAAAAATGGAGGCAGGAGTAGAAAGATGGGTGGACAGATAGTGGTTAGGTAGGTGAATGGATGGACAGACGGGGTGATGTTACTCGGCCGATGATTTCACAGTGGAGATCAGAGCTGAGCTGGGGCTTGAACTATGTGCAGGCCTGGCGAAGGCAAAGGGTCCGTACAGCAGATTGCATTCAGGAAGGGAACAGAATAACTAAAACCTCTGACATTTGACGGGGGTAGAAAAAGAAACATAAACATTGAATTAAAATTCAACATGGCTGAGTTCATTAAGGCCCTTATCACCTCTCTCTAGAAGTTATTGCAAAAGGCTGCTGACGGGTCCCCCTCCTGCAGTCTCACCCCCTGCACAAGTGTCTGTCTTTCCTTCAATGGGCAGTTCTTCTAAAACTGAACTAGGCCCATGTTACCTCCCTAGTCAGAACCCTTCAGCAGCCCCTCCTCCATGTCTCAGGACAGAGTTCTATGTGGTCGGAGTATTAGCCAAGGCCTCTGAGGCTCTGGCCCCTGCCCGGCCCACCAGCCCCTGAGGTTCTGCGCGTTTCTGGCCTCTGTGGACCACAGTGTGCTCCGTCCCTCTCCCTGGGAAGCTGCAAACACTTCTATAATCTGCAGTCTGCAATCTGCAAACACTTAGTTGCTTTATATGAGTTAAGATTTCTAGATGAAGCACATCTTCAAGGTCCAGCAAGAATTTATATTTACATTAACAAAGTCATTTACAGAAACAGGAGAGGAAAATGTGGATTTCTGAATTTAGGTTGGTGAGTGTGATATCCATCCACATCAAAATCCAATTAAATTTAATAAGTAGATGGTCTGGGACTACGTAGAAAACAATGAACATTGGGAGCTAGCATGGGTTCACTGAAAGCAAGTCAAACCTGAACACTTAGATTTTTGGTGGATAAAGGCACTGGCCCAGTGAACTAGGAGGAAGCTATAAGTAAGCACCGCACAGAGGGACTGACCAAGGCATGAGGCCAAGTCAATCGTGGTAACCATGAGGGCAAGGGAGAGAAATATGGCTTCAGTGACTACTAGGTCAGATGAGTTTGTAGCTTCGGAACAAACCGTTGCTGAAGAGTGTTGACTAATGAATTAGTGTCAACCTTACCGGTGACCCCTGGCCACATGCCACAAAAATATGTCATAGGCCCCACCTTGCTCACCAAATTTGCAGGACATACAAGTTTCAAGGAACTACTAAGATGATGGGTGACACAAACAGCTACTTTTGGCAAATTAGAAGGAATGGGCCTGTACTGAAATAATTAAATTTAATGGGGATTATTCTAAAGTTCTATATTTAGGTTCCAAATCAATTGCACAAGTACAAAATGAGAAAGATCTGGCATGGCAGGAGTTCATGAAATATCACAGGGGAAAATATCACAGGAGTTTTAGTTAATTTTTAAGCTAATTTTAAGCTAATAATAGAATGTCAAACCATAATGCAGGAGTTAAGAAAGTTAATATGATCTTAGATCGCATCAATAGAAGTAGAGGCTTTTAAATCATTGAAAACTGTAATTCCTCTCTTTCTGCATCGGTCAGACACCTCTGCTCATTCATTCATTCATTCATTCATTCAGCAGGTGTTCACATCCAGGACAATAATTTCATTTAAGCACTGTGGCTTGAAGTTTCTAAAGTCAAATCCCATCTGGTGTCTAGCAAGGGGGACAGAGAAGTAAATCAATGGCTGCAGTACAGAGTAGGGAGTGTTAGGACAGAGCTAAGCCCCAAGAACCACCGGAGAAGAGAAGGTGGGTAAGGAAGATCACCACAGAGGAGGTAACCCTTGAGCAGGTAGGAGGAATTCACCGGGTGAACAAGTGAGGCAAGGGCATGTAGGCAGAGGGAACAGCAGGAGCAAAGGTCCTGGGGTAGGAACAAGTTGGCTGTTCTCCAGGAACAGAAAGACCACCTGTGCTTCTGGGACAGAGGGATCCATGGGAAGTATACGTGATCAGCAGGATCACCTGGGAGGCCACACCCAGGCCATCCCAATCAGAGCCTCTGGGAGTGGCGCCCAGGTGTGGTTAGTTTTAAGACTCCCCTGGGGGTACAAATGTGCATCTGGGTGAGGGGAGGGTAAATGGGAGTTGCTATTCGATGGGTAAAAAGTTTCAGTAATAGCGAATGATTAGGAGATCTACTGCACACCACCAACATTGTACTGTAAACTTGGAAATGTGTTAAGAGGGTTAGGCCTCACGGTCAGTGTTCGTAATACACACACGCACATGCACACAGTGTGCATCCAGAACTGAAAACCTCTGGTGCAGGGCCTTGCGTCCAGGCCTGGGCAAGGAGGTGGGCACGTGGGCTGTTAGAGGGCATTAAACCGGAGAATGAAAACTGCTCTGGGTTTTTAAAAGATCACTCTGACTGCTGCTAAGGTGGCAGAAGGGTGGCCCTGAGGGGCCATTTGCTCCTTCGGGAGGGATGAGCGTGGCTTGCACCATGGTGAGAGCAGCAGACGTGGAAAGGAGAGCTTCAGGGTCTAGTTTGAGATCAAGGGCCAACAGGGCTTGCCAATGGATTGGATGTGGAGGGCGAAGGGTCGTCCAGGATGGCTTCTAGACTTGGGGCGTGAGCGAATGAACAGCAGTGCCGTTTCCTCAGGAGGGGTATGCTGGAGGATGGGCAGGCTGGGGTGCAGAGAAAGAAATCTAAAGTTCTGTCTTAGGTGATGTTAATGCTGAGATGCTCTTCTGATCCACATGGGATACTGCAAGCAGGAGATCGAAATGAGTCTGAAAGTCAGGAGAGGCGCCTGACCCTGGGCTACCCTGGGGGCATTTGCAGCCATGGGCTGAGCGGTGGCCTTGAAGGCTGTCTCTTGAGGAGTAGTAGGGTGAGTAGGTTGTCTTCAGAGATGTTCAAGAAGAAGCCATCTGCCAGGGACTGGGCCAAAGGTCGGGCATCACTGGCTCTCAGCAGCTTTCTCCAGCTCCCAGCTGCGGCGTTCTTATTAACGAGCCTGGCACAGCCTGCCCCAAGCAGAGCACCATGCTAGGAGGAGAGCGAGGGCCTTGGAGGCCACAGGGAGCTGGTTCCATTTAGTGGGAGACTGGGCAATCCTTTGGGAAGAGCTTGGGACCAGGATACAAAAGACCACTTGTTCGCTGGACGGCACCACTCAACAACTTGCCTTCTGTGGGCCTCTGTTACTGAGCCTGCAAATGAAGCAGGTAGATTTGGGTGCTAATGACCAGCCCCAAAGTCTATGCTTCCAAAGTTCATCCTCTGATCAGCAGTCCCCAACTTTTCATTCTGCCAAAATGTTGTTCCTAGGCACACCAGACTCCCCGAGGCCCCCGCGTGTAGAACAGGCGCCACGTTCAGGCAGTTCCCTCCCAGCCAACAGGGTGTGTCAGGGCGCCGGAGAGAGTGGCATTATTAGAGGGAGAACATGGGAGCTGCTCCCATTTATCTGCAAAGGTAAATCACGAGCTGGAGTTTTCTTATTAACAACACCTGCCTCAGAACCTACTTCCCTAGTGATTTGCAAACCCTAGGTGGGTATTTTGAACCTCAGCTACAGACCTGAGCAGACTAGACTAGTCCAGTGAGCAGAGCGAGCCCTGAACAGCTCTGGTTTAGGAGAGAGTCAGCCAGCAGTGTCTGCGCCAAGTGCAGGACAGCCCCAGGGCAGGAGGCGCGTTGAGGTGGCTGGATCCCTGCAGCCATGCCAGGGTGAGCCTCAGGCCTTGAGTAGGCATGGGGTGCAGGATGGGGAGGAGGGGCAGGGTGCTTCCTGGCGCTCTCCTACCAGCCTCAGCCCAGAAACACATGGTAGAGTCCGTGTGGAGACATCAGAGAGGCAGGAGAGAGCAGCCCGCACCAGAGCAGTGGGCTCTGCTGCTTCTCAGAGATTAAGAAGAAGAAGCCGGAGCCGGAGGCTCAGGAGGAATCTGGGACTCTGTTCGGGTGTGGCAAAGGGGCAGTGGGGAGGGACTTCAATGGGATGGAAGGACAGCCACCTGGAGTTCCTTGGGCTGCTGGCCTGTCAAGCCTTTGGCTAGGAATTAGCTTTTTCCCTTTCAGAGAGGGTGGAAGTCACTGTTTTCTTGTCTCCGTTGATGAACAGATTCTGGGTGGCAGGAGTCACCATAGAAACAGGTGCTATCTTAAGCAAATGAGCCTTATTAACCTTAAGAGTGGTGGAGTTTTCACAAGATTGCACATATAGGGTAGGAGGGAGAGCGGGGTTTTATGGGGGAGGGCCGCAGTGGCTGGGGAGCTAGCTGGGCTGTGTGGCTCTGGGTGTAGATGTGTGTGGTGTGTGTCTGTGTGGACGGGTGTCTATGTGTGCTTTTATAAAAGCGTTTCCCAGGGAGTAAACTCATGTTCTGCCTTTTCCCTAAGAAATTCACCCCCCTCCCTAAAACACCTCCTTTTCCGTAGGCGCTGGCATCCAGGCAGCAGAGGTCAAGAGCCCAGCCTCCACCCCCACCCTCTCCCACTGCAGTTTGCAGCCGCAGCGCCCACTATGCACGAGGGCCGGGCGCCTCCCCGGGACCCGGCTCCCAAGCCAGAGCGTGCAGTGTGGAAGCGGGAACACTGACATTAGGTGGACCTGGGTCCATGCGGCTGCTCTGTGATTCAGAGCCAATGACCTGCCTCTAGGAGCCCCAGTCCGTAAAAAGCAAAAACACCATACCCCTCCAGGTTTGCCGTGGTGGACGGTGACAAGCCTCACTTCTGGGCTGAGAGAGGAAGGCTCTCTCCTCTCAAATGTAGCTGTGAGCTCACCGAGTCTCTCGGAAGCTGAGGGTAATTTTGCTCCATCGTCACTTGTTCAGCAGGTTTCCACTTGTGCCTGCTGTGCAAGGCTCTCGGGGGAGGGACAAGTGACATTAGAACCTACCTTCAGGGAGGTTCCATCATCTGGGGGAGATAGAAGGCTTTGAAACTCAGGAACAGCACCCTGAAATACCAAACTGGATAGAGAGAACAGCTGCAGTGGCTCCTAGGGAGGGGGCACCCAGGAAGCAGAAGGGGGGTGGGCGGGACTTTGAAGGCCAGGTAGGACAAGGGTGGGCAGGGAGGAGATGTCCAAGACGGGGGGGCGTATATTCATCTCTTGAGGCAAAGTCGGCAGAATTCTGGACTGTTCATACATTGTGAAAGGTAGTGGAGAGATTGGCACTCTCCCTCAGCGTCTGGGAGGTGTGCTTATTGGCTCCAAGAAGCTTGTCTGCTGCCCTCTGCAGCCCCGCCTTGGGCAGGACACTCAGCCAGCCCCAGTCCAGCTCCTATTCCAGGAATTAAAGCTGAACTGCCCTCCCAGGGGTCCTGAGGAGCAGTCCCATGCAGCCCCGCCACGCACACCCTGCAGCCTGAGGGGCCATTTGCCCAACAGGCCAAGATGGAGCCCTGGGCAGGCACAGCACAGGGGAACTTTATTTTCATTTGCCATGAGCTGTAAAGGATCCCTCCGCCCACCTGAGCTGGGACAGGGTTGTCCGCACGGCTGAGGGACTACGCCCTCCTTCACAGATCTCTAGATCTCCAGATTTAGAGAGGGGCGCTCAGAGTTCTGTGGTCCTCCACTTCACAGATCAAAGCTCATCAGTCAGAGCGTCGCCCAGAACTGAGGGTTCCACACACTTAGTCCTACTGCTGCTCTTTCCTGTCACTGCTCCAAGCTTGCTGAAGAGAAAAGCCACCCCCCACCTGACCCCGGACCCCAGCACAGCTGCCTTGGGCCTGGGGCAGTCACTGGGTGATTAACCAAGTCCCCGGGGATGGAGAAAGGAACCAGGGCCCCTGGGCTGCTCAGCCTCACCTCTTCTCATTTTCAGTATCAAAATTTGGCCTAGTGCAAGCCTCACCTGGCCCAGCCAAGGGTGGCCGTGAGAGTACTTCCAGGGGAGTTCTCCAGGTCCACTATCCCTGCCTCCCCCTTTCTCTTCCCCATTGGCCTCAGAGGAGCCTAAAATCCCCTGCAGCAGGGACAGCATCACACCATGACTGAAGGTGAGGCTGAAAGGGCTGCTTCCTGGGGGCGGCGTGGGCTGGCTGAAGCGCCACCCTGGAAGGGGCAGTAATCAGTGTTAGAATTCCGGCTGCGCCACTCAGGAACACAGAGCAGGAGGCCGGCGGGAAGTGAAGGAAAGTCAGGTATGGGGAGCCAGAGCCAAAAGGGAGAGTCAAAGGAAAGGAGGAGGATCTGAACCTAGCTGTGTCTCCCCACCCCCGCCCCCCACCAGGGGCGTGTTCTTTCCTCTACACCAAAACAGGATGGCTGTTCCCTTCCCAGTGTTTTGGCTGCACCCAGAATTTAATTTATAAAAGTGACTTGAGTCATGACACTGAGATCAATGCCATTTATTACTCACAGTTCCGAAGAGAAGAGGGCACACCACGACTTGCCAGGCCATGCCACCCAGGGCCATGTGGGGAAGCACTGGGTGGGTCAGGGGACAGAAGAAAGAAGAGCCAAGCATGGCCTGGGGCCTTTACTGTGGTTTCTTTGGGAAGGAATGGGCAAGGCAGGGCAGGCCAGTTGGGGCAAGCAAGTTTAGGATTGGAGAGTTTGGATAATGTCAGCCGGCTCTGGGCTCTAGGGGTGCTCTCTGGTCACCTGATACCTGGCCCAGAAGTGATTAGGGCAGGGGATATTGGCTGGTGGGTAAAAGATTCAGGAGGTGTGGTGGTGAGGTGTGGAGTTTGAATTGGTTCGTTTGCATATAAAAGACTGGCTCACAGTCTGAGTTGTTTGCTCTCTAGGAATTAGCTAGCCCAGGGCTGTCTCCAGGATTAGCAAGCCCAGAGGATGTCAAAGCATCTTAAAATACAGAAAACAAAAAGCATGATCAATACACTGGGAACTCCCTTTCCTCTGAAAGCTGCTCTTTTTTTTAAAATTCTGCTCAAAATCCGCCTTGTTCAGCATGCCTTCCTTATGACTCCAAGACCCCTCCCCTTCTCTAGCCTCCCACTTGGCACTCAGTCGGTGCCGCACAATTGAGCACTGGATTCCACGCTGTCTGGTTTCCTAGTTGTCCCAAGGCACTTGCCCTAGTTTCCCAGCCCCTTGGGAAGACTCTGCTCACCTTCCTCCTGCCCTGGAGCACACCTGGCCCCTCCACCCACAGGGTGACCAGTCTTGGTAGCATCACCCCTTCCTGGCCACCATCCCAGCCAGGGCTGTCACCCTCATTACCCTGCCTTTCATGGTTTCATCCCCTGGCCAGTCTGTCACAATGTACTGCATCGTCCCACCCACAGACAGCAGCAAGGCCGTATCCTCCCTCCTTCTGGCCACAGGGACCCCGCAGCAGTCTGCTCAGGGCCTCCTCCAGCTGACAGACAGCCTCTGACACACCCAACCTGACCACCAACCTGCTCACAACCAATGACATACTCCCACCTCCCAAACTCTTCTCTTGCCATCCCCTGAACCCAAAGTAGCCTCTCCCTTCTCTCCCAAATCAAACTGCCAAATGCTGCTTAAAGCCTGCCACGTCACCTCAGAATCACACTGAACTCCTGCCAGCTCGTTCACAGACCTGGTTGAACGTCCCTTGGCTCAGTACCCTCCCAGGTGAAATGCAGTGTTGGCCTGCAGAGCCTCTCGGGTCCCTTTCAGCCCTAAGCATCTAGGATGCTGACATTCTCTACAGACCCGTGCCTTGGTATGTGGAAAGTGTTTAGGCAACATGTAGGCAAAGAATAGGGCTTTCATGCCTGGAGGGTCCTCTCCATGGAGTCAGTGCTGAGTGCTGCCCAAGGAAGCCCCCTCAGCTGCTTGCCACTGACCAAACTGTCACTATGATAACAAGAGACAATGTCATTCAACTCAGCCCTGACTTACTGAGGGCCCCGTCTGAGTTCAGCTCCCCGCTTGGATTGTGAGGGCTCTAAAAGGATAGGGTTAAATTCTCGCCCTCAAGGAACTTGGAACTCAATGGGGAAATGAATTACACACACACATAAGATTGTCCCTCTGTATCTGCTGGGGACTGGTTCCAGGACCCCACAGATACCCAAATCTGAAGATGCTCAAGTCCCTCATATAAAATGGCACCATTTTAGCAAATAATATGCACATGCTCGTGATTACCTATAACACCTAGTGCACTATAAACACGCGTAGACGGTTGTTATGCTGGATCGTTTGGTGTCCAAACTCCTGGTGTCTCTGGGCCACACCGGAAGAAGAGTTGTCTTGGGCAATACCGTAAATACACAAACATAATGAAAACTGATGAGCAAAATAAAGGGTTTTCAGTAAATTTATGAGTTTGTGTTAGGCCACATTCATAGCCATTCTGGGCTGCATGCAGCCCGCAGGCTGCGGGTTGGACACCCCTGGTATAGGGAATAATGACAAGAAAAAAAGTCTGTACATGTTCAGGGCAGACCCAACCATCGTAGGTCTCTAACTACATAGCACATGTCAACAACAATGTACATTTTTAAAAAATACTTTCCACGTGCAGTCGGTTGACTTGGCAGGTGTAGAACCTGTGGATGCGGAGGGCTGACTGTGTACTTGTATGTACTATTTGAGAATTGCCAAGGGAACTGAGTGAATCTATAGATTAAAGAGCCAACTTGAGTCACTGCTTTTAATCCTTACTTTGGATTTGTCAACACTTAACTCTGAGTATCTGACACGATGCCAGTGGGCAACCCCCCCCCCCCAAACACTGCTGCCCGCCGTGGTGCGGGCGCTATGGCGGGCCCGCTGGGCAGAGAGGTCAGGCCTGTAGGATGTGGCCAACGGCCCTCCAATTCTAACTACTCCCACATTAAATTCTAAATTGAAAATTCCCAGTTTTACATTTTGTCCTCTTAACCGTAGAAATGCTTCGAAATGACCCCATTTCAGCACACAAACTGTACCCCCCAAAATGTCTGATGCTTAGAATCACAAAAAATCACTATCAAAGTGGGTGTTGATTTTTGCTTCAGAAAACATGATAAATCTATTTATATTTTATATTAATAAACAGTATAAAATACTGATAAATAAGCTACCCAATAAATGTGAAAAGTTTCAGTTAAAAACCTCTTAAGAGAGTATGAAAGACTTTAATATATAGTCTTATTTAATATATAAATGTGTAAACTATTTTATATATACTTAGCATATTTATTAAATATATAAATTATTTCATATACAACTGTTATATAATATATTCAATATATAAGTAATGTATAAATATACATAGTCTTTATTTAATATATAAGTTAATATTTCCCAAATTAATTTTTACATGTGCTCCTAGTTAATAAGAAAGGGATTTTTTTATTTGAACTAGACAAAATGATTTTTATAGGAACTTAAGGTTATTTCTAGATATTAATACATATTCTAAAACTACAATTATTAGAAAGTATATACTGGTGAGAGACTGCACAGACACATCACTGAAGCTGAAGAGAAAGAACTGAAGCAGATTACGATACTCAGCACCGATTCAGGAATCATTTGAAAACTGAAGAGAAAGGACTGATTATTCCATGAATGGTTTGGGGATGATGGGTTGATCATTTGGGGGAAAAAATAATGCTGAACCTCTTACCATAATCAAAATCTAGATGGATTGAATATTTAAATGGTAAAAGTTAGACCAATAAAAGAACCAAAAGAAAATATATGTTAGTATTTCTCTGATCTCAAGATAGGAAAATATTTTAACAATATTTGCAAAGAAATACAACAATTGGCCTATTTGGCCCCATAAAACTTTCAAACTTCCGTAGATCAAAAGCTGTCTTCAAAAAGCAAAGGCAATGAACACTTTGGAAAAGAAATGTGATACACAGGAGAAAGGCTCACTGTCCCCACCACATGAGGCACGTCAGATCAGTAAGAGAGTAACTGCACTGACTCATGGGTCTGTGGGAAGGGTTAAAAGAATAAAGCAGTATACAAAATGCTTAGGGCAATGCCTGACATACAGTAGGCACTCAGTACATGTTAGCTGTTATTAATTTATTTTTTAATAAATGGAAAAATGGGTAAAGGACATAAACAGAAACTTATTTTAAAAGAAACGCAACATAAACATATGAAAATGAAAACCTGAGCCTACACCGGTAGTCAGAAGTGCCAATGGAAACAAAGTACCACTTCTCTCCCTTCCCCATGCCAACTGTGGGCATTAAATTGACAAAGCTTGAGGTTTGTTTCTGAAAAAATAATAATAATAACACCCAGTGTCCTCTCATATAGTGCTGATGGGAGTGTCAGTTGTTAACCCTTCTGTGGGGTTATTTGGTAGTATGTACCAACCATCAAATGCCTTCAAATGTACATATATTGCCTTTGGTCCAACAATCGCCTGGAAATTGATGCTAAGGAAATTATCGTGGATGCGAGCAGCAATTTATTCACACTATTTATCACAGTGTTGCTTATAAGAGTGAAAAATTAGAAACAGCCTATTTGTCCAACAAGAGATGATTGGCAAATAAACTATGGCCTATGGAATCTTATGGAGGCATTAAAATGGCTGAAGAGGAATATGTAAGGGCAACAATAAAATATTTGCACCACATTGTTACGAGAAAAGAAAGACAAATCAGAAATAACTGTATAGAGTGCAGCCCCGTTTGCTGCGTGGGAAAGAATGTGTGGGGAGGAGACACTGAAGAAGGCGCACCCCAAAACTGTCACAGCAGTTAAGCAGGGGTGGTGGGGCTGTGCATGACATTTATACTCTTTTGGGGGCTCAGCCATTTTTCCAAATTTCCTATGTTTTGTTTTATAACCAGACTATAAAATGCTATTTAAAAATTAACTGCAGGGAAAGAAAACACGATCATTACAATTATGGGGAATACAAAGAGAATCAGGTGAGGCCCCTGTTCCCAGGAGCCTGTGGTTTCTCTGGGGAGCGATCAAGCATCTCCTTGGGCGCAAAGCCCCGAGAGTAACTCTGCCCCTTCGTCCTGCGCCCATAGCACCCTAAGCACCCCTGGCACTCTGTCATTACAGGTCCACTCACCTGTCCCCACCACTGGGCTCGGAGGTCCTTATGGGCAGAGCCAGGGCATTGCGTGTGTCCCCAGAGCACAAGGCCAGGCAGGCTCTGAGCAGAACCCCCTGAGTGTTCTTTGAAAGACCACCATAAGCTCAGAACAGAAATGATTACCTTTCAACATAGAGCAGGACGTGTTAAGTGCACACAGTATGATAAACTCCTAAGAGGAAGACATAAGTTATGACTGAGATGCGCAGGAAGGGCTTCATGGAGGAGCAAGATGTTGAAAAACACCTGGAAGCGTGGATAGGATGTGCCAGCCTCATCCCCCACCCCAGCTCTTGCATCTCCACTCTAAAACTTCAAAGTACCCGCAAGTGTTCTCCTAGGGCGTGGCCCTGCAACCCCGAGAGGTCATCTGTGCAGGGAACTCCAGTGCCACTCTTACTTGCCACTTTTTGACCCAAATGGGCCATCTCTCCTGTATTAAGGGAACACTGGTCTATTGACATATCCTACCAGCTCACTGGACGGCTGTCAATATAGACGTCTGTCCATAGGTCAGAAACCTAGTGCTTGGAATCCAGTGGAATTCAATGTTAGCCCCCTAAGTCGGAGGCTTTATCTCACTTGTTCATGGCTTTGTCTCCAGGGCCTAGGACAGTGTTTAAGAAATAAGAGGTGCTAATTAAATATTTGTTGAATGAATTAAATATGATAACTTAAATATTGGCTTACAGGAGTCTGTGCCGTATTACACATACATGCGATGAGAATATATGATATATATACTTCCATAGCTGCCTTTGAATCTGCACTGTGTGTTTGTGCAGAAGATAAGCAGAGGGCCCTAAAACTAATGTGCATGCGTGAGTGTGTGCACACACACACAGAGCTTGGGAAGACATCAGTCGGAGAAGCCCACAGCTTTCTCTGCAGTCAGTTGCATCCTTTGAGAATAGGATTCCAATAAAATAGATTTTGGATGGTGTCACAGATAAATTTGCCTTTCTAAAAGCTCCAAAATTAAAATTTGAAAGAGGCTTGAGCGTGAAGACAGGATGGCAATGACTAGATATGAGTCTGCTTTATTTGTGTGGCTCAGAAATCCTCTCCCTACCATCTGGGTTGAGGAAAGTAGACAAGATGGGAAGGGTTGAGTCTCACCTGTACCTGGCTGCCTCCAGCTTTCTTCTCGGCCCCACAGCCTGAGGTCCTCCAGGAGCCCACAGGCAGTGCAGCCTCTTCCTCTCCTATCCTCAGGCTCACCCCCAGAAGTCCATGGAACTCAGCTTCCGGTGGATGGCGGGAGAGTTTCTGCATGAAGGCAGCACTTTAGCTTAATGGAAGCTGAGAATGTCCCAGCTTAGCTGTCTATTCTCCTGGGCCTCTGGCCAATCAAAGGGCTGTACCCTCCCCCACCCCACCCCTGCACCCCCAGTAAAAAAAAGTCAGTGCCATCATATTGTTCCAACATCTTAGGCCCCAGAGGGTCATTGTGTGTCCCAGTCACTCACAGACCCCAGCGCCTCATGCTGAAGTCTGTATTTAAGGGTAATATAAACAGTTTGATCTTTAAAGTACCCTGGATGCATAATATCTATACATAGTTCTTGCATTTTTATTCTAAAAACAATTAGCCAAAAAGCCCTTTTTATATGGTATTTGCAACTACACTGACAGTAACAGCAATTAAACCCCGTCTGTTTGCCGAGAAAGGAGCCAACTCTCTGTTTCTCCAGAAGCCTGTAAAATGTACAAATTCGGAAGGAGAAAACCAAGACTTCAAAGATAGCCACCGACCCTTCAAGGTCAGTGCCCTGACCAGCATTTATAACCCCCTCCCAGCCCCACCTGAACCCCTCATTCCAACCAGCCAAAGCAACCCCAAAAGAGTCCCAGTGTTTTTCTCACAGCTAACCCTCTACCAGGTGTGCTTGCTGAGCCCTCTTCCAGCCTCGTCCCTCCCTTACCTGCCCGCACTTCAAGGCACGTCAAACTCCCAGTCCGTGGCCCCTTACAAGGTGCTCCCTGTGCGCTGTGGGGCAGTCAGTTCCTAGGGCTCTATGCCCCTGCAGAGAGACTATCATCGCAAGGCCAGGACTGCATCTGGCTCTGTGCCTGCACACGTGGTGCATAAATGAACAAGGGAACGAGGGAACAAGGGATGGAACAGCCCGCACCACCAAAGGGTGGGTTGGAAGCCAACAGAAGGAGGCTTCTGGGTGCATGGAAGGAAGACTGTGGTTCCAGGGTGGAGAGTTGGAGCTGGGTGTTTGGGGCAGGCAAATGTTCATGTGGACTTAAACCACAGTTATTTTACCCCCAAAATACTTTCCGCCAAGGTGCTTCTCATTGAGAGCTACCTTACATTCCCACCATATGCTTTCCGGATAGTGGAGATGTTTCCAAGTTCTTAACTATTACCCGGTTTTTGCTTTAACAAATATGTTCTGCATCACTACTCTGTGCCCCTCTGTCCTAGGCACTTTGGGTACATCAGTGCACAAAGCAAAGACCCCTCCTCCATGGAGCACACCTTCTGGAGAAGGGGGACAAATAGGCCACAATAAGCATAATAAATAACTAAATGATCGGGTGCATCAGAGAGTGCTAAGTACTATGGGAGGGATGCAGATAGGCTTGCAGGGCGAAGAGGGGACATGCACAGTTTACAGGATTAAAATTGTGCCCAGGGCCCTGGCCAGGTCGCTCAGTCGGTTGGAGCTTCATCCCGTGCACCAAAAGGTTGCGGGTTCCATTCCTGGTCAGGGCACATACCTAGGCTGCGGTTTCAATCCCTAGTTGGGATGTGTATGGGAGGCAACCGATCAATGTTTCTTTCTCTTTCTCTTTCTCTCTCCCTTCCTCTCTGTCTAAAATAAATTTAAAAAACATATCCTTGGGTGAAGATTTAAAAATAAATAAATGAACTGTGCTCAGGGAGGGGCTGATTGAGAAGGTGAGGTTGGAATGAAGACTTGGAGGAGGTGAGGGAGCATAGTGCAGAAATCTGGAAGGAGAGCCCTCTAGGGAGAGGGACCAGCTAATGCGAAGAACCTGAGCGGGTGCATGCTTGCTGTGTCCAAGATCTGGCAGGGTGGTGTGGCTACAGCTGTGGGGGACAGGTGAGGAAACGTGAGAAGACATCTGGGAGGTGAGGGAACTGGAGGAGGCAGGGCCTAGCCTGGGCTCAGGCTTGCTGTGCATATTGGGGGGCCCTGGGCAGGCGCAGATGGGGGCATGTTTTTCTTGGGTGGTAGCTGGGTCTCTGGCTGTTCTGGGTGATGCGTAGGAGCAGGGAGGGTGCTCCTGTCAGAAGGCTGCTGTGGTTGTCCAGGCAAGAGATGATGGAGCAGCCATGGCGGTCAGCTGGCCTTGGGGCCAGCTGACCAGCCCAACACCCACTCTCCTGCCTTGGAAAGAGGGCTGCAGGGTTACTGCATGAGCATGACAGGACATTTGCAGGAGCCTGCGGCTCAGCTGGGTGAAGTGAAGTATGCCAGAGACCCGGAAACAGCCCTGCAGCCTGGGGCTGCCTGGAGCTGCCCGGGCCTCTGGGGCTTGCAGGGAATGGAGTGGCCTGCAGCCCCCGTCCCCCGCTGCTCAGACCATAGTCACCTCATAAACCTCAGCAGGTCTCTGCCGGGCAGCCTGTTGGCATGAACTTGAGGTTGTTCTAGGCCTGGCCTCCCAACTACCTCCCTGACTAGGAACGGTCGTAGACATCCCCCTAAGCTTGAATGTCTTTGTCTGACAAGTGAGGAGGTTGGGCCCCATGATCTGTAGGGTGAATTCCACTCCCAAAGTTCTATAGTTTCAGAATTTCTCCACTTCCTTGAGTCAGTGACAGCCTACTTTCTATCCTAATGACTTAAAAAGTCACAGGAACACACTTAGTGTATAACTCTGTCTTTCTGTTTAGTTTTTTAGTTACATTATTCCAGATAATACTCTACTCGCTTGCCAAGAGAAGAAAAAAAATGACATTAATTAAAGAGTTGGTCTGTGTCCTAATCAAAAAATTTTTAAATGAATGTATCATACTGTACATTCTGTAATGTAGCCTGCTTTTTTTACTTAGCAATATATCATTAACATTTTCCATGTCAACACATACTCTTCTAAACCATGATTTCTAGTGCAGAAGTAGTTTACCATATGGATGTACTATAATTTACTCAGCCGATCCCTTACTATTGGACATTAGGTTGTGTCTTTTTTTATATATATTATTACCAACGCTACCACGAATAAAGTTGTGAATACCCACTTTTCATTCACCTTTGTAGGGACTTTCTTATGATAAATTCTCAGAGGTCAACGGTTTTAACTCAATGAAGCCTTTTTGTCAGATGTTAAGGAAACACCACCCAGAATTTAGAAATTCTGTCAGCCTAGAACCCTACCAATAGTGTGCAAAGAACCGCCGGGACCGCCTGGTTTTAGGGTTGAAAGGAGACCTAGCAATGCCATGGTCTGGCCTCTTCTTCTTCCATGTGAGGAAACCGAAGCCCAGGGAGGTGTGGGACTTTGGGCACAGCCAGGAAGCACCCAGCATTGTCTCCATCCCCCTGCCAGAGCGCAGAGCTCCAGAGCCCCCCACCCCACCTCTTGCCTGCCTTTCCCAGCCACACTGCTACTCAGAGCAGGCTGTGCGTGCAGTTTCTCCTTCTTCAAGTTCCATTCATCCCCCCTCACTGAAGCTGCTTCCCTTTGACCCTCTTCCTGCCACCCCTCAGGGAGACTCCAGTACAAACCATTCACGCTAACTTAACCGACATCTAAAAACAGACCCTAGCTCTTCACTTCCACTCACTGAATTCCATTCTTCTAGAATGCTGCCCCTCTCCCCACCTGTGCAAGTTCTCCTCTTGCCAAGATAAGAGTCTAGGGAGTGTTCTGGAGGAACCGTCCCTGAATTAGAGGGGACCGACCTCCTTCCCTTTGTGTGGCTCCCTGTCATCTCCCTTTCCCACAACACAGAGCTTTGAAAGGAGTGCAAAGTCTGATGTGGAACCTTTGATCAGCCGCCGGTTGAAACTCCAACTATTAGAGAAACTGCAGAGAATTTGCTTTCTCTCCATACCCTCAAACGACCATGGCAAAGCCACGAATAGGCAGGTTTTCAAGGGCAGAGATACCGGTATATCTAATCCCTTCCTGTAGTTCTAAGGAAAGTGTGCCCCAGAATACTATCAACTATTAAAGCATTGTTTGCCAGGTCTCACCAACCCAGAACCCTCCAGGACAGACAGTTTTGCAGTCCGCTTGCTGGGAGACAAAAAGATGGATGCAATGGGGAAGGGGCAGAAGGAAAGAGCCAGGATTCACCTAGTTTCTCCTTGGTGTTGGGCATTTTCTAAAGGTGCACAGCCTCATCTTGCTGTCTCTACAACCCGGGGAGGAATGCTGGGGGACAGACAAGGAGACTGGGGTTCAAGGAAGTTAATTACCGTGCGTGGAGTCACAGAGCTACTGGGTAGCAGAGACAGAATGCAGCTCCGCTCCAGCACCCACTCTGAGCAGCACGTCTGGCCTGTCAACCACTCCTGTGCTAGTAATGATGCACTCAATGCCAGAGAGACCTTGTGGACATTTCCTCATCGGCTCCTCCCATGACCACATAAGGTAGCTGTGGTTCCCATTGCAAATGAGGAAGCAGGCTCACAGAGGCCACTAACTTGCCCAGGTTACCTGGCTAACAGGTGGCTGAGCTGGCTGTGTCTGAGTCTGAATACCGCCCATCAGCCCCGCTTCCCTGATGGCTTTCCTCTCAGTTACCCTCCCCCTGTCCCCAAGTAACAGGAGCAGCATCTGAGTGGGGCAGGGGAGGGTGTCACCAGACAGCAAGCAGACTTATCCCAAAGCAGACCACACCTTGACATTTCCAAACCCAGCCCCTGCCCTTCGTTGTACCCCATCCCAGACACGTAGCCTTGTCCCAAGAGCCGCATCGGGGATGCTCAGGGTTTGATACAACCATGGTTCTGTGCTTCGAGCTGAGCAGGAGGGGCCAAGGAGAAGTCTGGGCCGGGTTCCTGCGGGTGGCCCAGAAGGACAGGGACTTTAACATGAGGATGTGGCAGGTCCCAACTCCATTGCATAAGGCCTGGATTCTGAAGGACACTTGAGAGCCAATGGCTTTGCTCTCAAAAAGAGTGTTGTCAAGGTACCACTGAGTGTGGCCCTTGCTCACATGTTCCTGTAGTTTGAAGGAAAATTGAACATTCCCTGAGTAAAGTCGACCCTGTAGGGAGACTGAACCCCCATGGGTCTATACTAAGTTGTTCTCTTGTCCAAAGGAGGAGCCAAGTGGGGTGACAAAGTGTTCTGGCACACTGGGGCCCTGGGGAAGCAGGCCCAGCCACAGCTTGCGAGCCTGCAGGCCTGTTTGTAGCCGTGCACAAGTGCTACTAGGCCCCCGGGGCCCCCTGGCCCAGCCTGTGTTGCCAGCACCTCCAAAAGGTGGCAGAGCCCCAGCGGAGCTCAGAGCATTCTGATGGTCCTCCCCTCCTGCTCCCTGCCTGTCTCCTGATGTCATCACTGTTGACAGAGGGTTATGTAACCTCCGAGGAAGGGAGGCAAGCACATCCGCTCTGGCTGCCATCATTTTCTCAGCAGGACTCTGCTTTTGGCAGGCTGGGTTTAGGGGTTTCTCCTGGATGCTTCTGTTTCATTTAACATGCAAGGGCTAATAACTTGTCACAATTCAATAAGGCGGTGGTTACAAACACCCAGGCGGCTGCTTATTTAAATGCAGGTTTGTTAATTAGCTTCTCTCAATAAGGCGTGCGCTAAATCAGGCACCCGGCTAGCAGCGCCCAAGCCTGATGCGGCTCCCGGGGCCGGAGATTGGCTACGAGGTCACAACCAGTGGCTGGAAGCAGGGCCAGAATTCAACCCTAGGAGGGCTATCCCAGCAAACCCACTGCCTCAGTTTCCTTAAAAACAGACATCAGTGACAAACCTTAAACACACCACAAGCTAGCCACAGCTGTCTCTCCCTGGCTGTCCTGGCCCTTTCTCCTGCCTTTGAGTCTGAACCCATCCTCACTTCGAAGTGCAGTGTCTGTGTTTAATCTCATTGCAATCTACCTGGTCACCACTTGTTCCACTGAAGCCTTCCTTCACATTCTCCTTCACCCCTCTTTGGCACCTTCTTCCCTTACACGTCACTGTGTACTCACTTTGGGTAGTAGGTGTCCAGTGACAGGTCCAGGTAAGCACTGACATGAGTGATCTGTGTGATCCTCACAGGGGCCCACAGTGGGGTGTCTTTGGCCTCTGGGCCTCACCTGCCAGGCCTGGCTCTGAGGCCTGCGGCCTCTCCACTCTGTGGGTACAAGAAGCACTCGAACAACAGCCATGTTAAGTGAGTGCTACTCACTCCCGCCGCCATAATGATCGCTGCTGTGAGGTCTTGTGGAGTGCAACGACCATGGGCAGATCCTACCTGAATACTGGAGTCTGATTCCACCCAGATCTTACGAGCCTCTCCCAGGTACCTGACCACCACCCCTAAGTGGGCCACGGAGAACCAGTGGAGAACTGCTGGGCTGCTCGTGGAGGGCCTGCCCCTAGTGAGTCCCTCCAGGGCAGCCCCATACTCTAGCCTAGTGAGGGAGCTAAGATGGGCCAGCACCAGAGGGAGAGGGCCAGGCAGAACCCTGCCCCTCCCAGCTGCGTGGCCACCCCATCTCTCCTGATAGGAAGGAGGATTGGAAATGAAGAGAGGGTTGCTGGGCATCCTTCGCTTATTCTCAGGAAAAAAGTGAGAAAAATCTAAATATAGAAAGGAGATCAAAGTGAGGTTGGCACAGGGGAGACAGAGCCCTGATAAGCCCCAAGTTGCCCAGCCCTTGCCCAGAGAAGCAGGAGACCCTCCCCTGGACACGAACCGCGGTGAGCCCTGCTCAGCAGAGAGGCCGGGTGTGCCCTACAAGACACGAGAGTTCAGTCCCCTCTGCCTGAGGTGGCACCTGGGGCTGAGCTGGAAGGCTGGGGGCCAGAAGGTCTTCTCGTGGTGCCAGCAGAGATGAGCACTGGGTCCCAGGAAGCTGGTCCCCACCCAGGTCACCGCAGCACTGTCCTCCAGGCACATGGTGGGTGTGGACTGTCACTCTCAGAAAGACCCCCAGGCCCGCTGCTCCCAAAGTTGGGCCGGACTCTCACGTCAAGGAGGGAAGGGCCTCTGATCCTTGCAGGAACCACAGGCCCCAATTCAATGAAAGAGATGGGCGCTCCCTGGAGAGCTACACACGCAGGCATAGGAGATCATGCACCATGTTGTCACTTATGGTTACCTACAGACCCCACTGAGAACTGGTCGTGAATCTCGGGTTTAGAGTTCCCACCTGAAGAAGTTCTAAGAGATTTTCTCCTCATTGGAAAGAACCCCAGGTGTGCCCGGATTCGATTTCTATGTGTGGCCCACGGACCTAGCCAAAACATTGAAGAGCTCTGAGACTCTCCAGTGGAGGGTTTGGGTGCTTTCACGCCCGAAAGGCAGAGGCCTGGGCCTGACAGGTTCCAAGCACTTGCACACCACCACGCACACAGTGGGTTCTTGCAGACCGCACTGAGTGAATGAGAGAAAGGCTCCCACATGCTCCATGACTGTGTGGCACGCTGTCTCCACAGCTCACACAGTCGCCCTCCACAAGTGGCACGGAGCCTGATGGTCAGCACCTTGTATCATCAGGACCAATGTCAAGGCCTCTGAAAGGGGAGGGGGCAGGCACACCAGGCCTGGGCTTCTGGCCCTCTGCCCAGTGCTTACGGGCCCACCCCAAGGGACCTCCCTACCTCGCCCCTTCCTGAGTCTGTTTCACCAGCAGTCGGGCATCTCGGCCTGGCCAAGGCTGACATGGGCAACAGGAAGGGAGCCAGAGGGACTGAAGGAAGAACATGTCACCTCAAACCCTCCAGCCCAACCCCAGATGACACTGAGAGTAAGGAGGGGACTCAAGCCCACAGACCCTGTTCTGAGGGTGCGGTGGCAGCGTGGGCAGCTCCAGCCCCAGGTTTCCTGGGCGCCTAATGGAAATGGGCCTAGCTCTGCCACCTTCCCCAAGAGAGAAATGAGGAGAGCCTGCCACATCTCAAGTCCAACATGGGCCCGGAAATGTGAGGGTCTAGAATGGGGGCTGACGCCAGGCAGGGCGCTTGGTCTCCCAGATTTCTCCAGGGGGCTGAGCCACATGACATCGCCCACTGAGGTGGGGTGTGGCTGTGTGGGAGGCTGGGTACAGGGGGAGGGAACTCCTACCCCCGCCCAGGCCTTGGATCATTTAGAAGGCAAATGTGCTAGGTTGCCTAGGGAACGGAAGGAAAGGGACTTCCCTAGCACCGGTGACTAGTAAGGGATGGAGACGGGAGCTGTGATGCTGAGAAAATTGTTTCCAAAAAAAAAGTAAAAAGCGGTGACTAAGCAGCCCTGGTTATGTAAAGCGATCCCTGAGGAAGTGTGGGGAAAAGCCTGGAACCCACGCCCGTGTCCCTCCTCCCCACTCCCAGCCTGGCTCCTGCTGCCTCGGGGAGTTTCCACCAGCCCTCCCCTCCGCGCCCCGGAACTCCCGGCTCCTCCACAAGACCAGCCCCGGCGGCTCTCACTGCCAAGGACACCCGAAGGTGGTGGGCAGGGCACAGAAGAGGGTGCCATGCCTTTCCCAAAGGAGACCCCTGTGGCAGTTCTGGGACCTTGAGGCACCCAGGGTCAGCCCAATGAGGAGGCACAGGGTCATTTGCCATCCCAGAATCCGGGGCTGTTCCACACCCAAGACAAAGAATTCCAGATTTGAACCCCAGCATAGCTGGCCTCTAACTGTGAGCTTGAGCAACTTACCACACCTCTTTGAGCCAGGTTCCTGGGCTGTAGGTGGGAGGTGCTGTCTACCCGACCTGGCTATTGGGGGAAGAAACTAAGGCAACTCGTGTGCAATGCCAGGCACAATGCTGATTGTGGCCGGCACATGGCACCTGTTAATTTCCTTACCCTGCTCTCCTTTCATGGAAGAGAAAGTCTGATCATAACGGTCACTCGGGATCTGAGGAGTCTAATGGCCACCTTAGTGCCTCTGTCCATGATCTTTCCGCTGATGAAGGGCCGCTGGCCTGGGCACCTTCTCTGCCTAGTGGGGATGTGGCAGGGAGAGCCTGTGCCTCAGGCCTCATATTTCCCAGCCCAGCTTCTCTCCCAGCTCCCAGGACCTGAAGGACACCCTCTTGCAGGCAGCCCAGGAGGATGTGGAGCCGCACAGCTCCCATGGGGTGGTGTGGCCCCCAAGCCCCCTTGTGTTGTTCCGACAGAAGTGCAGGCACTTCTGGCTCCTCCCCTCTCCCTACAATGCATCCCCAGGAGGGAGGAGGACTATATCCAGACAAATGGATTTCAAGGCACGAGCCGCTCTGGGCCTCAAAGAGCTAAAGAAAGTGCCTCTGTCACCAGTGAAGAGGACCAAGCCTAAGTGAGGGGGAAATTGTCATCTGTCACTTGCCATAAGATGCCTGGGAAGTGATTCTGCTGGTATTCTCCCCAGCAGAACAGTGCACCGGCCTCTCTCTCAGGAGGGTTTGCACGTGCAATCAGAATCCCTCCTGGTGTCACTTAAGCCCTGCGTCTTTTCAATTGTCCTCCTTGGGAAATAAAAATAGTTAATGACCTCCTGCATGCTTATACTTCAGAGGCTCAAAATACGGGAAAAAACATCCTCTAGGGAGGGAGGCCTGGTAACAATCATTTCCCGGAAGTCCAAGGGGCTGGGAAAGCCACTCCTTTTCAAGCACTGTCCCCAGCACTTTTCCTGGATTGACCCTTAAAAGGGCCACCTGGGTCCTGGGGACAATTTGCTATGTCTCAGGAGCACAGGCCCTGGGAGAGGGGAGGGGAGGACCCTCAGCAGAAGCATGGCCACCTGGGATCCGTGCCGCCCTCCCTCCCCACTGGCCACTAGAGGTCCTGTTCCACTCTGCCCCATGCTCAGTTTTAAAGCCATCTTCTCCCAGGCCCAGCAAGGCAGACTACAGGCTTTCTTCTGGGATCCTCAGTACCTCTCCCCTTGGCTGTGGAATTTCAGCTGAACCTTCCTTGCCCTTCCCGGAGCTAACCAAGCACAGTGCTGGGCCTGCAGTAAGTAATAAGTATCTGCCAGGCCAGTGACTGTTCCCAGTGGATGCATTGCTGGCCTCCTGAAGAGAAGCTCTTCCTCTTGGTGGGAGGCAGTGGGGAGCCAGGGCTTTTCAAGCCCCCTCATATAATGGGGGGTGAGGGGACTTGTGGCCAGTGCCCTAGATGATCAGTGTACTAAGATCCTTAGAGCCCTTGGCCTGGCACCACCGAGACACCATAGAAAACACATTAGTCTTGGAGTTGGGGACTCACCAGCCTGATCACCTCTGAGCTGGGGGACCTCTGGCAAGGCACCTGCTTCTCTGCTCTGCACCTCAGATTCTTCCTCTATACGTAGAGCCAGTGCTGGTGACCTCGGTGTTGTGGGGACAGGAAATGCCTGGGACATCCCAGGTCCTCAGAAAACGTTAGGGGCGTCCAAGTAGGGGGCACCCTGGACCCTTCAGGGACACAGAGTTCTCCTGTGGGCAGTCTGGGTGCACGCAGGTTTTCTTTCTTGGGATCTCAGACTCCCCTCTGGCCCAAGCAGCCTGCACAGGAAGCCAGCAGCTGGCCAAGTGAGGGAACCCCAGCCCCACCTCCCCCACTTCCCACTACCTCCCACCACCTCCCACCACCTCCTCCCCAGAGGCTCATCATTGGAGTTGTGAGGATTAGTCACTGTGCCCGCCCAGAGCAAGGCTGCCGCCCCCAAAGCCCAAGCCCCCCACACAGGCAGGCTGGCTGAATGCTTAATTGGAGTCCCTCACACCTCCCAGGACAGCCTCCCACAAGATGACAAGGACGCCCAGCCCCGAGGCAGGCCCTGACCTGACCAACCCAGAAGGGGTGCTAATGACCTACTCATGAAGGGCCAGGAGCTTTGCTTTCTCCACAAAGGCACCATCAGGTGAGCAGGGAGGGAAGGCTGGGAACTGGTCTCAGTGCCCAGCCTTTGACGAGACAGGACTTCCAGAACCTTCTCTAGGAGGCCCAGAGGCTTGCTGGGACAATCTCCACCTGGGCCTGACCATCTCAGTAGAAACAGTGGCCCCAGCCCAGCTCCGTCAGCAGAGGCCTCTTCCCCTCCCAGGATTACAAGAGAGGGACATGGGACAGCGGAAAGGCAGAGAGAAGTCATTTGGGTAGAGCAGCTCCTACTACGTGTGGGGCACCTGGTAAAGAGAGGAGGCAGAGGGACTTGTGCATGTGGTGCCCACCCTCGGCACACATGCTGCCTGTGCTCCGTGACGCCTCTGAGGAAGACAGAGAGAGATGTCTCCGAGGCAACAGGACCCTAGCTTTATTGATGCGGCTGCTGGGGCTCTTTACTGGGGCTCTTGGGGGTCACTGGGACCCGGGGAATGAGGTCATCTGTCACCTCACCAATGCTGAGCTGGCTGAGATGAACACTCATGACAGAATTCAGATGAGCTCAGAACAAGAAGAGCCCAGCTCAGGGGATGCAGGGGGCAGCCCTCCCCTCCCCTACTCCAGAGTCAGGAGGCAACCAGAGAGTCAGGGGACAGTGGTGGCTGCTGCCACGGGAGTGCTGCTGTCTGAGGGGTCTGCATCCCCCCCATGGGGGCGCTGTCCCACCCTGGTCACAGGGAGATGGGTGATGGGAGGCACTGGGGTGTGACGATGGCCCTGGGAAGCGTTGTTAAGGCTGGAATGAGGGAGCCAGGCTGTCGCTTCTCATTTAGGGCCTGGGAAGGCTGACAACAAAGGAAACCTCACCCTCCCTCAGTCTCCTGGCTCACCCTAATTGGGTCCTCAGCCTCCTGCAAGGTCATCCTTAGTGCCAGGAAAACGCCTCATGGTTGCATGTTCTCTGCCCTGGCACTCAGAGAGCTTTGCCGTCGACAGCTCTGGCCGCTCCAGTTACCGCCCTCAGCCCTGGGAGTGACAGGAGTGTCATGCAGGATCTGAGCCTGGCCAGGGCAGGGCAGGGCAGGCAGGCCGGGGTGGAGCCACTACCTGCAGGCCCTGCCGGACACCCTCCCGGCTGAAGCCCATACTACCTCTTTTAGGGGCCTACCTCTCCCCTGAGGGTCCCAGGGCAGCATCCCCACTGTCCTCGCTGCCCCCTTACACCCAGGCCAAGCCCACCCTGGCTCAGGTAGCCACAGTCTCACAACCTGGGTGGGGGGGCGAGGGGGTCCCAGACATGCCTCATCCTCCCCAGTCCAACATCAGTCCCACCCGTCCCCCAGAGCTCGCTCCGTCCCACCCCAACCAACGAAGCTGTGGCCTCAGCAGTCTGGACGGAATCTCCCACAGCAACTCACAGCACTCAGCAGTTCTCTGACTTCTGCGTGGGTCTCCCGATGCAGACAGAGCCCCTCCCGAGGACAGGGCCACTCTCTGCCCCGCTCTGAGCTCCCTCCCGAGGTTGGGCCCAGGAGGCACGCTAGAGATTGGTAGTGAGAACTATTAGGGCCCACAGCCCAAAGGGCCTGCTTAACCTGTGCCCCAGGGAGCAGAAACAACGGGGAATCTCTTCCTAATGAGACAGATGTGTCCAGATTGTATGGGAGCCACACAGCTCCACAAAGGGAAGTGGAGCCATAAGAGTGACACTGTCCCTTTGCCTCATGGTCCATGCAGTGCCTATGATGTCCCCTGAGGACAGCAACCTCAGCCAAGCGTCCACCACGCTGGCCTGTCCCAAATGTCACCCAGTGCTATCTGTCTACTAACCCCAGAGGGCCTAGGGGACCCAGCAGGGAGCAGACCCACATGTTTTCTGAAAACATCATTTGCAGTCCCAGGTCCCAAGAAAAGGGTCAGGAGGAGGTGCCCGCCACTGCCCAAGCCACACCGAGCTCCCAACCCCCAGGGGCTGCCACCTGCCTGGGACTCAGGTAAGGCCTCCGCTGGTCTAAGCTTCAAGTGCACCCAAGGTTCCACTGGCATCAAAAGATTGGTCTTATCCCATGGACACTCAGAAATAGCTTTGTAGCAAGGTTTGCATATGCTTTTGTCTTCACCCTCCTTGGCCTCTCTACCTACTTAATGAAATACTAAGAAAACAAAAACAACCACCACAATAAAACCCTTACTTGTCACCTGATTTTTACCATTTAGCCATTCCCAGTGAGACCTACCTCCTCCTCCCTTCTTTCTTCACAGTCTCTCCTCTTTCCCTCCTCCCCTCCACCTCTAGCCCTTTCCTCTAAGCCACTCTGTCCATTCTGCTCTCCGCCTGCCAAGGGACGTGAGGCGGAGAGGGAAGGGCCCACCTGTCCCAGGCAAACCCGAGTCCTCACCTTCGTGGCCAGATAGGGCGAGGGCACCAGGTCTTGTCTCCTCCATCCCCAAAGTTCTCCTCCAGCAGCCATGCCCCCTTTTCTCATTCTAGAAGTGAGAGGATGCAGTTAGGGGAAGGGGGAGAGGAAGGAGGGTGGACCAAGGGGAAGCCGTTGTAATGTAGAAAATGGGGAGAATGGGGAAGGAGTCACACCTGCCCAACTAAACTTCTCTTCCAGCCTTTCCCTTGTCTCCTTGGCAGCCCCTCCCCTCCAGACCTCAATGAGTACTTCCCCCTCCCCTTCCCCTGTTTCTACCCAAGTCTGTCCTCCCTGGAACCCCCCACAAGCCATCCCAGCGTCCCCACCCACCCAAGCCATGCCCCCTGGCATCCTTCAAGTAGGCCCAGCTACCAAGGGGAGGCCTTCTTGGCCACCACCTAGGGCACCAGGCTCAGAAAAATGCCCTGCTGCCCCTTCGCCATCTCCCATTTCATGATCTGTTACTAAGCTCATGACCTGGACAAGTGATTGTGTTTTAACCAGTTGCGAAGTAGACAACAGAGTCAGTTAGGGAGGAATCTGTGCTTGCAAGACAGGGTGAGAAATAACATCAAGAAAAGATAAGTAAAGCTGTCAGAAGCCCTGGGCCAGTGCAGAAAGCGGTGGTAGCAGTGGTAGGAGAGGGCAGAGAGGATGGAAAAGCCCCAGGATGAAAGGCCAGGGACTTGAAGGCCAAGAGCCTGGCAGCCGGCACCCAGGGGGCCCAGCACACCCGGCAGCCAGCCTGGCTGCTGCTCAGAGGGTCTCAAATGTGGGGTGCCCACGGAAAGCCCCCAGAACCCCCATCCTGTTGCTGTCTAAAGACTGTAGCTTCGACACGGGTTGCTCTTTGAACTGTGGAGAATGTTTGTGTTTTCTACCAGATCCTATTTATGAATAAAGAAGGGGAAGAAGGGACGGCAAAAGGTTTGCAGTGGCTCCTAATGGCCCACGTGCCCCCCAACTCTTTGGTGTGGCACTTCCTCCCAACATGGGAGCCCCAGCACCAGCCTTTCAGGATTCAGTTCTTCAGAGAAACTGCTGCCCCAACTGAAGCTTTCTAAGAGCTATTCTGGTTTTGAGGGGGTGGGGGTGGTGGGGGTGGTGGGGCCGGTGGTCCAAGAGGTCCTGGTGGGGACAGATGGGTCAGAGAAGCTCACTGCCAGTGCCTCCAGAACGGGAAAGCACCCCCACCCCCAAGAGCCAAGGAGTCAGGCAATCCTTCCTGCCCACTCAGAGATTCCGGAAGCCCTTGGAGTCTGGAGAACCCGCCTCCCCAACCTCTCTCTCGCTTCCTCTGTCTGTCTCCTCCTCGAGACTCCTGTGAGTGCACAGGAGGGCTGAGGGAAGCCCCGTGTGCTGTGATGAACGGAGCTAATTTCTGGTTTGCTGGTATGCCTCAGAGACGCTGCCTCCGTTCCCCTCCTTCCCAGCAAACCCTCTCCCACACACAGACAAATAGGCTGCATATTTAATTGGAATTCCTCACACCTACAGGGTAAAGCCTTGTCAGTAGAAATAGAGCCCACAGCCAGCTGGCTTCCCCCATTCCACCCACCTTGTCTCTTAAAAAGAAACCCCCCCCCCATACGTGAACACCCACCCACGGGCCCTCGCACGTCCCTCCCAGCATGGTTGTAAAGGAGAGATTCGTTGGCAGTGACGCTCCTTTCCTGGGCTGCGCAGCTGGGCCCACTGGGCGGAGACCACCCGGCGGCTTCTCCCCAGCAGGCGGGCCCTCCCTGGCCGCCTCCCCAGCACCCACCTCGGGGACCCCCAGCCAGAGCTCCAGGGGCTTTGGGGTCCCTGAAGGGTACTGAGTGGCCCTGGCTGCTTGAATATCTGGTTTCAGGTGATGTGGAGGAGGAAGGAGAGGAGAACAGGACCTAGAAGAGCTCTGGGTGCCCATCTCTCATGGCGCAGGTGGGGAACCTGTCAGGCAGAGCTGGGCCCCATCTGTGGCATCTCTCCCCACATGGGGCACGGGCGGCTGCTGGACAGAGGAAGGGGACTCCTGAGGAAAGCAAGCGAGAGACTGGAGGGCACACAAGGGCAGGAACAAAAAAGGGGAGTTCTTATGGGGGAGGTTTATTTCCTATGGACAACAGAGGAGGAGGGCTAGGCCAACAATCCGGGCCAACAAATGGTCAAGGTGGTGGCTGGCCTGGGGAGGCTGCGCACCTTAGCACTTCCTCAGGGACCCCCAACCAGAGCTCTGCCCAGGAACTACATCCTGGCGGGGATGGGTGGGACAAAGAAGCATACCGCCAGCACCTCCAGAACAGGAAGTCATCCCCCAAGCTTTGTGTCGTGACCTTGGTATTCAGGGTCTGCCACTTCAACTAGACCCCGTGGGTGATTCGTTTCTTGCCGCCCTCTCCTCACCAGGGAGGGACTTCTGTCTGGCTCGCTCTTCCAGCACTTAGAGCCTGGCACCAGGCCCAACCAAACCTGTGTGTCAGGGAGTAGACAGCTGCCTCTGGGGCTCTGAGGGGCGCTGTGACATCTCGTTCTCCCCCACGATTATCATCTCAGTTTGCCTGAAAGTTCACCATTAGTGACTCATTTCTTTGGGTTAAACATCACCCTCCCTTTCTCAACGTAGCTGCTCTAGGAAAGGGTAACCCATTGAGTTCTTCGCATCCTCGAGTGAATGGGGATAGAGCTGAGATCTAGGAGGCCAAGAGGAAAGCAGGAAGTGGAAGTGGAGAAGGAAAAAGAGAAGAAGAGACCCAAGACAGGAACAGCAAGCGGCACCTCAGTCCTGCCTCCTGGGCCGCCTTTCAACAAGTCGTGGCTGTTCCGCAATGAGTCAGAGAAACCCCCTTTACTTAGTATAGCCCTCTGTGATTTACAAATCCCGCTCATTTACATCATCTTAGCTTGGGGAAGCCAGAAGGAGGGAGGTTTGAGTGCCCATGTTGCCGCTGAGGAGGCTGAGTCTCTGCCAGTGAGCAGGAGAGCCAGGTCTCTCTACCTCCTTTCTGCAGAACCTGAAGGCACTCTCCAAGAGCTCCCCTTCTCCCCATTTCACCCACAATCCTCTGCTCCAAACAGGAAGAGGCGCAGCAGAGGAACAAGAATGAGACAGTGCCAGGAAGGGTGCAGGGGGACAGAAAGGAGAAACATAAGGCCCTTGGCAGCCGGGCAGCAGGTGCACCCCGTGCCCTAAAGCCCCTGACTGAGACCTGACGGGGAAAGGGGATGTGGGTGAAAGTCAGAGACCCCACTTGCTCACTAGTAACAAGTCTGATGCCAGCAGCTAGAACATCCAATGGGTCCTTCTGTTGGCAGCTGCACAGCCCAAGCATCCACGCAAACACCGGCAGGGCCTGTGGAGCACTTCACTGGCCTTCATGTGCTGAGCAGCCCCGTTCCAGGCAGAGGGGCATAGGCTGGACCCAGGAGGGTCCCCAAGGAGATAATGAGGGAGGCAGGAAGAAACCCCAGGAACCCTGCTAAGAAATCCCACAGGCTTCCAGACTCTCCGTCTCTCCCTCCCTTGCTTCCCTCAAGTCACAGTTCTGTCTTCACACTCCGTCCCCAGGAAGGGGTCTGTCCGCCATGCTGAACCTGTCCCCTGGCTCTTCCTCTTAACGAGCCAGGTTAAACATGCTGTAATCAGAGTAATAATACACCTGGGCTGGTTCTGCAGTGAACTGCCTTTTGTACTGCAATAGGACATTAATAGCAATTATTCTGCTTTGTAATTGGAGCTTTAAATACTAATTCAAACAGCCAGAGGAAAACCAATTAGTGCTAATTTATCTCTATGTGTTTTCCAGAGCTGGTGTCTGTCACACTGTGAAGAAATAGGTTGGTAATTAGTACAGTTGGGTGGTGGATAGAAGTAATTATCAGATTCTTTCATTTTTCTCTGGGAAAAAAATGGGTAGGGGGTGGGGAAGGCCAAGATAGGTTCTATAAGTCTTTGTTCCCTTGGAGTTTAAAGAAAGGGCTCGTGTTAATGCTGAGGTTCCAGCCCTCAGCCCCTGAACTGCGCAGGTGCGTCTGGGAGACAGGCGGGCTCTGGTAGAGGCTGCCCCGTGGGCCTTCTCGAGGACCCTCCAGCTGAGAGGCTCACGGAGGCACCACCAGCAACACTGCAGTCACCAGAGCATTATGTTCATCTGGGAAAGGCTTGCGGCCCAGGGGTAAGGCGTCAGCGGGGCCTGGGCCCCAGGCTGGCCTCTCCGTCTCCAGCCGTGTGGTCTTGGTGGAGGCTCTGAACAGCTCCAACGCCAGTTTTCTCATTTGCAAAATGGACAGACTGACAGCCACCTAACTGGATTGTTGCAAGGAATGAATCAAGTAAAATCACGGTTATAACGGGCCTAGAACCTGGTAACAGTAAATACAGGTTACTGAGTGCTTACCATTTGCCTGGGACTCTTCTAGAGGACTTCCTATTATTATCTCCAACTCTCCAAAGCCGCATGGCTGACTCACCAGTTAATTTATGTCCCTATTTCCTCTCCTGTCCATACCTTTCACTAGCTATACAGCTCGGGAGGCATTATTAATTTCACTAAGCCTCAGTTTCCTCCCCTATGGAAACGGGGGTACCTTCCTTATAGAGCTGTTGCAAAGGTTAAAGGGGACAACAATTCAAAAAAAACTCTAGCACAGTGGCCAGCATGGAGCAAGGACTCCAATGTCATTACCAATATTATTATAATATTCTTTCGTTGCACATAGTTTCGTTATAACCTATACAAGCTCTCTACCGAGAGAGGTGGGTGTGGCACAGTTTGCCCATTTTATTAACTGACCCACAGGGTTTATCGAATGCCGGTGTGCCGGCACACTGCAGGGAGCCTGCTCACACCACTAGAGATGGGAGGCTGGCCGCTGTGGCAGCAGAAGGTGGGGTAATGATGGCATTTCGCAGAGCTCCACAGTTCACAAAATGCTTCCCCACACGTGGTTTCAATGCCTTTTCACAAGTAAGCAGGTTGACAGTTATTTAAATCCCCATCTTACAGGTGGGACCTGAGGCTCAGAGAATTTAAGTGACTCGCTCAGGAAAAATCAGAACCCAAACCCAGGCTTTTTCCTGCACACCTTGAGTGGGTGCTCACTCAGCGCTTGTCGCGTGTGTGGACAAGGGCGCATTCTACTAAACCCTGTGGCCTGAGCTGCCCATTGGGACGCCATGCTGTTGTGCGAGGAGCAAGGCTGAGGAAGGAGAGGTGGGCAGAGGCAGGGAAAGCTTCAGAGGGGTGGGCGGGGGCACGGCTGGACAGCTCTGCCCAGCCCGGGCAGGGTCTAGTAACACGTTAACTGAGCGATCAACACTGAGAACTGGGAGACTGCCTCATAATCTGGGTGACAGTCTGGCAGCCCGGCCTTCCCCTGTTCTCACAGGCCCCACCCCTCCCACCCAGGAGACCTGCCTGGACCCTGCAGGCATGTGAGGTGTGACCCCGGGGCCAGGCCTTCAAGGCAGAAGAGAAGGGGAGGAGGATGTAGAGGATATGGCTTCCTCGAAGCCCTGTGGAGGGGCCTGAACACGGTGTTTGAGAGGCAGGGAGGAGACTGGTCTGGTAGCTCTGGAGCACTGCCTTCAAAACATGTTGAAGGGGCGCTGTTCAACAAGATGGCTTTGGCCACCCCAGGGCAGAGGGCAGGTTCGGCCAGGGCCACCCCCTACAGCATTTACTGCCCCCACTGAGGGGGAACCAGCCCGGAGCTGCCTCTACCCCGAGGAAGGGGAGGCTTCTTTCTAGTCACACGGAGGTACTGGCCATCTGCTTGCCAAACCGTGGGCTTCTACCAGTGGGACCCCCATTTCCTGTGGGCTGCTGGCTTCCCTCTACTCAACACATTTTAAAGGGAGTGTTTAAACACGTTAGACTGGCCAAGGTCAGAGGCGGGAACTGAGGGGAGTCAGAAAGAGTGTGGGGGGAGTGTAGATGAGGTGGCGGTGGCAGGAATGGGCAGATGTGGAGAGAAGAAGAGGGTGTAGGTACGAGGTATGGATGAGGGACTCACTGGGCAGGTCCCAAAATAATAATGATAGTTAGCTATGGCCAGAGGGATTGTGGGTAAATTTAGGTTTTTTCTTTTTGGTTGTTGGTATTTTCTAAATCTTCTATACTGAGCATATTTCTCTTATATACTACGGAAAACAATGAAACTTACTTTTTAAGGAAGAAGGAACATATGCTAGAGACATTTTGAAGGAAGAACTGACAGAATTTGATAAGTGACTAGTTAAGGGTGATAAAGGAGAAAGAGGAATCAAAAATAACTCAGGTTTTGAGACTGGGTGATAGGGGAAATGACAGAGGAAAGGAAGTTAGGTGGGGGAGTGGAGAAAGGGGGAATGATTCCCCTTCAGCTTCAGACTGTGAAGTGGAGCTACCGGCAAGCCAAGCTGGTGGAGGCTGGGGGTGTTCACGCAGCCAGAGAGGAAGCAGGGCCGAGGGCTGGGGTCGGGTAGGCCATGCTCACCAGGCTGCAGGCTAGCCTGGGTCCAACACCGAACTTGGGATCTCCTCACCCAGATGCTCGTCCAGACCTGCCTTTCTCAGCAGGGCCTTTAAAAGAAAGATTCCCAGACAAGACCTGGAGGCAGCCCCGGCCTCGGGCCAGCTGGCTGTGGGGCTTTGGTACTGAGCTGCTTGGTTGTCCAAGGAGCATGGGCCTGAGGAGACCAGCACAGGAGGCCGGACGGACTTCATGCTGACCGAGAGAGCCAAGAGCCGGCCAGGGGTGGAGGCCAAGCAAGGCTGCAGGGGACAGAACACACTGTCATTGGTGATGGTGGTGTGGGGATGTAAAGCGAGGCAACCCACCTCTGAAAGCTGCAGGAACCATTTCCTCCACTGAGAAGGGTCCCCCCAGACTTTAGTTCCTGGCCACCCCTTGCCCCCCAGTTGTCCACAAGTGCACTGTCAGTGCCTGGAAACTGGTCCTGCCTGCCGCTGACTTGGTGGCCTACAGAGGCTTTGGGCCTGCGGGAGACCCGGAGACCACTGTCCCAGGTCACACAGACGCCCTGCAGCCTCTGGAACCGTTGCCTCGCATCTGCCCTGCTGACCAGCGCCATCCAGGGGGCGGCAGCAAACCTGCCTTCCCTTCCATTTGGGCCTCCCCGCTCCAGGTCCCCCTCAGTCCTGCCCCCACACCCCTGCACCAGCCCTGGAGCACTCACTAAAGCACCACTGCCTCAGAAGGCTCCGCATAGACTGAGCCCAAGGCCCCACCCGAGGCTGCGTCACTGTTTCCCTGGCAACTGAAGGGGTAGTTTAAAAGTAACTCACAAAGCAAACAACATGAGCTGCACAGGGGTGACTGTGAGAGTCACCTCAGCATCTTGGGGCTATGGGTTGAGAGTTTGCTCAGCTCCTCTTGCTGAGGCTGTTCTGGGGGGGCTCCCGTGAGCCCCCCAAACCCCAGGCAGGGAGCACTTCACAACCACTGCTGTGGCACGTGTGCTCTTGCTCTTCCAGGAACTGCCTCGCCAGGAGGAGAGGTCATCACCATTACCTGGTGGTGAGGGTCCCACCCCTGCCTGCCCTGGGCACTAATGAGGCTGGGACTCCAGCCCCAAAAGTTGTCAGACAGGAGGAGTGCAGAGCCACTGAGGAGAGCTGGTGGCCAGTGATGGCATGGTATGGCCCAGCGGTCCCAAGGTTCTTGCACCAAACGCCCTCACCAAGGCCTTAGCACATTTGGGGAATTTTCAGTGGGTGCTGAAGGAAAGGGTACTAATCCCAATCGTGAGAGCCCCAGCCTTACAATCTAACCCTAATTACCTCCCAAAGGCCCCATTTCCTAACACATTGTGGTGGGGGGTTCACATATGCATCTGTGGGAACGCAAACATCCCATCCATAACACATCCGACCACCACCAAGTTAAAGACGTGGAATATTTCCAGCACGCCAAAAAGCTCCAATGTGCCTCCTCCCAGTCAACATCCCCACCCCTAGGGGATGTTACTCTGACTGCAGCCCCATCAGTTCGTCTGGCTGTTGAGCTCTTGTACATGGAGCCACTGTGTGGGTGCTTTACTGCATCTGGATGGATGCTTGTCCGGTATGCTGTGTGCGTGGTGGGATTCAGCCACGGTGTCCTATGTATAAGCAGCGGCTCATACTTTCCTTCCGCTACACAGTGTAGCTCGTGCGTCTACATTTTGCAAGGGCTTTCACGTTTGTGTTCTTCCAGTCAGTGATTGGCAACTGTTGCCCCCGCAGGCCACACTCGGGTCGTGCTCGGGTCGTGCTCGTTCAGGGGCACCCTTTCCTCTCCCGCCGGAAATTCGCATAGCAGCGTGAGTGGGCATGATAATATCATGGGGATAACCTTGAATTCCCTCTAATTTACAAAAAAAAAAAAAGTGGGGAGGGATTATTCGAAAACAGCAGCACTTTATTATTAGTAACATATTGGTGATAACATCTCACAATGGCTGGTGCCGCACCAGCATGTCACAGCTCTTAGGCTGAGAACTGCTAGTCTAAGTGGTGTGATTTCAGGTAAAGCAAGGTCATTTCCTGTCCCCCAAATATCTCTTTCCTCTACCCCACTGCTTCCCCTGAAGGTCCCCTCCTACCCGCAGTGGACTTCTGCGCTTTGTCAAAGAGCCCCAGGGTCCTCTTTAAAATTCGAGAGCTCCTGAGGGGAGAGAATCCATTAAGCCCACTTACCTCAGTGGGACTTAAAAGGGACCACGAAACTCCTCCCTCGGTGTGGCACACTTTTCCCACACTTCCCCTCTCCACCCCACAAGGAGGTCAAGAGGACGACGCTATTAGCCCCAGTTTGCAAATGAGGAAACTGAGGCTCAGGGAGATGGAATAACTGCCCTAAGGTCACCCACTGGCTCTGTTGCAGGAGCAATCTTTCAAACCCTCTGAAGCTGGTGTTGAGACCCCAGTGGGTGGGCGGGAGGCGGGAGGCCTGTGAGCAAGAGAGAGAAGCTTCCAGAAAGGAGATGATGCTGTGCTGAGAAGGAGGAGTGACACCCAGGTGGTCCATCCAAGCGTCAGAGGAAACAGAGAGCGCCTTCTGATCGGACCCCACAGCCCCCAGGCACTGCCACTGCCCTGGAGCCAAGGCATGTGCATGGGGTGGGGGCGGGGAGTGTGTCCACCATCAGCACCAACCTCCCCCCCATTCTTGGGGACCACCAAGGCCAGGTACAAGGATGTGTCACAAACCATCAGAGATGTGCAGAGACATTCTTGTCTCTGAAGGGCCAGTTTCTTCACGCGCCTCTCGGGGTGCAGAAGAATGCTCATTTGGGGACTCTATGCCAAGGACCCTATACACACTGTTTGTCTACAGCAGCCCTGGGGAATGGGTAACCTCTGGCCCCTTTTATAAGTGAGAAAGCCAGTTCTCAGGGAGATCAGTAAATCTCAGGAGGCTACCAATGTGTGAGGGCAGTGGCCACATCCATCGTCAGCACCTGGTTCCTGTCTGTCACTCAGGGGTGTGTGGCAGGTTTGCTTGACCCTCATCACCAGATGCCTCACTGCAGCAGGACTGGGCAGAGACCCAATGTCAGCGTGAGGAGGCCGGGCTCTGGGGAGGCAGACATGGGCTTTAGAAGTAAGAGGGCGACTGCCTCATGGTAGGCCAGGAGCCGGCCACCTATCTGTCGGTGGGCGGCAAGAGCTCTTCCTCAAAATAGCCCTGCACTGCCCATAAGCCTGCCATGCTCATCTACTCCCTTGGGTCTTATATGGTGAGGGACACGTTACAGAGTTCACCAAGCCCACTCTGTGCCCAGCACTGTGTGAGGCTATGAGATAAAGAACATATAGAATGCAGCAGTGTCCTGGGGGTCCAGAATCAGACAGGCACCAAGCCCACAACCACCATGGGCTATGGAGACAGTCCGCCGGGGTAGGGGGGACAGGACAGACAGGCGCGAGGCCCTTAGTGCCCACCACGAAGCGCTGATCAGATATGCAAGCACTCACAGTGTGCGGACCAGGAGCTCACCTGCAAAACCAAAGCAGATGAGGAATCTTGCAGAAGGGGCTTTAGCAGGAGAGTAGCAAAGTCAAATTTATTTTCCATCGTGCTAACTTCAGCAGCCTCAGTGATAGGAAGGATGGACTCACGGGGGAGGCGGTGGCACTGCCAGCTAGCCTGGTGGGTTCTGGAGGACTGCCATAGCACTAGCCAGTGCTCTGGCCAATTAGCTAAGACCTCTGCAGAGAATCACCTGGACTTGGGAGAGACCGCAGTAGAAGGTGGGAGTCAGCACTGGAAGAGAAAGTTTGACTGGGAGAAGCAGACAAATATGAAGGCAGCCTTGTCAATTCTCCCAGGGTGGAGAGGCTGTGAGTGTGCAAGTCCCACATGCAAACGCATGTGTTTATTCCAGCGTGGGGATCAACAATGTTGTAACAACTACATATGGGGCCAAGTGGGTATGAGAATTATCGGATCACTTCGTAAATTATAAAATTGTCTGACCACTATGCTATATACCTGTAACTAATATAAGATAATGTTGAATGTCAACGCAATTGAAAAATAAAACCAAAACATTTTAAAGAATGAGGAGCTTTCAAAAAAAATTTTTTTAACAAGTACCATAGGCTGTTTGGGTAACAGACACAAGGTATGCCCTGGACTGAAGCTCAGATTTGCTGTCATTTCTCTTCATCTCTAGTTTATTTCTTCAAATGACCTCACATAGGAAAATGGCCAGAAAAAGTTAACTGAGGAACATACAAAGACACTGATGAGCACTTCCCCTGTGGAAGAGAAGCTCTGAAGACAAACTGAGAGTCCTGGAGTGTTAACTCCATGAGACCATGGAGCGAGTCTCCCAGCAACCAAAGGGGTGGACTAGGTGACTTTCCAGGCTGCTCCCAAAGAACATAACTGGGTCTCAGGCCATTGGAGCTACTACCACAACGGCCATAGGCTGTGTGGCTTCAAAAACAAATGTGTATTTCTCAGAGTTCTGGGAAGTCCAAGATCAAAGTGCCAATAGATCCAGAGTCTGGTGACAGCCACCTTCTCCTTGTACCCTCAAGTGGTGGAGAGAGCAGAGAGGAAGCAATCTCACTCCCCCCAACCATCTGAAAAGGCGCTAATCCCACCATGAGAGCTCCACCCTCATGACCTTGTCACCTCCCAAAGATCCTACCTCCTAACATCTTCACACAGCAAATTAGAGTTTCAACATATGAATGAGGGGTAGGGGGGAGGACCCAAAAACATTCAGTTCTTCACACTCTGCCCTATTACTCCTTTGTCCTTGGCCATTCTGTCAAGGAAAGAGTTGCTTGGAGTTACTCTGTTTGAAGTGAGAAGAATTCTGGACTGGGGTCAACCCCAGGTTTCAGCCTCAACAGCAAGCAGTTCTGATATTAGGTGAATTAAAAGCCCCCTTGGCCAAGGTTCCTCAGCATAAAGCAAAGAGGATAGAAAATCTGTAATTCCTTCAACTCCAAGGTGCCACAGTTCTCTGTTTTGGGGTGGGGGAGGAAAAGGAAGACTGTGGCAGGGAAACAAAAGTTACTCTGTGTATGTCGGTGGGAGGCAAGGGCTCTTCCTCAAAGTAGCCCTGCACTGCCCCTAAGCCTGCCGTGTGTATCTGCGTCACACAAGTTACCTCCCCTCGGGGGCCCTGCCGTCCCTTACACCTTCAGAGGCATGGTCCTTGGAGGCCGTAACAAGAAGAAACTGGTTGGGTCAATCAATATCAGGCCCTCCATCCCCATGGAACCGGGTCTTCTCCTCCCTGCAGGGCTGAGAATCTGACCATCTAGGGGACCTCAAAACTGATCATGCAGACTTCCGGCCAAGATGGAGGCATAGGTAGACACACTGTGCCTCCTTGCACAACCAAAAGAAGGGCAACAACAATTTAAAAAACAAAAAACAACCAGAACTGCCAGAAAATCAAACTGTATGGAAGTCCGACATCCAAGGATATAAAGAAAAAACATTCATCTAGACCGGTAGGAGTGGCAGAGATGGGTAGCCCGGCGGAGAAGACTCACGGCAAGGCAGCAGCTGGCGGACCCAGTGAGGCAGTGGCTGGCAGACCCGACAGTCCCACATTTGTGCACACATAAACCGGGAGGAACAACTGGGGAGTGAAACAACCACATAGCCCAGGGCTCCAGCGTGGGGACATAAAGCCTCAAACCTCTGATTGAAAACACCTATTGGGGTTGAGGCGGCAGCGGGAGAAACTCCCAGCCTCACAGGAGAGTTCATTGGAGAGACCCACAAGGTCCTAGAACACACACAAGCCCATTCACCTGGAAATCAGCACCACAAGGGCCCACTTTGCTTGTGGGTAGTGGGGGAAGTGACTGAAAACCCGCAGAGAGCAGAGCAGGGGGCATTGTTCACTCTCAGACCCCTCCCCCACATATAGCATCACGACGTAGCCACATGGGTTGCCCCCCCACCCCGGTGAAAACCTAAGGCTCCACCCCTTACTACATAACAGGAGCATCAAGACAAAAAAATAAAAAATAAAAAAGGCCCAAATGAAAGAACACATCAAAGCTTCAGAAAAAATACAACTAAGTGACAAAGAGATAGCCAACCTATCAGATGCATAGTTCAAAACACTGGTAATCAGGATGCTCACAGAATTGGTTGAATTTGGCCACAAATTAGATGAAAAAATGAAGGCTATGCTAAGAGAAATAAAGGAAATTGTACAGGGAACCAACAGTGATGGGAAGGAAACCAGGACTCAAATCAACGATTTGGAACAAAAGGAATAAATAAACATCCAACTGGAACAGAATGAAGAAACAAAAATTCAAAAAAAATGAAGAGAGGCTTAGGAACCTCCAGGACAACTTTAAACGTTCCAACATCTGAATTATAGGGGTACCAGAAGGAGAAGAGAAAGCGCAAAAAATTGAAAATTTATTTCAACAAATAATGGAGAACTTCCCCAATCTGGTGAAGGAAATAGACTTCCAGGAAGTCCAGGAAGCTCAGAGAGTCCCAAAGAAGTTGGACCCAAGGAAGGACACACCAAGGCACATCATCATTACATTATCCAAGATTAACGATAAGGAGAAAATCTTAAAAGCAACAAGAGAAAAGGACACAGTTACCTACAAAGGAGTTCCCATTAGACTGTCAGATGATTTCTCAAAAGAAACCTTGCAGGCAAGAAGGGGCTGGAAAGAAGTATTCCAAGTCATGAAAGGCAAGGGCCTACATCCAAGATTACTGTATCCAGCAAAGCTGTCATTTAGAATGGAAGGGCAGATAAAGTGCTTCTCAGATAAGGTCAAGTTCAAGGAGTTCATCATCACCAAGCCCTTATCATATGAAATGTTAAAGGGACTTATCTAAGAAAAAGAAGATAAAAAATATGAACAGTAAAATGACAGCAAACTCACAGTTATTAACAACCACACCTAAAACAGAAACAAAAGCAAACTAAGCCAACAACTAGAACAGGAACAGAACCACAGAAATGGAGATCACATGGAGGGTTATCAGCAGGGGAGTGAGAGGAGGAGGTAGAAAAGGTACAGAGAATAAGTAGCACAATTGGTAGGTAGAAAATAGACAGGGGGAGGGTAAGAATAGTGTAGGAAATGTAGAAGCGAAAGAACTTATATGTATGACCCATGGACATGAACTAAAGGTGGGGGAATGTGGGCAGGAGGGGGTATGTAGGGTGGAGGGGAGTGAAGGGGGGAAAATGGGACAACTGTAATAGCATAATCAATAAAATATATTTTTTAAAAAACTGATCATGCCTTTTCTCAACCATGGGCAAGGGCAAGGCCAAAGGCACAGAGTTCTTGCTACATCTGTAGAGAGGCATTTTGAAGGACTACCCTGCATTTTTGCTGGAATGCTCCCTGCCACGTGGTTTTCCACTCTTCTGTTGCTTTTATAGATATATATTTATATACATATAAATATCTCTTTCCCTGAGGGACAACGCAGCTCAGCCAAGTGAGAATTCAGTGTGATCCAGTGGAATTTGTCACGAAGGAATTTCGCTAGGGTGGGGAGCAGTGATCAGTACTCAGGACATCACCTGGTTAATAAAACACTGCATGGCTCCCGAGAACACATACCATTTCCTCTCTTTTTTTTATTTTTCCTTTAAATAACGAGGGGTGTATTGTTTCTCCCATTTTTGCCAGTTTAAATTGAGATTTTTTTTTGAAACAATAAGCAAACTAATAGTAGGGGTTAAATAATTCATTAAAGGGTGGGGAGAAGAGAGGAGGTGGGGTTGGGAGAGGGGGTTGGGGGGAACAGGAATCTGCCAGTAGCAGCAATAAATGCAGAGTTATGCCTCAGGCATAATATATCAAAGGAAATATAATGCATCCAGCTTAAAACTAATGATTGCCATATAATTAGATGAGAGGCATTGTGCTATAAATGTGTATTCTTTAGCGTGCTGTGATTTTACTGTAAAAAGAGAGAGTGAGAGCGAGAAAGAAGGAGACAGAAAAACACAGAGCCCAGCAACATACTATAAAAAGAACCTTCTGTTGACTTCTCTACTGTTTAGTATTCCTTGGCTGTTCTCCCTTGGGAGTGTGTAATTAGTACTTTATGAAGAGTACATTTAAAGCAGTTTAATATTCACCTCATTCAATCTGAAACAATGTGATCCATGCTTAGACAAATCAGTGCTCCTTGCTGACATAATCTGTCAGAACATTACCTCTGAAAAGACCTTTCAAGAGGTTTGGATGTTAATTAGTTGTCTATCATGTATAAACAGAGCAGTGAGCAGAAGGGGCTCCGACAGGCCAGAGGGATACGTTGGGAAATGCATTTTGTATGAACGCGGCTTGCAGGGGGGTCTCCTCGCTCTCCCCGCCTCCCCCACACCCCCGCCTCTCCTGTGCCAGCAGCCACACGGGCTTTGGACTTTTTCCGGGCAAGAAAAAAGCTTTCTGGTTGGCTTCAAGGGGCACTGCCAGCCCCCAAAGGGGACCGTGAATGTGAAAGGGGTTCCCCACACACCACGCCTCCACCTCTGCCTCTGAGGTCTGGTACTCCCCAGGACAGGGCCATCTGCAAGGTGTGACAGGAAGCATGACCTCATAGGCCCACCTGGGCTTCCTGGAGGGCTCCAAGCTTTGGGGCACAGCTGAGGCCCTTCTCCTGTGGGTGAAGAGGGCCATGGAGAGATGGGAAAGGGGGTGCCCTGACACACACCTTCCCGCTCGCCTGAAGGCTCTCCCCTGGGAGGCCAGTGCCCCAGAAGCAGAGCTGCATGGTGCAAGAGAGACTCACACCTGAGGAAACTGACACACACGCAACTTCCTTCACACCCCGACTCACAGAATGCTGGTCAGGATCTGAATCCACAGGTCCGTGGTCCAGGCCCTGCCTCCAGGGCGAACCTTCTCCCTGGGACATCCTGCAAGGCCCAGGTCCAGGCTCTGACTATGGGAGCTGTCTAAGGATTTAAACCTGCTCTCCCTTCATTCTGGACTTAGAATGCCTGTGTGTGAAGCCCTTCCTAGCATATTGTACCTGCTTATGCAGAAGTGGGTCAGGACATATTCTGCTGTCCTTGCTAGGCCCGTGATTCCAGGATTGCCTGGCAGCTGGCAGCAGGAACCTCCTTTGCCCCCAAGGGCCAGGGCCCCCCCCAGTAGCCACCCAGCTATCTCCCCCTATAGGTCCTCCTTTCCCCACTCCCAGGCACCCCATTTTCCTTCAGTGGCCTCAACATCCACAGCCTCTTTATTTAACATTCATTCTATAGGTATCCACTGAGTGCCCACTGTGTGCATTGCATTGTGCCACATTCTAGGTCAACAAAGATGACTAAACCGTGGTCTCAGCTCATGAGGCATTTACAGACCCATAAACCGATCATTACAGTGAGGGTAATTATAAGTAGTGTAAGGCAGGTGACGTAAACTGAGTGGTTAGGAGGGAGGGCGCCAGAGTCAAATTGCCTGGATTCAGACCCCAGCCTTACCCCGAGCAGCTAGTGACCTTGGGCAGGTTATTTAGCTGCTATGAGCCTCAGCTTCCTTGTCTGTGAAATGAAGGTACGAATAGCTATCTCACAAGTTTTTGAATGCAGATGAGATAATTCAGAGAAGCACCTAGTGTGAGGCTTAGGGTGAGGGCTCAACAAATATTTGCTCCACCACCCCAGCCCCCCACCCCCACCAAAAAACAGTACAGCAATAGGAGCTCAGTCAAAATGCCTGAAGGTGGAAGAAGGAGATACTAACTGGGCCTAGGCGTCTTGGAGGGCTTCCCAAAGGAGGTGACATTTGAGTTGTGTTTGAAAGGACTAAGTTATCTAGGTAAAGAAGTGACAGAAGGGCTTTCTAGATAAAGGAACAACACGTGACAGGTGGGTGGGCGCACGGACAGGAGAAGGGTGTTTGGAACGCGAAGAACTGGCCTTTGTGCTCTGTGTCACACTGCTAGAGCCACGGCCACAGCTGGGAGCCTGGTCCCCGGGGAAACCCGGCAGAACCAGCCATGGGAAGGCTCAGGTGTACCAAAGGGAGGGCTCTGGTGAGTAACACCGCGTTCCTCCAACAGCCTAGGAAGCAGTTGTCCTGCCCTGTGTTTCTCAAAATGGAGAATTTAAGATCTCAAACACCCCTGGCCTGGGTACCCACCCAAAGCTGAAGCACAGGCAGAGTCAGGTTCCTGGGGAGGCAGCAGGACCATGGGCTCTGGTCCATTCCCACCCCGCTCCACCCTGCAGCCATGATCCCGAACCCCCTGCATTGCCTGGGTCTGCTGAGGATGGCACGAAGCCCCCAAGCACAGACCTGGGACACAAAAGACACTTGGTAGCTGGTCTTATATTATTAATGCAAAGAGCTCGTTTTGGTCCACAGCTTTTTTTGGAGCTGCTGTCCTTCTCTGGTTTTTTACTTGGCAAGAAGCCAGGTCTCAGAGGTGTGGGGAGTCCCCACTTTCAACAGAACCCTGGGCCTCCCTGGGCCTCCCTGGGCCTCCCTGGGCATGGGGCCTCTTCTAGCCCTGCAGACCCCAGACTCCCCTCCTGCCAAGCCAGAGCTGGTGGGTGGGCCAGGTCTCCACCCCTCCTCCCCAACCAGCCCCTGGACACAATAGCAGCTCTTCCTTTCCTCAGGCCTTTCCCTCTGAGGTTGCTGGGAGAGTGCTATCCAACTGGCCATACCAGGGACAGGACAGGCCAGTCCCAGGCCCTGCGCTCCCTCCTCTCTCGTCAAACAGTCCTAGTGACATCTTCTCCCACCTGGCGGGTGCCTGCTCGGAGGTAGGAACTTTATATGCAGCCCTCTCTCCACAGCCCTTGAAGTGGGCCTGGCCCACCTGGTCAGGCAGACAGCCCAGGGCACAGGGGGCTTTACTGCGTGAAGGCTCCAGGCCTTTTCCGTCTGTTTCCGGTTGGCCCACCCATCCACCTTCACACTGACTAGCCCAGGGGCAGCGAACTGTAGCCCACAGGACAGCTCAGCCTGTTTTTGTAGGGCCTGTGGGCTAAGAATCGTTTTTCATTTTTAAAGAATTGAAACAAAACAAATAACATGTGACTGGAATCATATGTGGCCCACAGGCCTCAAACATTTACTCCCTGGGACTTTGCAGAAAGTGTGCTGACCCTGCACTGAGCCCATGGGACATTCGACTCGGTGCCGGGCACTGGGTACTAGAGATGCCATGTGGAAAAGGCACAGTATGGAAGACTTTGACCAGAACAGTCCCTCCGTGGGACCCACAGCTCCAAAACCATTTTTAAAAAGGCCTGTAGTAGGGATGCAACGGGACTGAGAGAACACTGGTGGTTTTCTCCCTGTGTCTGTTTCATGTAGTTAGTATCTCCACTTTTTGAGTGAAAAATGGAAAAGCTGAGAGGTGGAATGACTCATTTAGGGGCACCTGGTGAATATTCTCCCCAGGTCCCAGGGCCTCAAGGCCATGGCTGCCCCGGGGCATCTGGGAGGGCACACTGGGACTCAGAGGCAGATGCGGGCTGCAGGGCCACGGGAGAGTGGCCTCGAGAGGAGTGATGGTGGTGACTATTAGTCCCAGCCGCCTCCCTCTTTCCACACAGATTGAATTTATGTGCATCTCAGGTTTCCTTTTCCAACACAAGCCTATATAGCTTGGAGTTGTCTCAGCCACCGAGTCACCCCTCAACAAGAGCACCCCAATTTTCTGTGTCTCAGGGGTGATCCTATCTCACTCCCCTCAAGCTAAATAATAGCCCCAGCACTCCTGCCAGCTGGCTGTGTGACCTAGGGCAGGCCACTGTCCCTCTCTGTGCCTCCCTTTCCTCCCCAGGAAGTGGAGTCAATGACTCTCCACCCCCTTAGCCCACACTCGGACACTGAGGGAGTGAATGAGGTCATGTCTGTGTGCTGCTTGGCAGGAGGAAGCTGCTTTCTGAGTCTCGTTGGGCAGTTGCCATGAAGTTGCTGAGATGTGTGAGCATTTTGAGGGCCTCGGGAGCCGGGCTTAGCACTTCTAGGGCCAGGTAGTATGTCAGGACCAGCTTGAGCTTCCACGTCAATAATGTGTGAGTTCAAGTCCAGCTCCACCACTTCCCAGCTTTGGCAAACCACCCAATTGATTTTGGCCTCAGGTTCCTTACCTGTAAAATGGGAATCATCCCAACCAGTGAGGGTGGCTTGGTCGAGGATTAAGTAAATAATCCCTGGCACTCAGAACTGTGAACGCTGTGGGCTCTGTCTTTGGGTTTCTCTGTGAACTATCTCCACCAAAGTGCAAACACCCTCCGCCCATAGCTCCCTCGGCAGCCTTTGGCAGTAGGGACCAGCTGAATTACCAAGCCCCTCCTTTTGGAAAAGAAAAGTGAGAACTGGGTCAGTGAGCACAGCCCTCTCCCAGGCATCACCCAGGCAGCCTCAGCCTGCAGAGTCAGGGGACTGGGTGAGGCCGGATGTTCCCCGAAGCCCTCCCCCCCTCCCCCCTCCCCCCCTCTCGGGAGTGCTGGAGCGAGGGAGGCCCTTGAGTTCCAAATCCACAGCAAGCCGGCACTCCCTGCCTGGCCGCTGTCCGAGGGCAGCAGGCCAGAGCTCCCATGCAGCACTGGGTGCAAAATGAAGGGCATCAGTGAACTCTCCCCCTGGCCTCTTTCTGGAGGGCAGGAAGGGACATAAAGGTGGGGACTAGACACACAAGGAAAAGGTCTAAGTGGGGAGGAGTGCATGGTCAAGGCCTGCAGGTGGGGCCAGCCAGCAGAGAAGCTGAGAGATCCATCCAGCAGAGGGGGTGAGAAGCAGCCAGAGACTGGCCCAGGCCTCATGCAGCTAATAGCAGAGCTGTGGAGCCAATTTGGCCCCAGGGGTGGGGGGGGTCTGACTTAGTCATCAGTTTTGACACAGAGTTAAATGGGTTGCCTAACAGCCTCCCTGGCTCTCCATTGGCTCTCCTGATCCGGGCTGTCCAGGTGAAGGGTCTGGGGCAGGGAAGGTCTGGGAGCCCAGGGCCTAAGGAGCCGGCACAAGCCTGCCCCAGGCCTGCTCCAGCCCTGCAGGGCCAGAAGGAGGCGCCAGCCGTTCGCCTCCTGTCTGAGTCTTTGCCACCTGGGCTCCCAAACAATCCCACGCTCGTCTCGAAACCGAGGACACCAAGCGTAAGTAGGGAAAATGCCCCAGACAAGGAATTATTAATGTGTTTCTCAGCTCACGGCAGCTTAGTAGCACTCTGAGCCCTCCCAGTCCACTTCCCCTCCTGAATTTAGTACAGGGCATCCCTACTAATGATCAGTAAGCATTGAGTGAGCGCCTTTGGTTGTGGCCCTTATTCAGGGCATTGTTGGGGCTGCAAACCTGAGTAAGACACAGAGGTACAGCAGCAGCAGGGCCTGGGCACCTAATGCCTTTCCCCCAAAGAGGAGAGTGCTCTCTCACTGAGGAGCTCGAGGCCACTGGCCCTGCTGCTGCCCGCTCAGGGTCAGATCCCACCCATATGGGAGGGGTGGATTAACCGGTCTTGACCTGAGACAGACCAAGTATAGCACAGGCTTCTTGTAACCAGATTTTCTTGCTTATTTATTCATTTCCCTGCACGTGGTCAAATGACAAACAACAAATGTTTAACAATATTAAGAATGGGTGATGGTGATGGAGATGACAATAATGGTGGCAATGACAAAAATAATGTTAGAGATAAATATACGTGTTCTGTTTTGGCCTCAAGCCTGTGGGACTTCAAGCCTTTCTTCCTCTCCATGGGCACTTCTGATACACTCACTAGATAATAGGGAACAGGAGTAGAAGCTTGAGAAATTTAAGAATCAGTCATGCAGACCTCTGACTCCAAGCAGGACTCGACCAGCTCATCCAGGAAGGCCACCATGGCAGCAAGGGTGCGAGCAAAGGAGTCCATGCGGGGGAGGGGCCTTCGCTGGCCTAAGTTAAGGGCAAGTTCCCAGCCAAGGCTCTCGGAGACAGGGAAAACATCAAGGGCCACATTCCCTGCTCATCGTCCTACCAGGTTTAGGACATTAAAGCTGGGAGAGGTCTCAGAGGTGGTCCTGGCCACCTTTCCCATAGCACGAGTGAGGAAACTGAGGCCCAGAGAGAAGTGACTCACCCACAGCCGCACAGCCGCACAGCAGAGCGAGAACTCAAATTCCTCTCTCCTTTCATTACAAAGTGAAAACCATGGAGAGGTGATGGCTGGTGGGGGGTCGGGGTTATATGTGGTGAAACTGTCAGCCCTCCCGCTGTTTCCACAGGTCCATGCAATCCGTCATTCCCGCCTCTGTGGCTTGATACCAGGGAGGTAACACCCAACCTGCACGCGCAGGTCATTGCCAAGTCCGTGTGTACAGGTTCTAGAACGAGGAGGCTTTCCTCTCTGCTCAGCTCCCTAGAAAAGAGCTAAGGGGAAGCAGACAAAATCCTCATGAAAAGTCCAACCAGCTTCTAATCTCCCAAATATTTCTCTCCTTGGGATAAACTTTCCCAGAAATATTTAAAGCCAGTTAGAGAAAATGAAGGGATTAAATGGAAAACCTTAGGGAAGTTTAGGCCACAGAATCATTCACTCATTCAAGAATCTTCAACAATATCTACTCAGTGAAGATTCAGTCATGAAGGAGATGGGCTCCCTGATCTCAGTATGCCCGCAGCCTAGTGGGTAAGACACACAGAAGCCCTTGCGAAGCACCCAGAAGGGAAGACCGTCCATTTCATGGGGATGTGAGGGTTGGGCAGCTTCACGGAGTAGCAGACACCAGACCCTGGGCACCCTGGAGCCACAGAAAGCCAGAGCCTGTCCTGAGCAGATGCAGTTTGATCCATTTGCTTCTGCTTTTCACTTTGCCCTTTGTCCCTCCTCTCCTCCAGAACTCAGCGACTTTCTTTTCTTCATGTGGACATACCCCCTCAGCAACGCCTAGTTCCGGCCTCTATCTTCACACTTTCCTTTTTCATCATTTTCCCTATTTGGGACCCAAACCCAGTCCACACCCCATCAGTGAATGGGTAAACAGGGCGTAGAGGTTGTGGGGAGAGGCCCCACCAGACTCGCCTGGACAGATGTGCTCTGTTCCCCGCACAGCTGTCCCAGCAGCCCATCTGTACTCACTTCCTGCCTCCCAGCTCCAGCCCCTCACACCTCCCACTCAGGGGCAGGAAAGCCTGGCCCAAAGGCCAATGTTGAGGCTGCTGGCTGGCAGCAAGGCAAAGGCTCCTGCCCTCCCCCTTCCTCCACAAGGAATGGTGGCCTGGGTGGGACTGTGGCCAGGTGGTCACCTCAGAGGTCAGCTTCAGCCTCTTGGCAGCTGTGGGGATGGCCTGGCCCTCAAGTTCTCCCAGCACCATCTGTCCATGTGAGATAAACGAATCACATCGCGTGGATCTTTTGTCAAGACTAACAAGTCTGCTTCGTTAGGTATCTCAAGGGAAGGAAACAAATACTTTCAAAAAGAGTTTGATGCAAAAAGATGTTCCCGCTTAAAGTCTGTCCTGATACTATTGAATCTTTGGGTCCTTGTTGGAATCTGTGCCCCACCCCCACGCCCCGTTTAATGCTGGGAGGTGGGGAAGAGTGGAAAATTGCCTGAGGAGGTGACCTCTCTGGAAGCCTGCATGTTTCTGGGGTGCTCACAGCTCCCTCCTGGCTCCTAGGCAGGGTGCTCATACTCTGGGACCGTAGGGAAGGTGCAGGCAGCTCTGTGGCTCCCATGGCCGAACCCTCCTTAAGGGCAGGAGCTCTCCTAAGATGAGCTGCCTTGAGGTGAGCAGACAACCATAAACGTAGGTTACTTTATTTTCAAAGTGTTTTCCTAAGTATCTAAGGCAGAAATTTTCTTTAACAAAGACATAACTTGTCACCACTTTCCCACTTTATGAACATGGCCACTGTAACTGTGACAGAGTCCCTGAGATCCAGGTCCCAACCTGAAAACTCTGATTACCCGATAAGTCTGAGCCTAATGTAACAGAAAGAGAAAACGAGGTGAGTCGATGGCTGGTGACAAGAGGAATAGGCAGGAATGGACAGCCGGGCAGGAAGTCATGCTGGCTAGCCAGCAGCAGGCAACAAGCCCATCCTCACACAGGGCCCTGAAGCAGGCTGCCTGGCAAAAGGAGGAGCTCCTTTGTTTTACGAATGCTCAATTTCTGCTCAATCTATAACCTGTGATTTCAATCCAAAACTTTCTTTAACTATAAATATGGAGAGAGAGCAGAGAGAGAGGGAGAGAAAAAGAGAGGGAGAGAGAGAGAGAGAGAGAGCCCTCCTCCCAGGCAAGGCTCCTTTCTACCAACCCACCAATGATTGAGGGCCTCTCTTCCTGCTACACATTTAAGAGAAAGGGAAATCACCCAAATACCTAGAGTCTTCCACTAGTTCAGCACAACAGGGAAGCCCTAGGATTGAAGAGATGTTCCTGAGTATCAGACCCAAGTTCCCCAAGGCAACTGGGGCTCAGAGGGAAGGGGTAGGTTCATTCTGACCACCTGCAAGAGTGACACATTGTCTCCGGTGCCCACAGGGACCCCCAGGTCCCACAGGGGCATAACGGCATCCCAAGGCTCCTGAGTTGACCCCAGCTTTTGCTCTCCTAATCTTGAGATCTCAGTTTGGGGTGGCTATCGTCGCCTACCCCCAGCCCTACCTAGAAGCAAGGGGCTTGACCTTGGGAACCCTGAAGCAGGAGTCCCCTGGGACAGATTTCACAAGCCAGAGCTGAGTTTTACTACAACTTTCAGACAAAGAAGGTGTGTTGGAGCCCAGAGCCTGCTTCTGCCCGCTGCGCTGCGTGGGAGGCGAGTTCAATGCCTTCTTGTCAACACTTGAATGTGTTGAACATCACTCACAAGGGCATTCTTTAAGGAACCTATTAACTTAATTACCCGGGCATTTTTTTCTCTCTCCCCCATCCATGCATCTCATATAAAAATTTGGCTTTCGCCCGAGACTGGAGTCACATCCTGACAGTTCTTGCCCTAGTGTGCGCGAGTTCTCGGACAGGATCCGCCGGTCTTGACTCCCAGACGAGGGCACTCAGTGCCCCCGGTAGCACCCAGATCAGAGCCACACCCTGCCCCGCCCCCACCCCAAAATAAATTTGGCTCTCTTCCTTTGTGAGGTACTTCTGATGTAAGTCCTCTCCCCTGGCACAATACCACCTTGTTTTTTTTTCTAGAGGTAGTCAGGGCGGCTGCACTGTAGAGACTGATTCCTTTGCTAGGGTGGTGAGTAGCACTGAGGGAAGCTACGAGAGTGCTGGGGGAGGGGGGACCTCGGGTAGGGGTGGGGTCTCCTGGCCTCATCCTTCCCAACTGCCCAGCAGGAGTGGAAACATAGAGGAGGAGAGCAGTGAAGGAGCAAACCAAGCTCCCACAGATTAGGCCCCTCCTCCTGGTGAGAGAGGAGTCACCAGAGATTCAGATCAATCACAGGCATTGATTTACTAAACACCAGCCATGTGCCCAGAGCTGTCCACCTAGATATTGGAAGCAGAACAACTTCTGCCCAGATGAATTTTTTCCAAATTTCAGCTGCATTGCACATCCAAGCCCCTGGAGAAAACAAGAGTTCATTCATTATACATTATCTCATATTGGGAGTCAGGAGAATGAGGTCCCAGAGCATATAAGTGGTCCTGTGGTACTGGGACCCTGGATTGTTTTGTCAGTGAAATGCGGAGGGTAGGCCTCACTGAGGGATTTCCAAACCCCCTTTGGAGCTTGTCGCCCATGGCTCACCTGCACTTCCACAGCTATCTGCCGCCACCCACCTCTATGGGGATTCCAATCTCAGGAAGGGAAGGGGTGGCCACGTTCAGACCAGGAGGCAAATGAGGATCATCTTTCAGAGGCATGTACTGTATTTGGTGGCCATGCCCTGCATAGTGACTCCCTGTCCAGGGAGAGAGGAGCCGGCAGAGGCAGGGGCTGGGGAAGGCATGGCTTCCGGCTCTAGCAGGGTCAGGGCAGACCCCCAGGAGGTGGCTGTGCTCCTAGAGCTGATATTACATTGAGGGGACCCCCTGCCCACTGATTTAAGCAAAAAGAGCAGGACAGAGGCCCCCAGAGATGTGGGGGGAGGAACCTCAGGCTGTCTGTCACTGTACTGTGGGAAACCCAGCAGTCAGCTATGATAAAGGACGAACACACCCATGGCTTTCTTGCCAAGACCATGCATAACCAAAGAGCAACTTGCAGACCTTTCTAACCATCTCCACACTCTGTCCTTCCGGGGAGGCAAAAAACACTGGAGCAAATTCAGGAAGTCCGACAGAGCTCTGTGCAGTAATGCCCTCTGTACCCACCCAACAATGAGCCCCCCAAAACTCTCAATGGACCAAGATAGGTCTGCAGAACAAAAAGACGTTGATGCAGTGGGTCCTGTGTATGGATTGCGGAGAAGGGACCCAGCAGGCTCTCTGGTGCAGCTCCCTGCCTCCCAGCTGGTCTGCAGCTGCATCCTTCACTTGCAGTGGCCCCTCTGCTCTCCTGGAGTGTCCAGTGAGGGCAGAGAGAGGCCGGGTGTGCAGTCCAAGCCCCACCGCTTCCCGTCAGGGAGGGCTCTCTTTGCCCAGGAAGCTCTTGCATGTGGGGAACCCCAAGACTACCTGCAGTTGTTTCCACCCACCCCTCTGACTCAGGGCTGATGAGAGCCTGGTGACCTCTGACTCACTCCTCCCCCACTCTCCACTGACCCTGGAGACCCCCTCCTTGCGTGTACAGCCTAGTGCAGAAGAATGCTGGGGAGAGGGGGAGCTGCTGGGGGTCTGCGGTGTGACCCTACACGCCTGAAGGCTGCAAAATTAGGGTCACAAGCCCTCAGCTCCCTCTCCCCCAAGGCATCTAGTGTGCAGTTTCGCTGTGATGCAACTCTCCACCAGGCGGGTTCTATGACCTGGGATCCCCAAGGCAGCCTTCTTCTCATCACACTGCTATCCACCTCCCATAGTAGACTGGCCGGTGGGCCTCTCTCCCTGCCCCCAGAGGGCTCGTCTCAGGGTCCCCCTGACCTCAGCCACAGCTGGGAGCCTCCAACACACTCAAGAAGCCTAAGAACAGCCCTCTCTCAGGGAGCCCCCCCTTCTTTCCAGGTGGTGGTGGGGGTTTTCTGCGGCAGAGGCTTGGACAGGGGCAAAGCAGCAAAGGCTGATTTGTCTCCCCTCCACACAGTGCAGTGTGTACGAGCACACACATCCACGTTGTTCAAGTTGACCTAGAGGCGAGGCATTGCCGAAGCCGGGGCCCTGGTCCAGGCAAAACCCTCCCCCTCCGCCCTCCCAAGCTAGAGCAGACATCCCTCCACACCAGGGCCCACAGCCCTGCTGGGAGCATGCCCACAGCCCGGGTTCCTGCCCCACAGAGCCTGCGCGCGCACACACTCGCACATTCCCCAAGAAAGCCCTGGGGGCCTCTGTGGGAAGGCTTTCCGGGATACTTTTATGGCAAAAGAGGAAGTCTGGGGCATCGCTGGTACAGCCAGGGCCAAGGAGCCGGCAACCACTGCCAACAGTGTAGTCAGCCTGCACCCTCCCCTATGACAGAGCCTTTAACCCTCTTCCTAGTACCAGGATGCTAGTAAGGCATGACAAGTGGCATGTCCCGGGGTCTCACCACCGCCCCTCAGAGCCCCCGCCCCACATGTGCACACACTTGTATGCACGCACACAGACACACACACATCGACTCACCCAGAGCTAATCAAAGCCAGCTTCTGCCCAAGGAAGCACAAAGCTTAGAGCTGAGAGGAAACCTTGAGGCTTGTAAGAAATTATCCTCACTGTCAAAGAAGAGGCCGTTGAGGCTCACACATCCAGTGCCCAAGGTCACCTAGATCCAAGCCCAGAACCCAGGCCTCCAGGGCCTCTCACAAGTCCCAGCAGAGGACGCTGAGAGTAAAGGCACTTGGGGGGAGGGGGTCAGGGCAGGGCAGAGATGGGGGTGCCTCCCGGGAGTCCAGCACTTGGTGTCATTTAGAGCTCTGATGTCCCATTTTGTAGCCACTTAACACACATGCCTACGAAAGCAAAACTTAACTAAGTTTAATGTTTAGAAATGCAGCTCCTCAGCAGCACTAGCTCCACTGAAGTGCTCGACAATTGCCATGAGTGGCCAGAGGCTACCGTTTGGGACGGCTCAGGGCTAGACCACCTCCGTCATCACAGAACATTGGGCTGGACAGAGCTGGTCAGGAGGAAGCAGCCCGGGGGTGTGATGGTCTGAAGGGACTGGGGTACCTGTGAAGGAGGGAGATGAGGAGAGAGAGGAGTGAAGGGGAAGAGCCTGGAGAGAGGAGAGATGGCAGAGGAGGAGGAGGAGAAGGCTGGAAGACAACAGAATGGGAAGGAAGGGCAAGGAAATCCCGTGGCTTTTCCCTGTGGCCAAGACCTGACCGACCGTTCCTAGTCTGGGGGTGGGGGCCTGGCCCTGGCCCCCACCCTGCTCCAGAAGGGCCAGAAACAGAGTCACACACCCACAGCCAGGGGTCGCAGATGCAGCATCTGGTCGTTTTCCAGACCTCAAGGCCCCAGCCTGTCCCCAGACTGGCCAGCCCTTGTGCCTGGAGCTCTCCTGTCCTCCAGGGTGGCCCTTCAGTTGAGCGCCTGATTCCCCAGAGAAGTGATCCTGCTCCTTCCAACAGGGGGGCACAGCCAACAGCGGTGACCCTGCAAAGGCTGGTTTCCAGCGGTGACCCTGCAGCCCCTTCACGGCTTACTGCAGAAAACGTGCATGTTGGAAGGAAGGAAGGAAGGAAGGGAGGAAGGGAGGAAGGGAGGAAGGGAGGAAGAGAGGAAGGAAGGAAGGAAGGAAGGAAGGAAGGAAGGAAGGAAGGAAGGAAGGAAGGAAGGAAACTGAATCTAGTGAAACGAGACTGCTTCTCCTGCTGCAGTTAGGTGCATTTTTCAAGCAAGGGGGCAAACACCTTGGTTCAGTTCCATAGACACAGAATCTGTTTTGCCACTTCCTCCCACATTCTTTTACATGAACGTTTGAGAGGCAGCATGGAGTTAGGCAAAGAGCATCTTGTCTGACATCAGAATACCTGGGTTTAATTCTGGCTCTGCTACCCAATGACCTGCCACATCGCTGCTCTCCCCCAGTCGCAGTCTCCTGACTTGTAGAACCATTGTGATAACCAAGGGCGCTAGCAGATGCAGATCCAGGGACGTGGCAGTGTGTGTCAGACCGTCCCCTCTGCCCCGGGCACTTACCGTGAGCCAGAGATGGAGAAGGATGGGGACAAGGTGCCCCAGAGGAGCCCAGGGCCGAGGACAGAAGAGCAAGCAGCTGCAGTTCTAGGTCGGGCGGGCTCTGCATCCCCACAGAGCCCAGCAGAGCATGAGGGAGAAGCTAAGGGAAGGGTCACTGAGGAAGAGAAGTGTGAGCCGGACCAGAAAGATCAAGAAAATCAGAGGAGGGCATTTGAGACTGAGAAAATACAGAGCCAAGCTCCTAAGTAACCTCATCTCTCACTGGTGCAGCTGACAAGGGCCCCGAGGACAGCCTTCAGCCTCAGATGGTAAAACTCTCACTACAGGGCCCCAAGGTCTCCCCAAGTCACCTGGCCACCCCGTGTCCCTCCAGGTCCCTCTTTCCAGCCAGGTCGTTCATGCCTCTGCAGGGACTGCACACTGGTGAAGGGTTGACTCAGCACCCTTTCTCAACCTCCCCTGGTGATGCTCAGGGTCCTCTCAGTCAAGAGGGTGCTGGAGAAAGTGGCCTGCCCCTGACTGAAGAGTCCCATGCCCCCAGGCCTGGGCAGGACCCAGGCAGATCTAGACTGGTCTTTTAGACTAATCTGAGCACATCAGGATGCCCGAGAAATTCCAGCAAAGGGGAAGGAAAGCACCTCTTCTCCTCATAACGGATCGCCTTCACACAGCCCGCTTTGTCATGAGGGGCAGGCCAGGTCACAGGTACTATGAATCTGGAGGCTTGGATCAGGACACCGGGGTCCCGTTCCCAGAGCTGCCACCGAGTGGGACTGTAAGCTTGAGCCAGTCACTTCACTTGACATGGGCTGTGTCCCCACCTGCAAATTGTGGCTGATCAGCTCTGCCCTTTCTGCTTCCTTGTGAGGGAGGATTAAGTGACACAGTGGCGTAAAAGTGTCTGAGCCGCCTCGAGAGTGCAGAGTGCCCAACACGCGTCTGGGATAGTGGCTGTAACTCTCTGATACCCATGACACCACCTTTCAGTGACTCACCTTCTCTGTGGCTTCCCACTCTCCCCAACCCAGGATTTAAACCTGCGCCTCTCTGAGCATCCCAGCAGGGAGGCTGAGTGGGTCCCAGTGCAGAGCTTTCTCTGCCCTCCACGGTAAGGGGGAGGTCGCATCTGAGGTTGGTTAGGGGCACAGGAACCTGCGTCCTTGGGACCTTACTTATCTACAGGTGGCCTGGATGCAGGGCTGGGCCAGTGCCCAGTGGGAACATTGAGGCCACAGGCTGACTCAATAATGAGTTTCTTGCCACCGGCAGACCCTGTCATGGTGGCCCGTGGCTGCTGCCCAAGCTCTGCCCAGGATGCCACAGTTAGGCAGTTCCAGAATTCCGGGGAAAGCAAACCAGGCTGTCTCTCCATCCTCAGAGGCCCAGGGACTCTGATCCTGCCCATCCCACCTCCCTTGGATGCTGCCAGCCACCAAGACCCACCTCCCACCCCCCGGGGGCTTGTTCATGGCAAGTGGATTGTTTGTTTCCACTACACATTTTTATCCCAAGTGCCTTCATGTTCCCCTAACCAACTTGTACAATCAGCCTGGGGAGGAAGGGGGTGGGAGTAGGGGGCTCAAGAAATAATTTGAGTCTCTCATTGAGGTAATCCTGGGAACAGAGGGGCAAGTATCTCTTTTTAAAAATCCTCCCTGCAGTACAGGTCACCCTGGCCTGCAGCCACAACACCCTGGGCTGTGAGCTCACCAAGTTCCAGGAAGCCAAACAGGGTCAGGCTTGGCTAGTCCTGAGCGAGGGAGCGAGGGAGCGGGAGACCTCCCAAGCAAAACACAGGTGTTGCTGGTGATTCAGCAGCCAGCCCCTCCCTCCCCTAGTCTAGGGCTTCTCAGGTGTTTGAGCTGAGGCTGGGATGATTCTGTGAGCTCCTATCAGTACTGGGCAGAGGCCTGGGGCAAGGTACCTCCCCGGCTGCTAAATGCTCTGTCTCTGCCACCGCCACCTATCACAGGTGTCGACACTGTTCTAAAGAATCAGGGTGTAAGTGCTTCCTCCCGCCCAATCCCCTGCCCACTTCCTAAGGCTACTCAGCCATCGACCTAAATTCCTTGGGCTGGTCCACACAGATAAGAGATGGAGGAGGGAAAGGCAGCCTCCCAGGGGCCTGTGGCTCAGGAACCCACTGGTCCCTGCCCCAAATAGCTGAGCTGTGTGGCTGCCACCAGGCTCCTGGCCTCAGCCCTCAGGATGGCCCCTCCTAGTTTGGGAACAGGTGAGGATGAAAGGGGTCCATTAAATCAGGGCGGTCATTAGCCTGTTTTATGAGTACGTAGATATTCATTACACCCCTGACCCCATCATTAGAGGCTTCAGGGAGAGCTCGGGGCCCTCTTTATTGCAGTGGAAACTGAGGTGTTTGCCCCCTAAAGGGAATCCTGCTTCTCTCCCTGGCAGGAGACCAGGGCTGTCCGGGAGAAGGCCAGTAGCCTGTACTCCAGGCCTGACTCTCATGCCCTTTCCTGCCCCTCCACCCCAAATCCCTCCTTCCCCTGGAGCCAGGCAGCCCAAGGGGAGAGTCAGGCAACTCAAGGAGATGGTAAGTGCCTGGGGCTTCCTGGGAAGGAGGAGGCCCTGAAGGAGCCCGAGCCTGCTAGCTGGAGTCTGGAAAGAGGAGCATTTCCACTCCAGCACACAGCTCTTCCTCCCCTTCCCTGACCAAGCACCACTCTTCCCAGGTGGAGGGCCTATTCATGCCTCCTCCAGGAAGTCCTCCCTGCCCACCAGACCAGGCCCTCTGTAAGTCTCCTTCTTGGAACTCATCACACCTATAAGCACCTCTTTACTCTCATGTCCCCACCAGACTGTAAGCCACCCACAAATGGTACAGTGCTTGGCACTTGGCAGGAACTCAGTCAAAGGGGGCTGTGTTGCCAGGAGCCAGGAGCTGGGAGCCTGGGCAGGTGGATCGGGATAGACAGAGGGACTCCCTCCAAGCCCCCAGCCTTCTCTCTCCACCTTTCCCACAGTATGGATGATCGGATGGTCCAGCTGCGTACTCAAGACCATAGTCAGCAGGTAGCCAGCCAGCAAACCATCTGCCATTGTCTAGACAGTTCCCTCCTAAATTTGACGCCTTTGCAAAAATCTCCTTGAGCAGCCAGTTGGATCTGTCTTTGCAATTGTCCCCCTTCCTGGAGGGGAACACCCAGTGACAGAGTCAAGCGAGTGGGAGCAAGCCCACTGCTCCCGAGCCAGCCCCTCCTGCATGACAGGATGGTAGGCTCAGGAGGCAGGGGTGGGGCGTGGCTCGCCCTCTCCCCCATTAGGGCTGGAAGCCTAAGAAGTAATAGGTTGGCACTCTCGCCACTGGCACAGGCCACGGAGGCTGAATGGAGCGTGGGCAGACCCCACGGAGAGGAGCAGGACTCTGAGTGGGCAGATTCATCAGCCATCATTTGCATTCAGTAAAGGCCCCTTGCCTGTGCACTGTAGCCCAGGATGCCAGGGCAATTCACCGCTCATAACAAAAAGCTCTGTCCAAAAGTTTGTGTCATTCGGTGGGGCATATGTAGCCTCAGGGTGGGCCCGGCAGCCTGGAACCCCCGACCCCTAGGGTGGAAGGCCTCGGAGGGCCAGCCACGTGGGTGGGGCCTACAGGAGGCAGGCTGAGCCCTGACCCTGGGACCAGGCAGTCAGCCCCTCAGGGCCCAAGGCCATGGCCCTTTACCCCATTGGGCTTTTCCCCTGCTGTCACCCTGTCCCCTTTTCTCCCATCTCCTCACAGCCCTGGGCAGTGTCACCTGGAAACGCTGGGCCCTCTTCAAGGTTGTGCAAAGGCCCGTTTCAACACTCTCTGAGGTGATGATCCCCATGGGGCTGGAAGCCAAGCACTGCACTGTCCCCAGCCTGGCTCCCCACCTACTAGGAGGAAGGCAGGCACGGGTTCCACAGGCAGCCAGGGACCTCAGTGCACACACCCTCTCCTTGGCCTGAAGGGCTCGGCTGAGCAGCCCTTAGTCGATGGCCACCCCCTAAGGGAGCAGCATGGTGCCCCAGGTGGAGCTGGCCCTGCTGGAGAGGGCTGTGGGTCTCCCACCCCCTGGGGTTATGTCAGTCCCCAAGCATTCCAAAGAAGCATAGGACGGACTGTAAGGTCAGGGTGGAGCTTACTGAGCTCAGTCTCGGTTGTTTCCTCACCATAATTACCAAGCTCCCCAGACTGGCATTTGCCCGCTGGGCACCATAAAGGTGACACAATAAAATGACAGCGCGCCCAGGTCCTGGCGACGCCTGTGTGGCCCCGGACCCCAGTGGGCTACCGGTGGGCCGCATCCGCAGTTCTCCTGGCCCAGACCCATGAGCTTGGCTTGACACAGGCAGGCAGGGGCATGAAGACCCAGGCACAGGCCCCAGCATGGCCCAGGGCCATGAGTGCAGACTGGCAGCCTGTCAGGGTAGCTGCTCCACTGAGGTACCTGAGAAGAGAAAACTGATGTCGTCCCTTGGCTGCAGGTCTCCTGCTGCACCCAGGGCCCTAGAACAGACCCTGACCCCCAACCCTAAGCTGCCTCGCACACCCTCCTCCGACCTGCAGGCTACAAGGAAGAGCCCTGCTCTCTTGCCTCCCCCTTCCCCAAGGTCCCTGAACTCCTGGGGAATGACCCTTTCCCTCCTCGAATAGGGCTGTGAGTGCAGAGCGTGACTGGGGAGCAGGGGGGAGGGAGCACCAGTGGGTGTGTCAGCACCCCCTGGAGGACCTATCGATAGTGTACCCAGCTGTGGCCACACGGGTGCTCCCAGTGACAGTGGCTGCCTTACCCAATTCCAGAAACTCCAGAGTGTTGGGCAGGGAGTAATGCCAAGAGTCAGTGGTCTGGAGGTGCCTTTCGCAGCTCCAAGAAGGCTGCAGGGGACAGGATGGGCACAGCAGTACTGGTGGCTCCCGGTCCGGGCAAAGCCCCAACCTCCTCTGACCGGGAGCCTGGCCAGTCCAAGTAATCTGACTCGGGGGCTGGAGCCACCTGCAGACCTAAAGGTCAGCCGGGCCCTACCGGAGGAAGGGTGAAGCCAAGGGCACTCCAGAGTCTGAAAGAGACCTGAAAGGGGACATAGTCAGGGCCGAGAGCTAAGGTGGTCCCACCACTGCAGGGCTGATGAGGAGCCACCAGTCCAGTGCAGAGACCCTGAGGGGCAGAGAGCAGGACTCTGGGGTGACACTCTCAGACGGCGGTTAAGGGGCACGTGAGTGCCCTCAGGTTCTGGTTAAAGGGAAGAATCCGCCAATTCACTAGGCCTGGGGTGGAGCCCTAGATTCTGCCTTTCTAAAGAGCTCCCAGCTGCTGCTGCTGCTCAGAGTAGCAAGGGGCCAGGGGCATAGGACCACGGTCACTCTTAGTCCCTCTGAAAAGAGCCAGATGTGGTTGGAGTGAGACTTTGACTGTTTCTCTTTATTGTCACACTTTCTAGGGAGTGCTGGGTTTCACAGTGTCTTTTCTAGCTCAAGATTCATGACCCTTATCCTTTCTTCCAGAAAGGCTCTCTCTTCTTCCTCCCTCCTTTCCTTCCTTCCTTCCTTCCTCCTTCCTTCCTTCTTCCTTTTCACAAGGTGGCCCCAGGCCTGGGCTTTTTGGTGGAAAAGGAGACAGGAGACCCAAAAGTATGGATTATGCTTTATCTTCTCACTAGAGCTGTGTATGGGAACTTAAGATAGGGCAAAGGAGGGAGACAAGCAGAGGACAGAGCCCAGGAGCCTGACTCCCGCCACTACTGCCAGCTTTCCCCAGGGGGCCATGCAGAGGCTCTGGATAGCAGCCCCCCACCCCAGGTTCCCTTCTCCCCATATCCTCTCCCCATCCCATAGTCCTTGTGGCCTGGGTCCTCTAGGACTACTCGAGTCTCATAGATTATACAAAGGAGGGCAGAGGAGCCCAGAGACAGTTGGCCACTTCCTGGTTGGCAGTAGACAGCAGGGCAGGACAGGGTTGGGGCCGAGGGGTGCCTCTTAGGCAAAAGGAGAGGAGACGGGAAGATGAGTAGGGCAGGAGCCAGAGGAGACTGCAGAGCCAGGCACTCGGAGAAGCAGTTGGTGCAGGGGTCCCTACTCCAGAGAACCTGGGGAGCCCACGCAGCTCTCACAGTGCCCCTGCCCAGGAGCAGTCCAGACAATGGTGCCCCCTGACCACTCATAGCCCCGGGGCACCACTCCCTAGGCCAGTGGGCTGTAAGGGTCTGCTGGGCCCATAGGTCCAGCTGAAGTTGGGAGACCAAGGCCTGGCCAGGTTGCCTCCTCCCCGTTCATGGGTCCTCCCCAGTTCCTCCTATCCTCCACTCCTGAGGTTGCGGCCACCCAGCCAGAAAGACTGCACACAGGAGCGGAGAGATGGAGGTGACAGAGCCAGGCCTGAAGGGGCCATCCTGCAGCTCCTGCTCCTCCGCTTGGAGCTCCTCTGCTCCTCCTTCCCAAGCCCTGTTTGTTGGGGAGAGTCAACTGCACCCATTTCCTGGTGGGTCTGCTGCTGCCAGGAGATACAAGCAGGCCAACCTGCAGCATCCCCGTTCCAGCACAGGAGGAACAACTGCTCCCAGTTACCCCTCAAGTCCCCCCTTCCTCCCACATCCCTGGTGCTGGCACTCAGAGTCTAAGAGGGCAACCAACCAGCCTGGTGCTTATTCACAGACCTCAGTCCTTGCCAGTCATCTCCGTCCTGATCCCCTGTGGGGGGCCTGGGGATTCCTCCCCACACCTGCTCTGCCCACCCCATAGTCCAGTCGCAGGCCTCTCACCACGGGCCCTTTCCCCCATGCCCCTCCTCTGCTTTCCCCCTCAGGTTCAGCCCCGACAGGCCCACCAGCGCAAGGCTGCCTGGGAGAGGGTGTGTGTGTGCATGAATAAATGTGTAATGTGTATCTGTGAGTCTGTGTGAGCAAACATGTCTGTCTTGTGAGTGTGTCTATGCGAGTGTATATGTTTGTGTGTGACTATGTTTAAGTGTATATGTGAATGCGAGTGTGCCTGTATGATGGTGTGAGTGTGCATGTGTGAATATGCATATGCAAATGTGTGTGAGAGCATGTGTACATAAGTATGTGAGTGTGGGGGCTGTTTGTGAGCATGTGTATTTGTGCACGTAAATGTGTTGTACATGTGTATACATGAGCACTACTGTGAGCTCATGTGAGTGTTGTGTGAGCGTGTGGGAGGGGGAGTTAGTGTGACTCACTGCTCTCCCCTTCGCTGGCTCTCACCCCTGCCGCCCCCACCTCTCTGACCCAGTGGCCAGTGAGCTGTGGCCTCAGTCTCCTTCCCTGCCTCTCCCTTCAAGGAGCCGGGGCCTCTAGCTCCAGCAGCTCCTATCTCACCCCTGCCACTCCAAAGCCTCCCCCAAGTTTTGGAAAAGTCTTGCCACTGTTTTGCTTCCCTGCCTCCCATCACCAAGCAGTTTCTGGCCAAGTTTCCACCTGACAGCTGAGCCAGCGGCTTCCTCCTCCCTCCCTTGCCCAGGACCCTCTGTCTGACCCCTATAGCTGGACCCCACAGAGCCCCTCCTCCCCGATGGCTTTCTCTGCGCACCATCCTCTGGGCCACCTTGGCGTGTCACTCAGTGCCTGTGAATGCATGTGTGTGTCTATGGCACAGGGGGAAGAGAAAGGAGCAAGGAGCCAGAGAAGGAAGGAGGCCGGGCTCAGATGGTGTCATTAGGAGACTTTAATGCCCCTCATCAAGGCATATTAATAAACATTATGTGCCGCGCACTCGGCACACGCCGCTCAGTGAGACCCAGCAGGACAGGCCCCACAGTCACAGCTGAGTAACCTCCGAGCCCCCTGAATGGCCATTGGCCTCATAAGGATGACCCTGCCAGGAGATTCCTTAGGCCCATCACAGCGCAAGAAAGCTCGCAGGATGAGTTCTGGCAGCCACCCCCCCTCCTCCCTCCTCTGATCCCCGTAACGACCGTGTACTTGGACAGCACTGCGGGATTTCAGAATATTTCATTTCCTCATTTCATCTTCCCAGCAACTCTAAGGCAACCGGGGCAGGTACCATTACCATTGCCACTCCATAGGTACAGAAGCCGAGGCACCGAGAAGTTTGGGGTCTTGCTCAGTCATGTAGCTAATTGGTAATGACATTGGACTAGAGCCCAGGCTGCCCTTTAGAACGGCTGTGTTAATAGCTCAGTCTGTAATCGAGCAGGGCTGCTTCGACTAGATTTCCCTAGTTCTTTCAGCTGCCAGAAATCAGACCAGGACACACAACCCCATCTGAGGGCAGCAGGCCTCTGCCCTCCCGGTGTGGGGGCTCCTGAGGGTTACCTAGCTTAACAAAACCATGCCCTAGAAGGCAGGGACCGAGTGAGCTAACTTGTGTCCAGGTGCGGAACGTCTGTCGCTAGAGGTGCTTCCCCTTTCTTTACGTGCTGACCACCACTTCGCAGATACTGAATGGTTGACTCCTAAGGAGGGTTGAGTGGGCGGAAGCCTGAATGGCCATTCTTTTTATTTGTTTTTCGGCCCTGCAGCCCGGTGCCGTGGCAGGGTCCAAAGTCGCTTATTCACTGTGACAGTCACAAAGGCATTTAAGACACAAAAGGCTTTCTCCTTGTACATTTAGGAAGAACTAGTGTTTTAATAAGATCATTATCCAAAATAGTTGAGATAAAAGGAGTTGGAGGGCTAAAAACAGAAGATTCAAGAGATCAGGGAAGTGTGCTTCTGAAGAATACCCAGTTCCCTACAGGGTTCCAGACAAACGCGGCATTCCAGCAAACTGTTGTTGATACTGCAGGCTCTGGCGTTTGTTCCCTGTATCTAGAATTGGCAGTTTTTAGTCCAAACTGATGTTGATGCATAATAATTATACTTAGCTGTCAACTCCTGATACTTGCTCTCAACCCATATTAAGAAATATCTGAATATTTCTGGTCTATTTTTAAGTGGGACAGGTTTAATAAGACCATGCATTGTGCTCTTCATTCCTTTTCTCCTCCCCACCCTGCTCGCAACCCTACGTTGGGGCCACAGTCAGAGAACAGGTGGCCTGTAACAGGCAAGGGGCAAAAAGGTGTGGGTCCACCAGCTTCCAGGGTCCAAACCAATCTCTGAGCTTCAGACGCTGAAAGTAACTGGGGCATGTCTCCTCAAGCAGGAGGTCGGACGGGAGTCCAGCCAGCGCGCGCTCCAGCGGGGGCAGGGGCTCAAAGCTGGCTCCGTGTGATGAGAAACTTTGGGACCCGAGCACAAAGAACAGGGTCGTGCGTTCTCCAGGCGGTTAGTTATCTCTCTGTGGAGTGGCCCAGGGGATAGTTTTTCGCCCCATGTTTTAAATTTTTTTTTTCCACAATGAACACATAGTACTTTAATGACCTGGAAAAAAAGTTACTGTTTGTAAAAGGGAGGTTTTGGATTCAGGGATACCAGACTCACCCGCTCTGAGTGAGGCTATGGTGACAGGGTCCAGCTCCATCTGACTGCCGCATCCCACAGCCTGGCCCCACCCAGGCCGTTTCTTGACCAGTGATGCAGATCTGCCAGCCCTTTCCGATGGGGCCATCAGAAAACAGCAGTCTTGCCCAGGGTCTCTAGACCCAAAGTTTAGGTGGTTGATAGCTTTGAGTCCCAGCAAGCAGAAGCATTGCCTGCCATTCAAGCCTAACCCTGGCCCACATTTCCAACCTTAAGCTCCTCCCAGACCCAAGTGTCCATTTTATGCCTGTTTACACACTTATATATTGCTTGTATATGCAGTTTCCTCAAAGCCAGCTGCCCCGCCCCTCCCCTATCTTATCCACCGGAAACTGAAAAACTGCTTCACACCCTTCAAGGCCCAGGTAGTGTGTACAGCCTCCTTCCGACAGCTTTCCCTGACGACCACCCCCAAGCAGTTAAACTTCCTTCCTCTGAGCTCCTCTAGCATTTTCTGTAGACTTCAATTATTTAGGCCTAGGGTGGTTATTTCTTTGTCAACTTACCTGTCCCACCAGGTAAAATACCATAAAACGGGTCTCATTCACATTTCTATCTCCAACACAGGGCTTCTCGTTCACTGACTCACTTATCCGCCCTTCTCCCCAGCCCTTACTCCTCGGGGCCAAGTCTCTGCCAGGTACTGTCACATACACACAGGTGCACGACAGTGTGACTTACTTGGGAACCACATGCTCTTCCACATGGCCTGGAACAAAGGGCCTGAACAGCCTGTACTTTTTAAGCCACAGCCAACCTTGGCCTTGGGAAATCTTGCCTCTTAACCCAGTGCCATGGAGTGTGGAAAAGACCTGGGTGGAGGCCCTCCCATCAGGGTAACTACTTACTTCAGGAAGCGGATCATCCCCACTCAGCCACACCACACCCCACTCGCATGGTGGCATCTGGAAACCCAGGGAAGCCACTCCAGGAATCAAAACACACATTCCTATTGCCAATCCGTGACACGATAGCAGAATCCGCTGGCCATCGTTGGTGTATTCTAAAAACGATATTCACATGCAGTCTCCACTGCCCGTGACAATGCCAGGAGGGGCCTACCAGGCCTTGGATGTTAACACTTCCTGAGGGAAACTAGGGCATAACACAATGGACCACCCTCCACCCTGCAGTCTAGACACTCCGGGAAGGGCCCACGGACCCCGTTCTGCCCACCGCAGTGGCTGGCGCTTCTTTCCCCAGCCCCGGGCCCAAACGCAGAGGCCGCAGGATGACCAGAGCACAGCCTGTCCCTTGCAGTGGGCCCTCGTGTCTAGGCTGGGTCCTCTCCAGGCAGGCGCCAGGGCTCAGGGAGCCCAGGAGCTGGCAGTGCCTTCCCCTCACTTAGCCCTTGCTAATGGCAAAACACAGACTGCTGGGTGGCACTTCCCAATCCTGTGCCTTTGCCTGGCTCCTTTGCCATTTGGCAGCTTGCAGGCCGCTCTGCAAAGCAGCCAGAAGCATTCTCCAACACACCGGTGTCACGGGGCCCAGAGTTCTTTGCTGTTTCCCTGTGGTTTCATTCCGCCACCCCTCCCCTCAAGGGCTCTGTTTTGCTCGTTTCTCCCTCCACTCTCCCTTGTCTCCATGAATCTTTCTGTGACTCACCTTTCAAGTTCAGGACCCTTCTAATGTTCCCCCACCAAGAGATCAAAAAGTGGCACTGCCCACTCTGCCTGAGGCTTGTGGCCAGGCAGCAGCGATTGAGTCCTCCCGTCCAGACAGGAAGAGGAGGTGGGTAAAGAGATTAAGTCATCTCGCTCAAACTTGGGGAAATGTGCAGGTGATCCTCTGCTCCGGGGGTCAGCAAGCCCAAGTACCTGGGGCCTTCACAAACACCCCGGTGGGTGGCCAGCTGCCTGCCAGTAATTGAAGTGGAATGAGGAAACTGGGCTGGCTCGCCTGCTGGGCCCTGCGCTGGGCCAGGCAGGCCCCTTCCCCACCCACCAGACCTCCAGAAGCCTGGCCAGCATGTCCCAAAGGGCCCTTACCTGAAACAGTCCCCCTGCGTGGGGAGGCGAGGGGTGTCTGTGGACTCTCAGTTCTCAGAAAATATAGCTGTCTGGCTATCTCTGTGAGGACAAGAAACAAGCACAGATATGTTTGTAGTTGTGTAAGGGCTTGAGAGATCGGGACCAGTTCTGTCAGGGAGCTCTGGGGACTGGAGGACAGAGGCCCGTGTGGAGACGGCGGCAGTGTGGTCCTGTCTGAGGAGACCGGGACAGAGGGCCAGGAGTACAGACTCCCCACCCTGGCACTGAGGCTAACTACCTGGGGCACCGCAGACAAAGGCCGCGCTCCTCTCTCTCTTCATCTCATGAATGTCTGGCGGGCCCTTTCCCAGAGGCAGAGCCCGAGACCGGGATTCTAGTGCAAGTAGTACCAGTAAGGGAGTGGATAAGACAGGGAAATGAAGACGCCCAATCAAAGTTCATGAACAATCAAGTTCCACTCTGGGTACCCAGACCAGTGTGAAATATACTGCTTGGTCATCGCCCCCCAGAAGGCAAGGGGCTGAAGTATTTATTCATGCACCAGTTCCCACCAGCCATTGGCTCAGAGCTGTTGCCAGGGCCTGTTACTACCACAGCATATCTGCCCCACTGCGCAGGTGGTGCAGAGGGCTCTGGAGGCCAGGGGCGGCTGTTTGGAAGTGGAGCCGTAGGCACTGACACTGCCAGGGTCAGGGGATGGGTCAGCAGGCCGGGGGTGCCTACCACCCCAATCACGTGCAGGGCATCTTACAGGCTACACACATGGGCAGGATGTAGCCCCCGCCCTTGGGGGCCTTCTCTGGTTGTCTCAGATGGGGAGACAGATCTCTGCCCTTCCCCTGTGGTGAGATCCATTGGTCAGGCAGTGCCCTGAGGGAATAAACACTAAAAGCTCGTTACCTAGGTCAGGTCACAGTGGCGGGGCAGGTGCCCAGCTTCCCGCACTGTGCTTTCTACTTGACCTGAGACACATCAGTCAGAACTTGTCTGATAAGACCGTCTGCATCACCTTGGTCCAAGAACGAAGCTGCTGTGATCTCAGTTGAGCCCCAACTCTTTCTAAGCATCTTGAAGGCCAGTTCTAAACCAGCTGCACAGAGAAGCAGCGTTCCGGGGTCGGAGAGCTGGGGTGGAAACCTCAGGGCCTGTGAACCCAGAAATTTCTCCAAAGGGTCCATAGGGTTGAGCTCCTTCTCTGCAACTGGAGTAATTTGTGCCAATTCCTATGCCAAGCAGTCACGCCTGTGCCCCCTATACACATGCACACATACACACATGAACTAAGGACCAACTTCTAAGAAAAATAAGAGACTATTCTTATAAATCATGAGCATTTGAGGGTCCTAGTGAGCGGTTTTCTACCTCCTCTCCCCAACCCTCCCCTTACTAGTAGGGTGAGGAGTATCAGGCCCCCCGTTTCCAGAGGATGCTGACAAGGAAAAGAGCTACCTTCTCGAGGCCGTCCAGTCCCTGGCACTTAGGAGGCCCCAGGACAACTCCCAGGCCCAAACCCCCAGAATGTGCCTGTCCCGAAACCTGCAAAACCATCCTGGGCTCCTCAGCGGTCTGGAGGATCCCTCAGAAAGCCGACCCTTTCTACACTGTTTGTACTTTTTGTTATTATTTCCTTGTTGGTGGTGTTTTATTACCTTAGCATTTAGACAAGTTCCTTTTGAAAATGTCAACCTGTTTTGGCTGCAGTAAGGGAAAGGAGGATTTGTCTGTGCTCCAGCCTCTTCTTAAAGAGGAGCTGCATACCTGGGGGCCAGGGTACGGGCCAGGTGCGGTAGCAAGGTGTGGGAACTCTCAGCAGCCCCTCCCCTCCGGTGGACCCTCCTTCTGAAGCTCCTCTCTGCTCTGATTTAACAGGTTTGGGGTCTGTCCCTCAAATGTGGGGCTCATCTTCTACCCTCCAGGCACCTCACTCAGCCCAGTCTGCCTGGGAAGTGCTCAGAAGGATGGACTTCTCCCTCTCCCCTCAGGGAACATCCCTGAGTTTCCTCCACCCCCAGAGATGTCCGGCTTTCTAAGGTGATTGCAGGCTAAGTGCGATCCTGCGATCCACAAGGATGCTTTAGGAGAGCTCATGTTTGGGGGGTGGGGGGTGGCGACCATTTCCACCATAGCCCCAGCCCTCCTGGTAACATCTAGGTATTTTAAAGCTCATGGTTTTTAAATGCCTCCTAGAGAAGCAATGGGATTGTCACGATGTCATAGAATAAGCACAAAAAAAGATGCAAACTGAAAAAACACACAACAAAAAAACAGCACAAGACAGAGCTGTAGGTCAAAAGGCATGAGACCATGAGCTAGTGGGTCTCAAAGGTCAAAGGGTCTAAGGCTCCTTCCTCCTTAGAACATTCTGGGATATTCCCACTTGCTCTTGCGGCTCTGGATGAGTAGTTTGACCTCTTTGGGGTTCAACTTTCTCTCCCTTTGAATTTGATCTCCTAAGCCTCCTCCCAGGCATTGATTCTATGGCAGAAATTTTAGCTCCCCACCCCCAACCCCCAGGATGGACCAGTAAGGGAAGGGCACTTAGCTGATGCTCACCCCAAGAGTCAATAGCAGCCATGCTGACCACACACACCACCCTTCATCAGAGCCTTCCTTCCCTGCTCTCCCTCCCAGTAAGGACCAGTGCCTGTCCATATGGCAAGCTCCAGAGCCGGAAGCTTCTGAAAGCCACTGAAGCTCTCTGCTCAGGGCCCTCAGCAGCTGCCTCGGCTGAGCCCAGGGGCAGCGACCCAGGGACAGCAGCAGGAAGGGCCCTGGGTTTGGACCCATCTTGCCAAGCTGGCCCCAGCTGATGAGAAAAGACTCCCCAGAGGGAAAGGGTGGGGAGGAGAGCCTTCCCACCCTGATCAAGGCTGCAGGCCAGACTTTCCACAGCGCTCCGCACACACACTAACCCCCTGACCTTGTGGGCCCAGCTCCCACTCCCACTCCTCCCACACCACACAGAGGAGAGAGGCCTGTTTATCACTCTGGGTGGAACCCAAGCCTTCGGGGAATTGAAAAGAAACAGCCAGCTTAGGTTGCTATTGTTGAGTTTAAACAAACCGTTGGCTGGACTGACTTGGAAAGGAATGAAGGGGAAGCAGGGAGCTCAGAGCAGGGCTGGGCCAGGCTGGGCTGGGCTTCCCTGGGCTCAACCACCTTCTCTCCATCTTGCTAGGGTGGCCAGAGAGCTATTTTGGGAGACTGGCTGCTAGGCATCGGGCCCTTAGCTCCTCTCCCAGGAAAGATGAGTCTCCAGGAGCCTCTGTTCCCCAGCCCTTCCCCCGACCTTGGTGCCCACAGCATCTCAGCCCCTGGCCACCCCTGGGCTTCATGCCAGCCCTGCGTAAGGCAAGGCCCAACACTGGGGGAGCCAGGGGACTGAGCTGAGAAAGGGCCAGAGCGAGGCCAGGGTGTGTTCTACTGTGTCTGAGGGCCTGAACTCAAAGGCTGCCTGGACGCTCCCGAGCAGACAAGACCAGGGTGAGGGAGGTGGAAGGATATCCAAAGAGAGAGACCTCACCTGCCTGGGGTGAAGAAAGCAAAGTGGGAAGGGCAGAGGTGGATGGGTCCATCCAGAACAAAGGAGGCCCACAGGGAGAACAGCCTGCAGTCAAGTTGTCACCTAAAGGGGGGAGATTGGGGTTTCTAGAACAGGGCGGTAGGGCTTTAGTTTTCTGAAAAGTAAACTGCTCTAGGGGTTGGGTCACCAGGCTGACCCTGGTGTATTCCACAGAAAACTGAGGGGAAATCTCACACTCCCCCTCAACACCCCCTACCACTCAGCCCCACCCCTCTAAGGCCACCCTGAGCACCCCACCCCCACCCCAAGAACCTCTGTGGGGGAAGGAGCAAGGGCCTGATGGAAAGGTGTCCAGAGCACAGTTAGGTGTTGGCAGAATCAATGAGGAATGGCGCTAATCACCATCATTAAGACTATAAAACCCCACACCTAGGGGCCACAGGGTGCCCCGACATGGCCTGGGGCCCCAAGCTGTGGCACGGACCCAGGAGCTCGGCTCCAGTCCCTTTCATCTGAGCATCTCCCAGTCGTGCACAAACATTAATTAGCACCCGCCCCCAGAATCATCTCATTATCCCACAGACATTGAGCAGAGGGGTGGAGAGGGGGAAGGAAAAGAAGGAGGGAAACTGAGGCTGTCCCAGCAGCCACAGAATCTTCCTGGAGAGTAAGGGCTAAGTCTGGTGGAAGCCAGGGAAGAAGCTGCCTCAGAACACAGCCTTCTCCTTCCGTCCCAGCCCTTCTGGTTGTTCAGGCCGTCATTGGCCTCCTGTTTTGAAGGCCTGAAGGATAGTCTCGCTTAGCAAGCCTGAGGACTGCCCACCCTGCCTCAAATCTGACCAGACCCTACAGGCTGAGAGTGCGTCCTGTGTCTAGTCTGGGGACGCAAATGGCAAGAGTGGGGCAGCCAACCCATCGGGAAGTGTCCTCTCAGGCCCCTCCGGAGGTCAGGGGTCCAGCCCTTACTGCCAATCCACTCTCGGTTATGTCTGTGTCTGTCCTCTCTCCCTGGATCCCCTGAGACATCACTCTGTACCTCGCAGCCCATCCCCGCAATGTCTCCCCAAAGCAGCCAAGCGTCTTCCACCCACTCCGTCCAGGGGTAACCCATGCCCACTCCTGTCTCTTGTTTCAGGGCACTGACATGAAGACAGGGAGGATACAGGGCCAGGAGTTATCACGTGAGTAGGACCCTGCGAGGCCCCTTCCCCCAGCCAGGGCAAAGACGATGCTTGCCAGACAGCGATGCCGCTTCATGTTGAGACTTCACAGTGCACAACGCACCGATCCAAGAGTTTATGTGTATGCTCTGATTTCATCTTCACCATTTCCTTTTAAAGTTGCTGTCATCAACATCCCATCTCACAGAGAATGAAAGTGAGGTGCAGACCCACCGGCCCTGTGTCACACAGCTAGTGTGATGGTGCAGCATTAGTGCAGGGCTCTCCTGAAGCGAGGGACAGGGTCACTCCTCCTGCTGCCAGCCTCTCTGGTTTCCTGCCCTGAGTCCCACAGAGTAGCTGCATAGACCTCGTTCTTCTCTGATGCCTCCCCTCCTCACCCCATCCTCACCACCAGCTCCCCGTCTCCTCAGATCCCAGCTGTGGGAGCAGGCCCTCCACCAACTCACAGGGAGTGCTCTGGGGGCAGGCTGGCCTCCAGCTAAGGGCTGAGCAAAACGACCAATGGAGCTTCATGGTTCCGTAAATCAACATGGCTCAGGCACCAACAGGGCCTAGATTCAAACCACAGCTCCACCACTTAGTGTTGGCCTGACTCAACTTCCCAGAGCCTGAGTCTCCTCACCGAGAAAATAGCAACACCCACCCTAGCCTACCAAGCTGTGGGGAGGGTTAAAGAGATGTCATGAGGGAAGCACTTGGCCAGGACCTGGCCCCGAGAACTGGCCCTAGCTGTGTGTCCCCTCTTTTCCTCCTCATCCTCTCCTCTCACTTCGGAGGGAGATTCTTCCAGGAAGCTTCCTAGTGAAAGGGATTCAATCTGCATCTCCCTAAGGACAATTCCCAGCTTCATAAAACAAATGGGTTACAACTCCAGCCTTATCCCCACGAATCACTGTCCCCAGTCTCTGGCAGCTGGGATACGGCCGCCCACACACCCTCCTGCCTCGCCCAAAGCTGGCCCAGCCACACACCACTCGTGCAGAGACATGGTGGCACCCACCTGTGCTCAGAAGTCCCTTTCAGCGCTGTCCATGTTTCTGAGAAAACACTGACTTACCCACACTGACAGAGACCCCCCAAAACAGCCTCAGCACACGTGCACCTGCCCCAGTGTCGACCCCAAGTCACACAAACCCACACGGCTCCTGGAATGCCCTGTACTGTTCTCACTCTGAACACACACACACACACACGTCTGATGCAATCCAAAAATTCAGGGAGAGATGAATAGTCAGGAAATCCCCTGGCTGCGGGCAAGCTGGAGGCCCCGGGGCCGGAAGGGCAACGTGAGGAACACTCCACCAGCTTCAAGCAGCAAGTGGCTCTTGTCTAATGATCGGGGGAGGGAGGTGGCCATAAAGTACCAATATTCCCTCCCACCAGCCTCAGCCTCCTCATTGCAAACACCCCATCCCCACCCGCCCTCAGAAGATTCTTGGCTCCTTGGAGAGGGAGACGAAGAGAGCCAGGGGAGGAGAAAGAGGCACAGCACTCTTGGAAGGAGGCCTGGCTGAAACAGCCCAGTCTGGCCTGCAAAGCCCCAGAGCCCTGCAGAGTCTTGGGGGAAGGATTGACATGTCCCTCCTCCATTTCGCCCCCAGAAAAGATCTGCCTCCTATGCAGAGAGTGAAAGGGAGAGACACAACCTCCTCCGGAAGAGCCTGAGCTGGTTCCCATCGCCCCAAGCACCCAGGTCTTACAGCTTCCATGATCAAACCTTTGAACCGAGTCCTACCCACCCCCATAACCACTTCCAGATCCTCTGGATCCAGCCAAGAAATTGGCTTCTTTGGGGATTGAGTTCATAAGGAAATGATGAAAAAATAAATAAAAATCCACTGCCAAATGTACTCAGAGGAAGATGGGTTTTTCTCAAGACAGGAAACCCATCAGGATAGACTAAAGTTAAAAAAAAAAAAAAAAAAAAAAAAACGGATAACACCCACTGGCCCAGAAAGGCCCAGGTGCCCACCAGCACCTGAGACCTTCAAAGAGATCACAGCTCCTCCTCCCCTACCACCTTCAAAAATGTGCTTCTTAAAGGAAGCTACTGGAGAAGAGATGCTGCCAAAGACACACCCTAATGGTTTACAATGGGTAAGCCCCAATCTGGGGTGCCAGAGGGTCAGCTGGGACAGTGAACAGCACAAATAACTCTCTTTCCCTCCTGCCCAGAGCAGCCAAGAGCTCCTGGGGTCCTGTGGCATGTGGAGCCCACCCTCTCTTCTTTTTTCTGCCCATAGCCTACCAGCCTCCCACCCCACCACCACAAACTGGCCTCCATCGCTACCAGTTCTTCATCTATCTTCTGAGCACACAGAACATCTCTCTCCTTCCACAAGAAACCATAAGTCCAGGTACGTCCATGAGCCTTGAAGGCTAAGGTCAAAGGTGGTGTATCCTGGGGGGAAACTGAAAGGCATGTCCTAAAGAAAGGCTGGCATCAGATATGGTCTCTGGACAGAAGTTAGGCCCATAGACCAAAATGGCAGCTTTGTCTGGGTGGAGGGGTCTATAAGGGCGGGTCCCAAAAGGAGAAACTGAGCCAGGGAGAGAAGCTTCTCTCCTGCAGCCCCAAATGGCATGTGCAGGCAGCTGCCCCACAACACTTCTACAAGTAATTGTACCCTATAATTGAGTCCAACCTGGGCAGGAGGGCCCTGGAATGCCACCCTGCCAGTCTGTCTTCATTGGTCATTAATTGCTCTGTCTGGTGCCACCTCAGTGGTGGGGCAGATACTTGCCCAGCCATGGCCCTCCAGCTTTCTGAGCTGCCCTCCTGGCACTCTGGAGAGTACCCCCTCCCTCTGCTGCTTCCTAATGGCTCACCCAGCCTGCTTGGCCTCACTCCTCCTCCAGGGCAGGCGGGCAGGAAGAGCCTCAGGCAAGAAGAGCCACTGACACTCGGCCACTGTAATGCCGCAGGTGTCTCGCCTGGCCCTGTGTGAGCCACAGCCCCTCTCTGGGCCTCAGTTTCCTCTTCAGGAAAATGGGAAGTAGGACAATTCATGCACATTCTACCACCACCCCCACTTGAGGGAAGGGGAGATGATGGGGAACACACAAAACACCAACTTGAGAGAACAAAATGCACATCTCCCAGGCTGGCAGGGGGGCGAGTGGGTGGGCGGTGTCATCAGCCACTTCCTCTCACCCAGTGACCCAGCCCAACCTCTCCTCACTGGGAAGCCACGAAGCCATTGTTAGCAGCCTGCCTGTCGCCCGAGGCCCCAGAGGAGAGGAGTGCGGGGCCCAGAAAGGCCCTCGTTGAGCTGCGAAGCCTTTGGGCGTGCTGGGCAGAGGCCACCAATCACAGAAGGCTCCAGCCGCCCTGGAAGTGGACCCAGGGCAACCTTTCCTCTGGTGAACCTTCCCCAGCACCCTCAGCACCTTGCCAATCTGTGAATCTGCTTCAGGAGATTTGCCAAAGACATTTTGAAGTTTGGATACAAAGAAAGAAGGGGAAGAAACGCATCTCGCCCAGGCCAAAACAAATTTCTCCATGTGTCTGGATCCACATCTCACTTAAGATGTCCTGAAGCCCCTTCCACCTGGTTTCTGCGACTGGGAATTAGCACCTGAGCCCACCCCACGCCCCACATGTGGGAGGCTCATGAAGTAAAGCATTACCTCTGAGTCCCACGTTAGACCTCAGAGTCCCAGTGCTGTGCCCTGCGCAGGACACAGCTCAGACAGTCCCCTGAAGCAGCCCCTCACCGGATCAAGTGCTTTCTGAGGACAGGATGGAGGGGAAGGGAGAGCATCTGGCAATGCCAGGGGTAACAGTGAAGAAGAGGGCAAAAGAGGAAGGGTGTGTGCCAAAGACACGGCCAACCCAGCCATGCTGGGCCGAGGTCTGATTGCAGCCCAACCCCAGAGAGCACGGCCGCCTGTGTGCCTGTCCTATGAAAGGAAGCAGGCATGGATGCTGGAGACCTATCAGGCCTGAAACCTATCATTAGTCCTTTGGATCTTTGCCAAAACCAGGGTTTCTTGTGTACCCCACTGCCACCCACCTTTTATCTACGAGAACACTCAGCAACTGGACTTGCATCTGGGCAGAGTCCCTTTGGCTTCTGTGCTGTTTCATTTGCCACCAGAAATGGAGGTGGGAAAACTATCCTCCCAAAATAAAGCTGCGGCCAGGGCACTGGTCCCACTGTATGGGTGCCTTCCACGGGCACCGTGCTGTGCTAGAGGCTGTGGAGAGGCCAGGGTGGCGCTGGGAGTATTCCCTGCCCTCCAGGGGCTTACAATCGACTTTGGAAACACTAAAGTAACAATGCAGAGCAACTATCTAATAATTAAGCATTAATTGTGTGTTTCTGGTGGTTGGGACAACTGGAGAATGTGTAGACAGAGGGATAGTCTTGTCCCTTCCAAGGATCTCCTTCCCTCCAGGACACCTGCCCTTGCCAGCCAGGAAAGGTGCAAAGGTATCTTACCTCAGGGAGAGGAAATCTGGATTCCAGTCTCTAGCTACTGATTTGGCTTTGGAGAAAACCACCTAACCGCTCTGAGCCTCAGGTTCCTCACCTAGACAATGAGGGGTGGATCTAGAAGAGCTGCAAAATCTGTGTGGCCCTGCGGCTCGGAGGAGCAGGTGGGGCCTGAGCTGGGCCCTGGTAAAGGAGGAGGTTTGAATCCTTGAGTGAAGGAGAGAGGGGAGGGAGCTCTGGGCTGGGAAACCTGCAGGTGCTAAGATGTACAAAGGAAAAAAGAAGTGAGAAGGGGCACGGCTTGCAAGGAGGCAGGGATGGCGCGACAAAAGGAGAAATCAGAGGCAGGCTGTGGAGGCTCTGGCAGAGGTTCAACTATGGTGGGTACCATGGACAGCCACTAGATAGTGCCCACGGGAGAAGAAACACACCAACCACTCCTCAGAGCTGACTAATCTGGAATGGTGGGCAGCACTGACCAGAAGGCATGGGGGTGCCTGGCACAGATACGTGCAGGGCTGATTGCAAAAGCACAAGCGGCCCTTGCACAACGTGGGAGCTCTGAAAGGCCTGATGCTCTCTGAAGCACCTGCACAGAGCTTAGGGGCCTCGTGGGGCCCCGGGCTAGACCAGCCCTGGGGAGGCCAGGACATGAAGCCCTGACAAAGGGCACAGGCCTGGGGGGTTGGCTTGGTCGAGTTTTCTTTCCGTGGGAAGGTATCTGTGGAAGGAGCCACGTGTCCTGGGGTACGAGTGGCGTAACCGGGCAGTGTCGCTGGATGAGCAGGCAGGAACACCTTCCAGAGACCAGAGGGGAAAGGCCAATATGCAGGGGTCAGGTGGAGGGGATCCATGGAAGACAGTTAACTTGACCCAGTCCTGTGGGGTGGCTTCCCCCCTGGGGCTTAAGTATGTATAATAACAGGTTTAGGATGAGAAGGGAGTGTGAGATTATTTTCGTTGAACTTGTATGACTCGGTGGGGGCGGGGCAGGGGGCATATTGCTCAGATCCAAGGACTGAAACCCTCTCCAGGGTTCCTCTTTGTTCTGTGACTCCAGGATGACATACATGGGGTCAGCAAATGGCAGATGTTGGCACCCACACTCCCGTGTGACCTGGAACAAGCCACCTCACATCCTAGGGCCTCAATTTCTACATCATCAAGATAAGGGGTTGGACTAGTTGGTCTGCCACAGAGTGACCCTGAACATATTTGCTCCCAGCTCACCAAGCTCTCCCCATGTCCAAGTCTGGCCAGACAGACGGAGGGAGCAGGCAATCAGGCTCCACTTGCCTGCCATCCCCACACAGTTCCCGGTGGAGGCCTTCAACCTGATCCTGGGCTGCTGGGACCACCACAAGGGTCCTAGAAGGGGACCCCTAACTCTCTTGCTTCTGGTTTATGACATCCTAGCTTCCCACCCCCTCCTGCTGCCTGTACACCACTCCCTCCTGTTCATGCCGTTTTCCCACCATACTTGGCCTGCTTCACAAATGCCCTCCATGTTCATCTGGACGATGCCTGGAGCCGTGAGCAGGAGGCGCCACTGCAGGAGCTGTGGGAACTGCAGGCATAGAAGTGAACCTCATGGGCCAAGTCCCTGCCCCCTGGCTGTGTCACCCAGAGAGGCTCACTGTGTAAGAGCAGGGGGATATTCACACAGCTCAAGCACAACCTCGTCCCAAAGAGAGGGGAACACTGGAGCGCGCAGAACGTGTATGGTGCTGTCTGAGGAGCGCTGGCCTAGGGTTCACTAAAGCGTGCCCCTGAGGCCACGGCTCACCTTCCCAGATCTGGTGCCAGCATTATCTTGGGCTGTCTCTTCTCAGCCGACCCTACCTGCCCTCTCCCACTCCTCTGAGAGGCACCCACATAACATTTTGTTGGCCTTTCTTAGTCAGCTGCTTTTTATCTCTCTTGTGTTACTCAGTCATTTTTCACTTGCATGGGCCCCATTTCCACCACAAGACTATAAATTCCTCAAGGGAAGAGCTCACCTCTGTCTCTCGTTTCCTTTCTACCACCTGTCTCGGTGCTCAGCCCACAGTGGACTTTCAGTCAATGAGTGTGTTTGTGAATGGGCTGCACCCACACATGCACATTCACAAGCCTTGAGCACACAGATCTGCCCATTCTCACACCCCCACGTTCACTAACACGCCTCGCCGCCGTCAACTTCCTTTAACACCCGAAAAGACAGCCACCTCTGTGAGCACCATGCCCACAAAGGGCGATTTCAGCATCCACACCCTCCCTGTCCCCATGCCGGATGGGAAGGGCCACTTACATGCCCAGCCTCTCCACCAGCCTCCCCTGCGCCTTCCTGGCCTTCCCTCACCCCACCTCCTGGCAGTGTGGGGTCAGTAGGACAGTGGCCATCATCCCCCTGGGTAAGTGAGGACGCAAAGCCCAGAACAGTGAGTGGCTTGGTTGATCAGGGTCCTCAGTTAATAGCAAATTAGTTTTCTTCTGCCTTTTGGAGCAAAGCTCTTCGTACCTGTCACCAGCCCACCCACATGCCCTCTCCTCCCACCCAGACCACCAGACTTCTGGGCCCAGTCGTGGGGACAGAGAGGGAGCAAGTCTATCCCGCTGCCCTCGGCATCCTTGACCAGCAGCAGCGGCCACCCGTGGCAGTGCACCCACATGCCCCCTTCCCATGGCTGAGCACTATGTGGAGCTGTGGTCTGCCCCTTGCCACGCCTCAGCCACCTCGCCCAGAGGTGTCACGAGCTGGCCTCATGCTCCTCTAGTAGGGAAATCCCCTCTCTGTCCCTCAAGATGACATGCCACGGCTTGTTCCAGAAGCCTCTACAAGGCCATGAGCCCAGGACGATGCAGCCACACCAGGGGAACTAACGGGCCATGCCAGACTCTGGTCACCGCTTCACAGGGCAGCCTCAGGGGCCTGCAGAAAGACTGTTCCTGGCAAAGCAGGATGCAAGTGGCAGAGAAGGGTCTGTCTGGGATTCTGGACAAGGCAGCCATAACCTGCTCTCCATCACCTCTGTGAATTGAATTGAGCAGCTCCCGGGGAGCCACCCACCCACAGAGGTCAGAGAAGAGGGGCAAGCAGACACTTGCCTTCCAGTGGGGTTTGTCTGGCTTGTGGCACTGAAGGCCTGTGGGGCACCACAGGTGATTCAGACAAGGGATGCTATGTGGAAATGTCTGAAAATACAGACCAATGGCATGAAGATAGCAGAGCTCTGAGCGGAGTCAACAGGCACAGGCCTTGGTGTGGAGGAACAGATGCTGGGAGGAGATGTACCAGGCCCGGTGGCAGTGAGGGCCAAGCAGACAGTGTAGGCAAAGATGGAGGGAGGGGAGCCCTGCCTGGAGACCAGCCCCCCCGCCCCACCCACCGCCCCCCACACACAGACAGGCGCAAACACATGCAGCCCACTGCAAAACAGCCCCTACTCCCTGCCATGACCTCCCACGGTGGTTCGCCTGGCCAGGCCCCAGAACCCCCCAGGGCCCAGCCCCTGAGTCACCTTGTGGGCTTGTGTCAGGCAGCCATCTCCTGCCTCCCGAGGGACCCACCCACCTGGCAAAGCTGGTAGGACTGGGGACCTGGCAGCAACTCAGATGGGGCCATCCTGAGCAACTCGAGGGGAGGCTCCCTGGCTGGACACCACCTGCTCCCTCACAGGCCCCGGCAGCCCTCTCTTCTAGCATCAGGCCCTCGTCAAGCCCAACGTCAACCATCCAGAGCAACACTGAGCACATCCTCGGGAAACCACAGATGTTCGCCAGCCAGCCTCCACCACCACCACCACACACTGGAGTGATAACTGGGAGCTGAACAGACAGCGTCCTGTCTCCACTCCTCTCGCTCCCCTCCCCACACCCACCCCAGCCACAGGACCGAGAGAGGGGTGATCCACCAACTGGGCCGCTAAGAGTGCTTGCACTCTCCGGGTCTCCTGGGTCCTCCTCTCCAGAGGAGCTGGTCCCCGCTCCCCACCTCAGAAGCTCTCCCGGCATCCCCAGCCTCTCACTCCCTCCAAAGTCAGAGTGGTCCCCTCTGCCCCAGCCTCTCAAGCTGACAGGATCAGCCACTCAGCAAATATGCTCCAGGAGTAATTGGATGCGATGGAACATGGGCTTTTCAGCTCTTGCATGGAAGTCTCTGGATGTCATTTAACAGCAAAAAAATAAAAGACTCGGGCTTCCCGCCCACCACTGCCAGGACATCATTAATCTCAGAAAAAAGGCATCAGCACTTCTATCACTATACCAGCCCCACGAAGAGCCAGACAAATTACTGTCCAGGCCCGGCACTCAGAGGGGCGGCTTTCAAGCTAGCATTCCATTCTTGTTCTGTCTTCAGGGCCACTGTCCCCTGACAAGAAGCAACGGTGCCTCTGCCTAGGGGGAGAAAAAGGGCAGGTCAGGGAAGAGGGTGGCCACCTTGGTTAGACACAGCTCAACAACCTGGGGTGACAGGGCAGCTGCGAGCCAGGCACCCCAGGTCCCAGAAGAGGACATGGTGGCTCGGAGGAGGTGGCCCCAAGCTCAGTCCCCCAGCCCCTATTCTAGAGCCCACCTGAATGAAGGCCTGCCTCCCAGTGAGGGCTTCCAGACCCCCACTGCTCAGGCCGAGAGGGAGATACTTTGGGGCCTATTAAAGACCAAATGACAGGTCAGGTGGGGCGTGTCCCTTGACTAGAGTAAGTAAGGACATGCAGGAAACACTTTTCCTATGCTGTTGGGAAGTCTTAAGAGTGGGCCTGCTGGAGAGATTCTGAGGGTGCTGCTGGGAGTGGGACTCATCGTGGGAGGTGAGGATATGTTGTGCTGCTGCCCAAGGCCACCCTTCGAAGGCCTAGCTTATTAGTCCAGTGTTAATTGTCTTATGAACTCATCAAGGGCCGGGGTGGGGCCTGGATGAGTCAGCTCCGCCCCCCCCCATGCTTAGCAGACCCCAGGACAAGGCTGTCAGTTCTGGGGGGCCCTGGACCCCAGGGTCTGAGATTCTCTTCAGCTTAGAGTTTCCACATTTGAGTGGAGGAGCTGTCTACCCTGTTCTCCCGAGTCCTACACGGGAGCGGCTGCCTGATGAGGTGTGGCATCACTTTCTCTGTCTTGTGGGTGCCTGGTTGACCCTAATGGGCTCAGTGGGGCTGTCTCAGGTGAACCACTCCCAACCAGGGGGGAGCCCAGCAGGTCTGGGGAGCTGGGGGTGGAGGTGGTGACTGTCCAGACCTGCCTTGGGGCTGTTCACAAACACCCCAGCCTTTGCAGTCCCCAGAACTCCAACTCAAATGAGCTTCCAAAAGCTTGGGAACCACTCTTCCAGTTGTTGAAGACAAAAGCCATTCACCCCCTCCATGCACCCCCCCCACCCCCCGCTATCCCCGGTGTCTGGTAGAGACCAGGCACACAGTGGTAGCTCAGGAACCCCTGGTGGCTTTAGATAAGGTTCTCTAAGTCTCCCCTTGGCCCACTTCTGTAACATCTCTAACATCTAACCTCTGATGGCTAACACCTTCCCTATCAGCACAAACCAGTAGGAGAGAGGACACCTGAGTCTGATTTTGCAGGATGGGAATGGTACCCCCTAGGTTTGTGTAGGGACCCACCTGCTCATCATATGTGGCAGCCCTGCCCTAAGGAGACCAGACCTCTATATCCAGTCACTGGGTGGCACAGGAGACAGGCATCAGACACCCCACTTCTTTCTCCCTCCAGTGGGAGGCCTTTGAAGTGCAGGCACCACCCTGCCTTGTCCCAGGAAGAACCCATCCTGGGTGGGCCCAGGGGCCAGGGGGAGGGGCCAGGGCTCAGATAGCAGCCCAGCACTCTCAGGGGGCCTGCATTGCCGTACAGCATGGGGCTTTCCTCCACACAGTGACCATGGAAGCCACAGCCTCCAAGCTCCCTGCATCTCCTCACACCCCCCCCCCCCGAGGGTCTGACTCACCCTCATTCCTTCTAGAACTCACAGGGTCAGTTCCTCTTGCTCTTTGTGGCAGGAAACGGGGGTGTAAGGAGTCACAGCCAAGCCAAGGGAGGAGGCAGCAGGAGGCTAGCGGCCAGTGGCACTGTCCCTGCTCTCCTGAGGGACAGAAGGACTGCTCTGAGGAGCAGCCCAAGAAGCCCAAGAACCACAGGGCTGCCGGAAACAGGACAGGGAAGGAGCTGTGAGGCCACCAAGGCCCTCCGAGCCCCATCAGAGACGTCATCTGAGCTGAGGGAGGGCACGCCACTGCTGAGGGAGCAAGGTCTCCCCCAGGGTGCAGGGGATTTCTTTCCGCCACTCGCCCTGATCTTGTGATGAGTTTCAATTCCTTCCTTGCCCCCCAGGTTCCTTCCTGCCCTACTAGGTGGGGAAGGCCCCCTTGTCCCCATGCCCGCCACACACCAGTTCACCCAGAGCTCCTCCCCTGGCGTGCACATGCATTCACACACACGTACATGCAAATGAGCATCCACACATACACACACATGTGCTCACACATGCACACGCTTTCCCAGGGCCATAAAACCACAATATTTTCCCAGCCAACCAGGCTCCCTGAGTGTTAAGGCCATGGCCAGGCCTCCTACCGGAAGCCTCCACAGCGTCAGGGCCGCACCTCTCAGCCCAGCAACAGCCTGTCTGACAGGAGAGGCTCTCTCCAGAGCCTGGCCTCTGTGGCCCCAAGAGGACTCCTGAACGTGCTGCTTTCCAGCCCGATATGAGCACACAGTCACTGAGCCCAATAGGAGGTGAAGGAACTGAAGAGGCCCTTTCCCCCATCACCACTAAGAAGCAACCTCACCAGAACTCCAGCTGTGCTCTGGGGATAAAAATAATTTCTCCTTGTGAGAATGAACTGGATGAATGTGCATGGAGTTCCCAGAACCATGCCTGGCACACAGAAAGCACTGTATCCGTGTTTTACTGCTATTATTATTTTTTGCATTATTATTATTATTTTGTTTCTTTGGATTAAAAATTGTCATCCCCTGGAGAATATCTTTGAAATGCAGACAGCCCCTGCAAAGAGGGGTTGTAAATGGAATGCAGAACCCTAGGGGTTGTGAGTGCAGAGAACCGCAGGAGGGTCTGCGGGCGACTCTGGGAGGGCCTTGAGGGTGCCAGCTGCTCACCCTGTGCTCTCTGTTCATCTCTGTTCTCTGTTGGTCCAGGCCGGACTGGCTACTGCCTAGCTCTGCTCTGGACAAGGTCTTCCCCAAGCAGTTCCTCCACCCAGGAAAAGTGGCTAGATATATATTTTTTTTAAGAGGAAAGAAAACAGGATACCCAGTTCAATTGGAATTTCAGATAAACAGGGAAGAATTCTTTACTGTAAGTATGCTCCATGCAATACGTGAAACATGCACTAACAAATTATTTGTTGTTGATCTGGAATTCTGACTGAACCGGGTGTCCTCTATTTTCTCTGGCAACCATCTGCCGAGGGTGCCTGAGGCCCCAAGGTTTGGGAAACAAGAGCGTGGGAATATGCCTCTGACCACTTCCCTCGGCCTCTCCCCAGTGCCCTGGGCTGTGCCCTCCCTGCTCTGCTAGGAGGCCTGTTCATACTTGCCCTGGAAGATGGCCCTTCTCCATGCCCCTGTGTTTTCTCCCCTTGAGGAGGGCCCTCTGACCTGGCCACTGACTGAGCTTCTCCAGGCCCCAGCCTGGAGAGGTCTTGCCCACACTCAGCTTCCCTCCAGGATCCAGGTGCCCAAGAGCAGGGAGAAGGGGCCCTGGCCATACCCCATTTTCCTTGACCACTACCACAGCCAGGGCTCCTTTCCCGGCTCCGAGGCGGTGGTTGGGGTTCTGGAGAAGAGGTCAGATGAATGGCTCAGATACATCTGCCACCTCAGCCCCAGCAGCTGGGGTGACCAAGTGTGAAGAGCAGAAGCATGAAAGCCTCAGTCATGGGGTCAAGAGAGCCTGCAGGAAAAGAGGGGTGGGTGGAGGAAGTGCGCAGACCACCTGACCAGGCATTTCCTTTCCGCGTGTGCATGAGGAGGCAAAACTATGCTAAATCAAGGGCACTAGGGTTGGAGACCAAAGGCTGCTCTTGACTCAATCCAGACTCCTAGTCCCTGTTGTCTTCTGGGGAACAGCCCCTTCTGCCCTTCACAGGTGCTCTGGAACACCCAGGGGAGTCCCTGCAGCTAGGAGCCAGAGGCACCCCCAGGTACTCAGCCCAATGGCCAAGGTCACCTGCTGTCTCCACTCCCCCAGAGCTGGCCTCCCTCTCACCCTGCCATCTCTGCAGACCATGGTTCTCTCTCACGGCCTCCCTGTGGTTTGTTTGTCCTTCTAGGTGCTTGGCAACTGGACCAATTTCTGACACGCTTCAACCTGAGCGAACCTGAAGCAGCCACCCAGTTCATGACCCAAAATCACATGGACCCACCACCTGTTCGGGCTCCCGGAGGAGGGAGCAGTGAGCCCAAATACAAACCCAAGCAGGCCTCAGGCCTCGCCTTGCCAGTGTGCATCCACATTGCCCACCACCTATGGTCTGGGTGAGAAACCACCTCTGGGTGTGGAACCCCTTCTCTCCCCAATTAAAAAAAAATCACCCAGGTCTCAGTGGTTGGATGTTTCGTTTCCTAGCCTGTCGTCCTTCAAACACCAAGGGGAGGAACTCCATCAATGTCCAGCATGGGGGCCTGTAAATATAAGTGCAGAGGGCTGTGTTGGGGGCAGGGGTCTAGATGGACAGGCAGGAGGTGGAGACCCCCAGCCCTGAACTGTCGCTGAGGCACACTGTGCAACCTTGAGCCAGTCACCCACCATCCTCAAAGTTCTGCTTCCTCAGATGTAAAATTGAGGTGGGAAGAAGTAGGGGTGGCTGTTTTATCACCATGGTCCTTTCCAGCTCCGACATTCAACACAATTCAACTATTGTGGGCACCTACTATGTGCCTGACCTTCTGCTAAGTACGGGGGATCCGTGTGTGCACAGGGCAGACACAACAGGAGGCTGGCTTCACGAACCCAGGGGGGGAGGGGAAGACTTGTCAGATGACCACAGCAAATTACAGCACAGGTGACAAGTGCTCTCAGGGTGCCAGCACTTGCTCTATGATGAGGGAGGGGACCAGGCAAGGCCTCTCAGAGGAAGTGATGTTTAACTACAGGGCTGAAAAGCTGGGTAGAGGTTAACTCCGAGTGGTCACGGGGTAGAGAGTGTGCCAGATAGAAGGAACACCTCCGAGATCCATGGCTACCAGGGCCAAGGGTGGCATCTTCCAGGAAACGAAAGACCAATAGTGTGGCTACCTGGACAGGTGGGCAAAGACTAGAACATGCCAGGCCTTGCATGCTCAAATTTTGGACTGTACCCTGAAAGCAATGGGAAATCATGCAATGATATGTGGACTGGAGGGAGAGAGGGCGTAACCTGATTTGTGCTTGTAGAAAGTTGTGAAGAACTCCTTGGTTTCTGCAGGGAAAGGAATTTTGGTGTCTACCTCCCTGGATGTCCTCTGAATGTCTCTTGGCTTTCCTTCCAAGGACCCCTTGGAGGCATCTCTTAACTACAGTCTCATTCACAGCCTAAAGTATCTCAGCTCCCCTCCCCCAACTCCAGTCTTGTCAGCGTCCCCAAACTCTGCTCAGTTTCCCTCCAAGAGTTAATGACCACCACCCCTCCTTGGCTAGAGCACAGCAATGCTGGTGACTGTGTGTGCAAAGTGCCTCGAAATCCCCAGGTGGGAGGGGCAGGCTGCAGCTGGGTACTGCATTATTACCATCTTAGAGCCAGGACCCACATTAGCTAGAAGGCAGAGGGGCCCTGGCCAACCCCTCAGCCCAGCTGAGCACACTGCTAGGTAATTGGAATATTTTCATGGTGGGCTCTGAAGAACACAATGAGCTGGGGGACTGCACCTGTGAACGGGGAGGGCATTGGACCATGCTTCCCCGGCATGGATAAATTCAGCTCCCGGAGCCTAGGTGAGGGACACCAAGTTCTCATTCTGGAGAAGGTCCTTTGGTGCCACCCTGGGCAATAGGAACTCCTACTCCCTTCTACCCCACCAGACAAGCTTGCCAGCAGAGCTAAAAGAAGAAACAAAAGGAAATGTCTATTTGCAGTGTCATGGAAAGCAGCCTCAGAAGGGACTTTGTGGGTGTCTGTGAACCTCACACTCCCTGCATCCCCCACCCTGCAGGCCCAGAGTGTAATTGGCAGCTCCGGTTGGGGCCCAAGCCCGGGCTAAATGTCAGGTCAGCTTCCTAGAGCAGCCCCAGATGGAGGCGCATCCTCCCCTCTTCTGCTTTTAATTCCTTGTGGCTAGCATGTTTATTTTGGGTGAGGAAAAAAATCGGATGTTTATCCTTCGAGGAAATTATCGGCTTGCTTTCCTTCCTTTCCCCCCTCCCTTTCTTTCCTCCTGGTGTTTTTGGGCTCTTCGTTCAGTTCCAGGAGAGACCCCCACCCTCCTAGCCCCAAAATGTGAAAAAAGAACAAAGCTGGCCCAGTCTCGAGGCCACAGACAGCCCTGCCAGACAGTCCCTGGAAGCCACAGAGAAGGAGGTCCCAGTGGCAGGGAGACAAAACCTGGAGGCGGAGAGACCTAGGGGAAACCCACCCTTGACTCAGCCCTCTGCCTGTACAACATGTGGGGGCCCTGGTCCCTTTACACTGCCTCCTCCCAGAGGAAACAATACGAGCATGTAGACTGCCGAGATCTCTCACAAAGCAGCTAAGAGGGATATTGCATACGAGAGCATCAGCGTCCGCTCTACAGGGAGAGGAGGACTGATACTTTTATCAGCATCAGAAGGGGATGACACCATTTGTTGAGCACCTGCTGCATACCAGGAACTGTGCCAGACACTTAACATGTGGCCCTTCATCTAGTGCATCCCTGCACAGCTTCACAGGCCACGGGCCCTTCATACCGTATTCTCTCATTCAATTGTCACAACAATCTAATAATGTAGGTGTTGTTGTTCTCCTTTTGTAGAGGAGGAAACTGACATTCTGATAAGTCAAGGAACCTACTCCCTGTTCTATAACTGGTAATGATGAAATCTGGGGTTAACTCAAGCCTTCTCACTCAGCGCTCAGAGGCCACGAGCACTCTAATTTTGGTCTCTGGGCTACATAAAATAAAGACAGGCGTTCTGTTTATTCAGAAGCCAGGTGGGCCAAGAGCGAAGGCTGGAAGTTCCAGAAGAATTTAAAGGACTGTCTCACCCAAGCATCTTCCCTTCCCTCACCTTCAGCTACTCTCAATCAAGTGTGACTGGTAGGGAGGGCCAGCTCTTGGACACTCCCAGCAATGGCCTGGCCCGGCTCAAAGTCATTACCATTCCCCACCCCACCTGCCCAAGGAAACTACCCCCACAGTTTGCCCTCCTAAACCCACTGAACCCCGCCTCCCTCCTGTGTGTTAACTGCTCTGAGGGAAGGAATGGGTGGAAAAGGAGAGGGAACCTCATAGGAAGGCTCCCTGATGGTGGTGACGATGATGATGGTGGTGGTGGTGATGATGGAGGGTCCAGGCATCAGGGCTGAGCAGCCCTGACATAGGAAGAAAACCTGGTAAATGCAATAGGTTGTGTAGTTTAAAAAGCAAAACTTTTCTTCCCCAGCATACCTAAATTCACATAGAATCCCTACCACTTGATAACCCTGTAATTTCGGGCAACTTCCTTGCTCTGTACCTGTGTTTCCTCTGCAAAAGTAGTAAAAAAAAAAAAATTTTTTTAATGCAAGTAAGTGCCTTTCTTAAAGCTCTATGGCAATGGTTAAATGAGATAGCACGGAAGGCAGCCAGGCACAATGCCTGGCCCACGGGCTGATCAGTAAATGCAGGTTTTCCTGCCTCCACCTCACCTGCTCTGCTCCCCAGCTCAGTATCAGGAAAGAGTCACCTTCCCCAAATGAAAGTCCTTCTCAAGAGACCCATCAAAGGACCAAGCCCTAGCCCAGCATCCCCCTCCCAAGCTCAGAAAAACATTGGGTGGCTTGGATCAGGAGAGACAACCCAGTTCCTTAGCAACTAACAAGCACTTCCCTGTAAAGACAAAGACCCTTCACTCAGAACGCTCCCTCCCCCACCTCCTTGCCTCTCCAGGTGTCTGATCTCAGTGCAGGAGTGGGGCTAGGGGCTGTCCACCCCCCAGAGGCCTAGGGGCCTCCTGCCTCACCCTTGCAGCAGTCCTGATATTCCCTGTAATTATCCCACAGCACCTTTCATCTTGGTGCTAATTACCTTTCACATTTAGCCCCAGGGGCTGATGGGAGACACATGCAGAGCCTTCGAGGACACACACAAATGACCATACCATTTCTTCTTCTGAGGGACTCCCCCCCGCTTTTTGGGACAGGAAACTAAGACTGGGGAGAGGATCCAGTTCCTTCAGGATTCCCATTCAATCTGAGAAACAGGAGTTGAAGAGCCTGGGTCAGGGAGAAGGGAGGACAGGGTCGCTGAGCGTTCTGGGGGATGAGGGTCCAGGAAGGAGAGACTTTTGAAAGGACTGTGGAAAACTGCCAGGACATCTTAGTTCTGAACGCCACCTTGGTGCCACCATATATATGCAAGCTGTCCTGCTGAACACAGAGAGGACTTTCAAAGGGAAAGGGAAACATTTTAATATAAAAAAGAAAGGAAGAGAAAGCATCAGAAAGAGAAGGAAACAGAAAAGAAGGACACACAGCCAGCGGGCCATCTGGTCTGATGCAGCCAGAGAACCACCGAGCCAGCCAGCGGGAGTGGAGGCCTGGTTGATTGGCAGCGCCTGCGCTGTCATTCACTGCCGTGCAAGCCCTAGCAAGTTGGTCGCCCTCATCTGGACCTCAGTTTCTTCACCTATAAGATAGTTTGGGACAGGTGTTCTCCAAGGCCCCATTCTGGCTGAATGGTCTGCAATTCTGTATGGTTATTCGGGGGAATGGTAGAGAGAGCCACTATCACCGTCTCCTCGGCTGGGAGGTGAGTGGAAGTCACTAGAACAGGGTAGAGAGAGCATTCTTGGCATTAAGAATGAAAAAGAGCCAAGTGCATTTGGCTGCAGGAGCCAGAGAACCCGACAGGGGGCCCCGAGAAAAGAAGAGTTGCCAATCTGGGAGCTGGGGACCCTGGGATTTCAGGGGGAACCCTCCCAGAAGCAGCAGCCAGTGGCAAAGCTCATCCTCCCCAGGTCCCAGCCTCGGGACACCCATTCCAGAGCCCTGGTGGAGGGAGGGTGGCAGAGCTGCACACAGGCCCTGGGTCTGCACTCAGGGACAGAGGACAGAAACTTGACTCAGGCCCCAGGTAGGGCACTGAAGCACCCTCTTCGTTCCTTACGAACCGGAGCCCGCCCCACTGCCTACTGGCACTGCCATAAGTCAGCTGGGCAGGGAGCAGAGTGTTCAAAGGAAAGAGGCTGAGCCTGTCGGAAAGGTGAGCGCAGCAGGGCCCTGAGTTCCAACTTTCATGTTCATTCTCGTGGAGAAAGTGGACAGTGCACTAAGTGGGCGTCCCTTAGGGCCTGGGCAGAAGGGCAAGCAGGGCCAGTGCCCTAAAGGAATGCAGACACTCTCCCACACTTACACACACTCACACACATTCACACACACACACAGAGGAACAACTGGACATGCACATACATGCAAGTCATCCTAAAGCAACGGCTCCTTTATACATGTGCTGTGGCTGTCACACCAGCACGCAGTCAGCCACTTTTCAGCACAGGTGGGGACTCGGCCGTAGATAGGAACTGAAGGGACTACAAGAGAATCCTCAAAGTGCTAGCCTTCCAGAGGCTCTTCCTGTGTCATGGCAGAGGGTGTGGATGGACAGACACAAGGACTGCCAAGAGTCCTGTGATGGGGAGGCCTGTGGGAGTCCAGCTTTAGGAGAGGGCAGTGGGAAGACAAGCTAGCGAGTGGGGGGGGGGGCATTCCAGCAGCCTGTGGAGGGGAAGGAGCTCCAGGAGGAAGGCCTGACGGGGTAGTGAGGGTCCTGAAGGAAAGACAGACATACGGAAGAAACAGGCAAGTCCCCATCCAGTGCCCCGATAGGGACATGCTCACACTTGCTGCTCACTAGCCTGCCCCCAAACCCTGATCTGAAGACAGCACCTGCATCTGCCCCCACGAGGACACGGATCTCCACTATCCACACATATACGAACGCACGTGCACACTGAAACACACCTCTGCTATACGCATCCTGCATACACACTGTAAACACACCAGCCCACACAAAATCACATGGTGTACACACCCTCTAGACACTCCAAGGTTTCGACTCTACCAAGCTCTTTCTAGACACCCATGCAAGCTGGGTATACGTGCATTGTTCAGCCTGGGCAGTTGCCAATGTAGGATTTGTACACACGTGCAGTCTCTGTATATGCATGTCCACTTGGTTCACAACCTACATACACACCAGCCCACGTTGGCACAGACACCCCACCCCCGCCCTTTGAATCGGACGAAGAACCAGACAAGGTCCAACCCCAGCTCTCATTTTTTAGTCTCCTGATGTATTGTAGCAAGTGGACTGGGGGTGGGGACAGCTGTAGAGGGTTTATGTGTGTGCAGGGGTTTGGAGATGGGGGAGGGTAAGGGGAGGTTCTGGCAGAGGAGGGGACCCAGGCCTTCCCCTGAAGTCCACAAGGAAGGCACTCAGACACAACCAGCAGCCTGACCTCTGGGCCCTGCCCAGCTGCCAGGCCAGGGACAGAAGAAGCTAAAAGTGGCCAGTCTGAATTGCTAAATCTGTCCTCAGTGGAGAAGGGGAAACGCGTCAGTTCCCTGGGGAAGTGGCCGAGCCCAGGGTGGCCACAGACCCCTGGGCTTCTACTCCGATGGAAAAAAAAAAAGTTGCTCAAATAGATCTGACGCTTTGTTTTCGAACCCAAAATACCCTGTGTCTGCAGGCGGAAGTGTGACCGCGGGAGGGAAGTGGGGCAAGAGGGGAGGGTTAGTTTCCATTGCGGCACTTTTTCTTTCATTTGGGGTCTAGAAGCAGCTCTCCCGGCGATCAGAGGATCTGAGAGAGAGTGTGTTCCAGAGGACAGTGCGGCTCTGAGATTGGGGCCGGGGTACCCACGGCCACAGGCATCCCCGGCCCGCTGGCCGCCTTTCCGGGCCTCTGACAACCGCTGGCCAGTCGTCCTCTCCCACTGTCAACTTTCTCTCAGGCCACCTGGTGGCAGGCGGAACAGCCAATGGGGAAGAGGGGCTGAGGCCGGGAATAAAGGGACAAATCACAGGCAACTTTACCTTTAGAGACTTTCCTTGGTGGACTTTGATGTCATTTTTTAAAAACAAACATCATATTTACACAAAAAAAAAATTTTAAAGAGCATCCAATAAAGCGGAGGGACTACAGCATAGCCCCCCATCTTCCTGTGCAGGATATTAGGGCCTGGCACTCACGCCGGCCCCAGAGGGCCAGCATGCACTGCCACCGCTCTCTCCCTTCACACCAACTCCTTTGTCCTGCGTCACTTACCACCACCTCATGTATGTCTACTTGTCGTCCGTCCCCACCCCGGGCACACGCCAGACCTCCGGCCTCCCCAGGGCAAGGACTGGGGCTCTTCTCCTCACTGCTGTGTTCCCAGTGCCTGACAGCAGCAGGCTCACAATAGATCATTGTCAACTGTGGAGACAAGAGGGAGGAGGGACCTTCTATTGCCTCGTGGGGACCTGTTAATTCAAAATTCCTGAGGCCTGCTGCACACCAGATACTCGTGCTAGGTGGGGGTGCAGCGGGCTGAGAGGGGGCACAATGGGAATACAACACAGAATCAGAAGCGCTGGTGGACCTTCTGGAAGGTTCCAGGCAGGAGAGTGGCAGGTGGACATTTATTAAAGCATTATACAGACAAATGTAAAAAGGTCAGTTGGATTAAGGCGACTGACGAGCGGCGTTTGGTGCTGAATGGGGGCATCAGAAGAAAGGCTTTTCGGGGAAACGGTGACTGACTGCAGGACGGACGCCCTCAGGACCTCGCGGTCCCAGTGCTGGTGCGGCAGCTGGAAGGGCTGCTGAGCGGAGGCAGGATTGGGACCCGTGGCCCAGGGCCTGCGAACCCGCCGCAGTTCAGAGGCGGCCGTGCGCCCTCGGTCCCTGAGTGATATTTACCGGCTTTTAATGACGGCGGGGTAATCGCCCTAATGAACAACTCCCTCCGGGCTCGGGGCAGCAGACTGCGAGGAGGAAAGCCGCCAGTGACTCACGCTGACTGTGCCGGGAGCCCGCTGCCGCTGGGCGCGAAGAGCGCCCGGCCCCCTTCTGTGCTCCGCGCGCTCTTCCAGCTCTGCCAGGGGAGCGTGGGGGGCAGACGCCTGCAAAACACTGCTCCGCTTGGGAGGGGCTGGCAAACCGGGCGAGCCCACTGCCACCCTCCAGGGCCCACCTCGAGACTTCTCCCTGGGTCCCTGGCCCCAGCACGGGTCTCTGGCGGCCCCTCCCCACTCACGGCCTCAGCTCCCCTGCTGTCTGGGTTTGGAAGAAAGTGGACCGCGCTCTGGTGCCCCCAGCGCCCCCGCTGATGCAGGGCTCTGCTGGGATTTGCATCTACTCTCCTAACCCCACTTTCTCCGCCAGAGCCTCAGTTTCCCCGGACTGAGTAGCAGTAGAACAAGATTCTCCACACCACCCCCTACCTTGCCCCCGGGTGGCGGGAGTATTAATTACAGTTTATTCCCGGCTTTGAAGATGAAAAATGCCAAGGATCATTACCACTCAATTAACGGGGCTATTACCACTTGAGTTCATGTCTGATTAATCCTGCCCCACCCCCACCCTGGAGTCCATGTTGCCAGTGGCCTCCTCAGGCTCCATTCTTCTCCTGGATTTCACACCCAGAGTTGCACCCTGTCCTGCTCCTGCTAACAGCATCAGGAACCCTGGGCGGGTAGTCATTCTTCAACAAACGTTTATGCAGCGCTCCCATAAGCCCAGTTCTAGCTGGGGATGGAACAGCCAAGCCCCAGTCCCAAGCCCCTGCCTTCCTGGAACTTTGAGGAGATGCCCATTCGTCCCATGGGGTCTAGCTGGCCCAGACCGGTGCTGCCTCCCTTCTTGCCCTCTAAGATTCCTCGTTCACCAACAAACCACAACGAGGCCTAGACCAGGCACTGAGAGAGAAGTCCTGGAAGGACAATGCTAATGGGTTCTACTTATAGAGATTAAAAATAGTAATAATGAAGTTAACCCAACAATGTGGAAGGGGGCAGGGGATCACAGCTGCTAGCACAGACTACCCCCTCCCCTTCTCTCCCCTCCCCTCCCCTTCTTACACCGCGCTCTGCTCCTCTCCTCACTTCTGGGTCTTAGTCCCTCCTCAAGGACTTCTCAAGCTTCCCTCCCCCTAGTCAGGCCTGCCCCTCTCCCTGAACAGGTCCTGTCTGCCAGCCCACACTGGTCCTTCCTGCTCTGAGCTCCCTGCCTGCACTGCCTTTGAGACACTTTGTCTTGTGCAGGCTCACTTCCACCAGAGCCTCCTTCCTCTCTTCCCTTTAAGCGGCCTGCTCCCGGGCAGGCAGCAGGACCCCAGTCTCAAGTCTGTTCCCCCCACAGAGTGCACAGGAAGTGCTTTCTACTCGTCTGTCTCATTGAAAGAGAGAGTTCTGTCCCAGAACTAGGAGCACCACCCCCACAAGGAAATGGAGTTTGGGTAGACAATGGACCCCCAACTTGTGCAGGGGGAGGGGGTAGTCTGTGCTGGGGTGATATTAAAGAAAGGACCTGGTGGGCATGGCCAGGTGGGTCCCTCTGCTCCTCAAATTGACCAGGTTTCCGAATTAGCAGCGTGGACACTTGAATTGGGTCAACAGACTCTGATGGAGCAGCTGCTGGGGACAAGTACAGGGGGTAGTGCTGGGGAGACAAAGAGGAAGAAGACTCAGTCCCTGCTCTTGGGGAGCTTGATACCATCTCTTATCTTCCAGTGACTTTCCAGGTGACATTGGGCCAAACAATTCTGCAGTATGCTGAGGGGCAGACTTCACTGCATTGTACCCCCAGTCCTGGGGGGCGATGGGGTAGGGCCCTGAGCAGCATCAGCCTTTACCCAGTGGGTGTGAAAAGGGTTTCACTTTCTAAGAGGGTTAAGGCAGGACAACAGTGAGGAAGCCCTGTGTAAGCTATCTGGTGAAACAGGTTGCTGACACAACTGAGGAACTCAAATGCAGGGTCCCAAAAAACGCTTTTTCCTGGATCCACATGTTTGACTGTATAAAACTGCAAAGAAGAACCCAAAAGGCTGCCCCCGACTTCTCACCCTGAGGGATCAGGCAAAGGACCTGCTTGTTGGAGGCTGAGGAGGGTCCTGAGGCCAGGGGCTCATAAGAGACAAGGATCTAAAGACCACAGCTGTGTCTGGTTTCCCAGAGGATTTCCTTACAGAGCAAGGAGGAGAGGAACCTACCAGCCCCTTGGAGCCAGCCCGTGTCCCGGGATGAATCCTGCCCCCAGCAAGAGGGGTGGTGGGAAAAGCAATGGGAAAACCCTGCTCTGATAGCTCTCCTCTCCTCTCTTTCCCTCCTTTTCTCTCTCACTCCCTCTTTGCTCCCCGACTGCTTCCCCTCTGTCCCCCCACATTCATACTTTTCTGGTTCATTTCAGATGACAAAGTTCCTCTTTCCAAAAAGGCTCATCTCCCAAGAGTCCTTTCTGCAGACACCATCCTTTCCCAGCTAAGTAGGGGGGCCATCCCATAGTGGCCCCCAGGGACAATGACAGGCCATCGGAGCACATGATGCCACTCACCCTGTGTGAGTTCCTGAAAAGTTCTCATTACCAGCCCTCATCCCTGACCCATTCCTCCTCCTCGCTGAGGATCCCAGCCCAACCTTTTCAACACCCCAAACTTATCTAGGGTCTCCTCCCAACCCTGCCTGCAATAGAATCTGAAAGGTGTGTGTTAGCAGAGCTGGGAGGGACTTAGAGGTATGTTATCCAGTCCAGCCCCCACCAGAGGCCCAGGACCAAGAGCAGAAGACCCAAAGTCACACAGGTAATTGATGACAAAACCCAACACGCCTGATTCCCAGATCAGGGCCTGTACTTTCCATTAATTTTTCCAGGTCTCACCTTCCATCTTAAGACCTTTCTTCCCTCCCTGCCCCAGCCCAGCCTAGCCTTAGCCTCTCATCCTCTGGACAATCCTCACCCCCACCCCTTGCAGTCACTCACTGCCTTGGACTTGTGTCTGAGGAGGGGTCCCCAGAGCCACTTTGGGTCCTCCCCACCCAACAAATGTACCTTGTAACAAGTCTTTCTCCCTTGAGACACCAGAGTCTCCCAAAATTGCTTGAAGCGTGATTTAAAAAAACAACAACAACAACTGGTCCTGGCTGGTGTGGCTCAGTGGATTGAGTACCGCCTGGGGACTGACCAGTCACCGGCTCCATTCCCAGTCAGGGCTCATGCCTGGGTTCAGGGCCAGGTCCCTAGTTGGGCAGTTGGGGGCATATGAGAGACAACTGATTGATGTATCTCTTGCACATCAATGTTTCTCTCCCTCTCTTTCTCCCTCCCTCCCCCTCTCTCTAAAACTAAATAAATAAAATATTTTTTTAAAAAAGAAAAAAAACCGATTCAACATGATTACAATGAGTTGGTTTGGATTTAGGCACAAACAGGTGTTTCACATGGAAGTAAACGATTGGCTGGGACAGGATCCTATAGCCTGAGACAACCTACTGCAGTGGGACCCAAGCTTAGAGTGGCAGTCGCCATTCTACCTCCTGGCTCCCCTGGACCTCCCTGCATGCTGTACCCCCTTATCCTTACCCTCCCTTGGGTGGGAGCTTCTCCCCTCCCCCCTGCTGTGTCCCAGGGGTGCAGGGAGGCAATGATACCTCCACAGGTTTTACACCTAGCCCTCCTCTAGGCCACATCTGCCATCTCATTTATTTCCCCTGACAGTCTTCACGGGGACAAAGAGCACAATTAAGAGCAGTAGCTTTGGAGTCACAAGGCCCTGAGTTCAAATGCCAGCTCAGCCACTTCCTGGCCAGGTATGCTCCAACCTACTACTCAGACTCTTTCCAACACCTTATATCCTTCATTAAAGAAACAGTGTTGAGGGGGAAGTCCTAAAAGTTTCCTCACAGATCGTTGTAGAGAATGAAGAAAACAAAGTATGTCCCCAGGGCCCCTATTCAACCGATCGTCTGTGGGTACAGGAGCTCTGCAAGCCAGAAGCCTCCAGCAGCATCCCCCCAAAGATTCTCAGCTCAGGCTCAGAGCCAGGAGCCCCACACTCCAAAGTCATCTTGGCTGCCAACACTGAGTCCCTTCTGCAAGCTTCCAGGCAAATCCCACCTAGCCTCAGAGCTGGCTGTCATTAGCAAACAGATAGCAGTTACCTCTAGGGCACCAGGGAAGTCTGGCCGGGGAGAATTCACCGGCGACCTGCCCGTCTCTCGTGGGGCACCCCAAAATGAAAAGCAACTGAAGACCGTTGAGAGAACTGTCATTCGGGAGTAATCCCATCAGGGTGGGCCCTATACATAGGGCCTGGTGAGATCTGAGGAGCCCCCAGCCACTCTCTGTGTCCGAATCTCCCACTCTTGTCACTGGGCCTGATATCCCACAGTGAGACCTCATTCCACCAGCGTTTATGAGCACCTACCATTTTCCAGGCATGGAGCTAAGCATTGTGCTTAGCTCCTTTGGGTTATATATTACCCTCTCTAAGCATTTTCTTTTGAAATGCAAATACCCTCTGAGAAGGGCAATGTGTTAACTCATTGATACCCCTGAATTCATTGGGGGTGTCTTTTTTTTAAGACAGTAGAGAAAGCCTAGATGTCTTTAGCAAAAAAGGGGACCTAAAGTTCAGAGGACAGAGGTGACTGCAGAACTAAGGAGCAAGACAGAGAGCAAGAACTGGGCCTTTTTCTTCAGCAGATATCTAGGGTCACCTCTCCTCCTTCCTTTATTCTTTCACCAAGAGCAGCACACCCACTGTCCCCACAAGCAGCCTCAGAGCCCGTAAGTGCAGCTGGTGAAGCTAGCTGGAGTCGGGAGAGCAGCCAGAGGCTGGGCGGCCTTGGCCCGGCTGCAGAGGGGTCGGGCCTGCCTTTCACCATCTCCTGGGTGAGAACGCCCTGAACCAGTGCCTACTCGCCTCCCAACAAGTCCAGGGCTTGGAGTTCAGGTAATTAGGCCCTTGGCAATCTCACCTGAGCCCGCCAATAAAACGGACAATCATCCCCAGCCCATGTTCAGAAGGGAGAGAGGAAAGGAGGAGGGAGGAAAGAAGAGAAACTTTTTTCTATGCTGCATTCAAGGCTTGGCAACCAGAAGGGAGAATGCTATTATTCTACAAGCAGCCACTCCCTATACCCTACCCCCACTCCATACCCAGAGTTGTCCCCTCCTGCCACAGAACCCTGGCCTCCATCTGCCCCCAACATCAGGGTGACAGGGGACACCTGTGTGGGCTGCAACCTGAACAGGAGCCAGACAGTGAGGGCCTATGCTTGTAGAAGCAGGCTTCCCCCAGCAGGATTCATTCCGTGGCAGAGGAGAGAAGGAAGGGCACCAGAATCCCCCACCCCACCTTGAAAGCCACGGCCACCCTCCAGAAATGTCTAGGAGGATGCTCCAGAGTGTTAAAGAGCCACTGAGTGACTTCTGTGCACCCTGCCTCATTCCACCAGCAGCTACTGAGGGCTCAGTCCTTACCTGGGCTCCTGCAGACTGAAACCCATTTCTTAACCATCTCTTTATTTGTGAAGTGACCAACAGGTACCTGGAACACAAATAGGACTTTCCTTTTTCCGCTAAATAATAAACATTAATACTTCTGCTATATGATCACACTGATATGGGACCGAGGTCCACACCTGGTCCTTTTCACTCCCTATATCGTTTATACTCATTCCTAAGACACAAGCAGAAAGGGCTTTTCTGTCACATGGCACGGTGGGCGAGAATACAACTGAACAGTAGTAATTGCCATTTAGTGAGTGCTTGCTAGGCCTCTAGCATAAGTATTCATTCTACGAAGATTACCTAAGTTAATTCATTCTAAGGTACTATTATTATCCCAACTTACAGACAAGAAAACTGAGGCTGAGGAAGAACTTTGTCCAAGATCACACTGAAGTTGCAATGAACATTTAATTGAAGACTCTTGTTTTATGTCAAGAACTAGTAGGAAGGAGATGGAAGACATTTGTCCCCCCCACCCCCACCCCCCAAAAAGCTCCTATCCAATCTCACCAACATGTTAACAGGCTTCAGAGCAAGCCAGCCAGCCAGCCCTACTTGCGCGTGTCCTTGGGTGTGACAAGCCCAGCTGGCCTAAAGGGTTCGAGGGCCACCTCTAGAGAGGCTGCACTCCTACACTTGCCTTCTTTGGGGCCCTGGAAACTCTCAAGGATCCCAAATGTTCCCACTGTCTCTGCTTTCCTAACACAGGTCTCTATCGAACAAAACTGGGGGTTCTAGGCTCCTCACTTTCCTCTCCTGGAGAGAGGTCTCAACAGGTAGGGAGGAGGTGCATCACGGTAGGGTCTTCCGAAGTCGATCTGGGCGGCCTGGAGGTCTCTTCCTTCCTTCCTGTCACCCCCAGAGGCTGAGCTGTGCCTCTCGCGGGGAAACGTGGGCACTGCAGTCAATACTGGGGCCTGAGGTTCGCCCAAGGCCGCGGACCTCACAGCGCCTCCGGGCTCGCAGGAACCCGTGAAGACCCCGCCACCTGCGGGTGCACGCGCGACCGGAGGCGCCGCAGAGGGACCAGGACTGGAAAGTCAGCGCCCCGCCTCGCCCCTAGTGCCAGGTCTACAGCCAGAGGCCGGAGCCGCTGGCTAATATTTCCCGCCCCCCAGACCGCCTCCCTAGGTGACGCTACAGCCTGTGCGGTTCCTTTAAAGGCTGCGGGTTCCGTTCTTCTTTCCTTTTCCACTGGTTGCCAAAATATGCAAATCCGGGGACCGGAATCTGCAGCCAAATCGAGAAGGAGAAGGGGCGCGGCCGGCGCGTCACCGGATCCGCTCCTTGTATGGCTCTTCCCGGCTTGGCCCGCCGCCCGGCGACCCTCCCAGCAGCCGCCAGAGCCCCTCCCGCGCCCAGCCCGGCTCGCACTGACGCCCACGTCCCCTAGCCTGCAGCCCGGCCGCCCCCCCAGGGAGGTTGCCGGGGGCGGGAGGCGCTGCACGCCCTGATTCCGGCCGGAGCCGGGACCGCTGCAGAGCGCTCGCTCCCCGCGCCGCGCGGGCGGAGGGAGAGCCCGGGGGCGCAGTGCCTCCCCGGTTTAGGTGTGGGGAAGCCTAGCGGGAGTGTCGGCAGGGGCGGGGGAGAAGGGGCTCGCGGGCGGCGGGAATCCCTCCTCTCCTAAGAACCGGAGAAGATCGGGGGAGACCGGCCCCTCCCACCCCCAGTTCTCCAGCGATTGAAATGGAGGGGAGAAGAGAGAGGTTGTCATCCACCTCCACCGCTATGTGCAGCTCGGGAGTTCCTCCCACGCGTCCCCGGCCCGCGTGGCCCTCCCACGGCGCGATGCCCGGGGATCCTCTCTTGCTCCTTGTCAACACTCCCACTCCCCCTGAGAAATGCATGTTCCCCCAACCCGACTCCCCAGCAGGGGACGCGGGATTCACCGCGCCCACGCGGCCACGGAGGAGGGAATCCTCCCACGCCAAGCCACTGTGATTCGGGGTCGCTCCCCTACGTTCCCTTCCTCTCCTACCCTTCTCCCGGGCCTGGCCGCGCGCGCCCCGGGAGCAGGCCTCGGGGAACATATCTGCCGCCTCCGGAATCTGCTGGCGCTATGCGCGGTGACAGCGCTCCGGTTTGGCAAACCGGCGGCCCTTCACTGCAGGGCGCGAGGGACAGCCATGTAGAAGGCGATGGGGAGGGTAGAGACTAGGGGAGGCCGCCGGGAGGCTGCCGTAGTGTCAGACTGTAAGTTCAGCGTGATCCTGGTGCAACTCAGGGGCGGGCCCTTCCCAAGCAGCAATAGACAGCGGCTGCGCCGGGGCCTGCTGGGCCCTCCTGCCATCCCGTGGCCGAAGGGGGTGCTTAGGAACCGTTATGGAATTTATTCAGGATTTGGTGCACGTGATTCCTATCCTCTCAACTTCACTTTTTCTTCTTTACCACCAAAACCGCACATCCTCGACCCCCAGCTGTGCGGGGTACTCGCCTCCCGCGCAACCTCTTTGCAACTACGGCTCTTCCCAGCCCCAGCGTTCAGCCGGGAGTCAGCGCAGGGTCAGGGACTCAAGGAGAAGCAGGGGTGTGGGCGGCTAATCAGAGAGAGGGCGGTGCAAAAGTTCTCAGGATACGGGACCAGGCAACCCTGACGCGCTGGAAGCCTCCTCGAAAGGGACGCGCTCTCGCTCACACAGTCTCCGCCAGGGTCCTGGGCGCGAGAAGGGCAGCCGCCCCAGGGTCTGAGCACACGCCTTCCGGGTTCCCCAGAAGTTCCCAGGCTGCAAAGGGACGTCGCCCGGGGTTTTCAATTCTCTTTATTCCTGCGAGGGGTATTGGAGACCACCAGCAAACAAGCCCACCCCACTCTCGCGCCCCCTCCCCCACGCGCCCCAGCGCGTTCTCCTAGTACAGACCCAAAATAAACACAGATGGTAAGGGCTTTTCAAACGTGCGCAGCGTGCTTTACGCTTTGCATTCAGCTACATCCCTCTTTCCTCTCTCCTCTCTAATTGTACTTGTTTCTTCTCTTCTGCTTCTCTCTTTCTCTCTCTTTTTTCAAGATTCGCGAATGGTGCGGACTCCGCTCGCTGTCTGCGGCCCGCTTCCTGCTTTCTAATGTTCCATTGTGAGGAGCTTCCATTGTGACGTCGCGCCCCTTCGGCTGGGCTTTGTCTGTCCATATATGGGCAGCTACGTCACGGAGCTTTCCCGGGGCTCGGATAAATAGGCTGGTGGAGTTCCCTGGCTGGGAGCTTTTGGGCAGCAGTGAGCTTGCTAGGAAGCAGCAGGGCTGGTGGTGGAGGTAGCAGCGGCGGCAGCAGCGGCAGAGGCGGCGGCGGCGGCAGTGGCGGCGGTGGCGGTGGCGGATCGGGGGGTGGGGGGGCCGCCGGCGCGCGTCTGTTTGTAAGATCAATACTGAGACCGCGTCCGACCCCCTCCGCCGAGACCCCCCCCCACCCAGCCCCCAGCCCACTCCCCGCACACGCCCCCCACCCAAGACCCAGCCTCCTTCGGCACCAGCCCGGCACCCAAGAAGATTACCCCCCTTTGCCCTCTCTCCCACCCACCCCCCAAAAAGAGAAGATCCCCTCCTCTGGCCCACCCCTTCCCCTCTTCCCTCCCCCCTCCCCCCGAACTTTCCCTCTCGCATGCTTTTCCCCTGCACCACGGATCGCCTTTCGGATGCCGCTGGCCTGGAAGCTGCGTTAGGAGCGAGCGGCGGCGGTGGCGGTGGCGGCAGCTCGGGAATGCTATGACCGGCAAACTCGCCGAGAAGCTGCCGGTGACCATGAGCAGTTTGCTAAACCAACTGCCTGACAATCTGTACCCCGAGGAGATCCCCAGCGCGCTCAACCTCTTCTCCGGCAGCAGCGATTCGGTAGCCCATTACAATCAGATGGCTACAGGTAAGGGCGGCGGGGAGGCGAAGAGGCAGCGAGGAAGGAAAGGGAGAGGAAGAGGAGGGAATCAGCTAGCAATGGATGGATGGATGGATGGATGGATGGATGGATGGATGGAGAAGATGGGGGCGCGCTGGGAATTTTCCGGGGGGCGAGTTGCTTTTCCCACCCACTCCCCCCGCCCTCCCCGATCGGGAAGGCTCGGTTGGCGACGCCACGGCAGAGGCTTCTGTTCTCCCGGGTGGGGGCAGCCGCCGACTGGAGGGAGGTAGGTGCGAGCGGCTGTGCTCCGGGGTTCTCCACTCAGGGGGCGCGATCGCCAGGCTGTGCGCAAGGCGTGGTGCCGTCGCCCCCTTTCCCGGGAGGAGCCGAGCGTCCCTTTCACCCGCGCTCTCCCCCTTACTCCCTCAGCCCCCCACCCGGGATGGAGCCGTGTGCGGCGTGGAGTCCCCGCGGTGGGAGAGGTACTGCGACGCTGCCTTTCCGGGGCGTTCAGCAAACCCGTGGGGTGTGTGGGGACGGTGAGGAGAGGGAAGGGGTTCACCCCGTTCGGGGTCTGCCCTGAGGGGCGATCCCTGGGGAGAAGAGCTTGGGATGAGCGGCCACTCCCGGCGTGGAGACACGAGCCGGTTTTCCGCCGCCCTCCACCCTCGCTAGGGGCTGGGCTTTCTCCCTTCAGCAAGAGCCGAAAGCTTCTTCAGGCCCGGAGGAGGCTGGGCCGGGTGGGGGGTGGGTGAGGTGTCGGGCGAGCTCCCTTTTCGGGCAGTCCCCCTCTACGCGTGGAGGACAAAGCGTCTGAGCTCCCGGGGTCATCGACCTGGGCGCAATGCGCAAGGAGGGCTTCGTCGGGGCGGGAAAGGCGCTGCGTCCGGGTGCGGACAGGGCTAGGGGTAAGAGGCCGAGTTATATGCACTCGAGAGCGAGAGCCCGGCGCGCTCCGGGTCTGAAACTACCTGTAGCTGCAGCTACCTGCCCGCCCTACCTCGGAAACAACAATGCTTCTCGCGCGCGCGCGCGCGCGCGCGTGTGGTACGTGAGTGTGTGTGCGCGGCGTGTGCGGTGTGTGTGCAGCAGCCACTCCACACCCCGATCCGTAGTATTTTGCTGTATCCAGGTTGCTCCCGGGAGCGCGGCACCGCCCGCTTTGCGCCGGGCGCAGCTTTCCTCTTACCCCATGAGCTGCGCACTCCACCCGGCCGCACCCTCCACACCTGGGCAAGGACCTGGGCGCCCCGGCCCTGGAGCCGGCTTGGCTTCACTCATCCCTCCCCTCTCTCCCCCGCTCTCCGCAGAGAATGTGATGGACATCGGTCTGACCAACGAGAAGCCCAACCCGGAGCTCTCTTATTCCGGCTCCTTTCAGCCAGCCCCCGGCAACAAGACCGTGACCTACTTGGGAAAGTTCGCCTTCGACTCCCCTTCTAACTGGTGCCAGGACAACATCATTAGCCTCATGAGCGCTGGCATCTTGGGGGTGCCCCCGGCCTCAGGGGCACTCAGCACGCAGACCTCTACGGCCAGCATGGTGCAGCCACCGCAGGGCGATGTGGAGGCCATGTATCCGGCGCTGCCCCCCTATTCTAACTGCAGTGATCTCTACTCGGAGCCTGTGTCTTTCCACGACCCCCAGGGCAACCCCGGGCTTGCCTATTCCCCCCAGGATTATCAATCGGCCAAGCCGGCCTTGGACAGCAATCTCTTCCCCATGATTCCTGACTACAACATCTACCACCACCCCAACGACATGGGCTCTATTCCGGAGCACAAGCCCTTCCAGGGCATGGACCCCATCCGAGTCAACCCGCCCCCTATTACCCCCCTGGAGACGATCAAGGCATTCAAAGACAAGCAGATCCACCCAGGCTTCAGCAGCCTGCCCCAGCCGCCTCTCACGCTGAAGCCCATCCGGCCCCGCAAGTATCCCAACCGACCCAGCAAGACACCGCTCCACGAGAGGCCCCACGCGTGCCCGGCGGAGGGCTGCGATCGCCGCTTCAGCCGCTCGGACGAGCTGACCCGGCACCTGCGCATCCACACTGGCCACAAGCCCTTCCAGTGCCGGATCTGCATGCGCAGCTTCAGCCGCAGCGACCACCTTACCACTCACATCCGCACGCACACGGGCGAGAAGCCCTTTGCCTGCGAGTTCTGCGGGCGCAAGTTTGCACGCAGCGACGAGCGCAAGCGCCATGCCAAGATCCACCTCAAGCAAAAAGAGAAGAAGGCGGAGAAGGGGGGTGCGCCTTCCGCGTCCTCAGCGCCCCCAGTGTCTCTGGCCCCTGTGGTCACCACCTGTGCCTGAGGCTCGGGCCCCCAGATTTCCACTTTTCCCCTCCAGTGTCTCCCTGCTGCTAGCCTGAAAGCAGCGGGAAAGCTAGCCACGGAGGCGCAGGGGTGGCACCCTGGCCTCTCCATGGACGTAAGGTCCCTTGTCCCCCTTCGAAGTCCTCCGTTTCCACTCTTTCACACCGGCCAACAGTCGGGGGCCAGGGCAGGAGGCGCCTTGTCCCCCCCACCCCTTTAGCCAAGGCGTGGGAGGTGGAAAGGTGGCGTCTAGCCCGCTTTGTTCAGTTCGGATCGTCTTGATCCAGGGGCCTCTGGGCCGCGCCAAGGACCTGCGGGGGACTGAAGGCGGGGCCTGCCTAAGCCTCGCCTGACCTAAGCACCTCACGGGTCCCCCCGCGTCTCCTTCGATTCTCCCTCGAAGGAAGATCCGAGACGGGGGAGAGGGTAAGCAGCGCTCCAAAGCGCAGAGCTTGCTGCCTGCCGCACGCACGCGCGCCTGCGTGCGGGGATGCGCGCGAGTGTGCGTGCTCGCGTGAGTGTATGTGCGTGTGTGTGTGCGTGTGTGTGCGCGCGCGCGCGCACACCCCTGTGTGTCAGACTCTTGAGCTGAACTGGGCTGTGTCCACCCCAAACTTCCCTACATCGGGTCTCCAGGCCCCTGGGGACTGTCCCAGGCTGGGGGCCTGCACGTGGCCAGATGAGACGGGTCTTCCATCTGCTCGGAAATAATGTTTCTCACAGAAATGCCTCGGATGCCACCGCCGCGGCGCCGCTACTACCGCTTAGGGTTCGGTCCCTCCCTCGGAACCTCACCTTTTCCGAGCACTTCCCTGTTAGGCCTCAGAGCAGTTTGATTTGCGGGGAGAAGCAGCTATCCCTGAACCTGTCTTTTTTTTAAATTATTTCCTCAGCCCCACTTTTAAATATCTATGTTCTGAGTTTGCCCTCTGCCCTTCCCCCGCCCTCTTCTCCCTTCTCCCCTCTAAGCCTTCTCCCATCTTGTTCAAAATCTTTTCCCAGAAAGGCAGGCCTCAACTGGCCACCCCTTTCACCACCTCTTTGTCTTCTCCCACTCACATACCCGTTTCTTCTCCCCCCTTTGGTGGGGAAGCAGGCTCTTCTTTTTGCCCTTGGTAACCAACAGGTAGACTTCAAATCTGTGTGTGTGGCATGTGTATGTACACACGTACACATACACATACATCGATATGACATACACACAATACGAATTCCTAGCAGAATAAAATTTCTAAGGTACTTGGCTATCCAGTGCAGTGCACTGGAATGAAATGGTTTATTTTTTATGAAAAATTTAACTGATGAGATTTTATCTATATCTGTGTGTGTGCAAGTATATATACATACATACATGTATCTGTTATGTATCTATATATATACATACATATAATGCATACACATCTCTGTCCAAGTTTTCCTCCTGAGACATGGGGATTTTTGCGTTCACCCATGTTGATTAACGAGGTGTATCTTTTCCATGCCCCCCTCTCACCTCCCCGCCCTACCTCACCTCCTCTCAGGCACCCCCGCCCCCAGCCCGTCTCCACCCAGGGGTGACTCTTTTGGAGTGGAGTGGTAGGGAAGGCTGCTCTCTGACACAGCTCCCAGCACAGGCCTGACTGAATGTACTGTTCCCTATCCACATTATTTCTCCTGCGGTCAGTGAGCTGCCCAGAGAGGAGGAACAAAGGTCTGGAGTTTACAGAATGTCTGTTTTTAAAGTCACTTTATGCGTTACCCACCTTTTTTTTTTTTTAAGAAAAAAAAGCACTGTTTCTTTCTTTTTTTTTTTTTTTGGTGGCAGATAAATAATACTAAAAGGAGTCTAGTGAAGGGGAAAAGTCAAAGAGCGGGGGTGGGTTTCCAAGTACTTGGACTTTCTGTAGAAGGAGAGAGAAGAGGACGAAGTTTGCTAGGAGGGCTCATATTTTTTCAGCTGAGGGGTAAAATCTTTCTTTGCAGAGACAGTATTTTGCTGAATACTTTTTATAATGTGATGATTATTAAAAACAAAAATTTTGGTCACTTCAAAGCTGGAAGGAGGAATCAGATATCCTTTAATATTTTTTCCTTGCTCCTTCTGGCTTGTGCATGTCACTGCATGATAACTTTGAGTTTTCCTTTGTTTTAATAAAACTGTTCTCAGACATTTAAGCTAAACTAAGAAAAAAATAACTTTGTTGCCAAAACGTTGTGCTATCCAGATTTTTTATATGTCTGCATGTTTAAAAAGAAACAAAAGAAAATGCACTCTAACTTATGTGAACTGAGAGAAAAAAATCAGGTTTTAAACAGGAAAACCTAAGGGGAATGATATTTTTTGAAAGACTTTTGTATAAAGTTGAGTACTTAGAAAAAGACAAACCAGATGTAATATATTTTGTGGATGTTTTTATTTCTTGGATTTATAGTACCTTATACTAAGGTTAAAAAAATATGCTTGATATTGTGAAAAGGTGAAATTCTTCACCAACATTTCATCTGCTCCTTTGTCACATTGTTATGCCAATATAATATAGTTAATGAAAACAGCATTTTTAAAAACCGAAATATTGAAATGGTGTAATGTTGTACCATTTGCACTGTGAGCAAATGCTAATACAGTAAATATATTGTGTTTGCTGACAATCAGCCGGCCTATAAATCTCCTTATTTTATTTCTTGTTTTCATAGCATAAAGTTTTGGTTTGGCCTGTTCTTTGTCTTGTTTTGTTTTGGGCTGGTTGTTGGTTTGATAGGTTCTTATGCCTGCTTTTGCCGTTCTTGCTCTGAAAACTGTCCGTGTGGAAATGCGGGATTTGGTGTTACTGGGAGTTGGTCAGAACTTTGTGTGGCTCCGGTGGTGCCTGTGTTGAGTGTTCACTGTGGCTCCAAGAGAATAGAACTCTCCTCCACCCTCCTGGGAACTTTAAACTGCTGGAGAGATTATATGAATAGATTAGACAAACTCAAGGGATTCGAGGCTAGTGGCTGGAACCTTCTAGAACCCTTCTCTGTGGTTTCCAATGGGTGTTTGAGGGTAGAAATAAGGAGTTCTCCTGATTTATGAACAACTCTCTGACGGCCACAGGGAGCACCAGAATGGGACCTCTGTGACGGGTGTCTTGCTAAAGCTTTTGAAGCTTGAAAAACAGGTGTAGACTTGAGAGGGGTTCTTTAGGGTTGGCAAGATAACCAGAGAGATTGGAAGCTCTTTTGTGGTCAGATAATTGGGGGAAATCAGGTTTAAAGGTCTATCACACTTAGACAGGATTTTCCAGGCCTCCGTATTTGTAGCTGCCTGGGAAAGGTGGTCCTGGCTGAAATCCATGTTTATGAGCTACCCAGGGATATGATGCTTTGAGATAAGAAAGAACATTCAGGTTTGGAGAGCATACAGGGAATGTGTTTACTGCATTAACCCCTCACGTCTTACAACTTCTGTCTCTCATGAAAGTGATGCTTCCCCTCTGAGCTTTCTTCCCCAGAACCTTCCCTGTTCTTAACTGAGTTTACTTGCCAGCCATAGACCTTCCTCTTGGAGAGATCTGTGCCCTCCATGTCCTTCCTGTGCCCACATTTCCATCCTATCCCCTCACCTGAGTTCCTGTAGTCTTTACAATCCTTCATCCCCATGGGGCTTGGCCCAGAGTAGGCTTTGGACAAGCGAACTCTGTCCCTCTCCCTTTCTCCCAGCCTCCCCTCTAAAACATTTCCCTGCTTCTTTCTCACGCATTTCCACGTATTATCTGCCACAGCAAAGTTTTGGGGCTCAGTGTACGATACTGAGCCATGTAAATGGAGCACCACACATGACTGGGAGACTGTCTCAGTGCCTGAGGTACCAACCAGGCCAGCCATACAATGACAGAAGTGTATATCCTCCCTGCTTGGAAACTGCTCTTGCTGCCCCAGTGCAGGCCCATCGCAGTGAAGAATGTGGGTGGTATTTCTGGTTGGCTGTAGTTACCAAGAAGCTGAGGGCAGACTTGGGTGGAGGAGAGGTGGGCTGTGGCTTTAGAAAAGAATGTTTTTGAAGTAAGAGATCAATAAAGAGAATGCAGTATGGAATCTAAAAGTTTCTCGCCCGCGCAATTCTAGGTCACTGACTGCCATCTTGAATTCCCTTCTCTCACCTCACGAAACTTGAAAAATTCCAAACTACAACTTTATGTACAGCCGCAAGGAAGCAACCATTTTTTTTTAACAAAAAGAATCCAAAATGGCCAAAAAGTCCTGATGATCAAGCATATATATACTCCATCTCTTTGCTAAACTAGATGGTTCCTTCCAGATTTCTCTGTGTTTTTCGAGTGAATATTATCAGAGGAAGATAGCGTCACTGGGTGGCTTCTTAGTTAGCATCCAGCCCCACCTGCACCTTCTCCAATCAAACCAGACCTTCGGAGTTGCACTTTCGTCAACAGCATACTATGCTGCATGATTAATAAACTCATTTCCCATTGGTGCATATTACTCAACCCAACCTGGTTCAACCACTGGGTTACTTGGCAATATGGCAGCCCGCCTAGCTGGCACCAGCCCTGTTGTGTTGTAATCTCTGATTCACACTTTGTAGCTAGATAAGACTGTCTCTGATAGCATCACACCAGCAACCCAACCTGCCCAGGTTTGTAAATATGAGGAGAGGAAGCTCAACCCTGAAACTTAGGGATGAAGCGGGGAGACGGTGGCAGAAAGGCCTGGCTGGGGCTATCATGAGAAGGATGCTGTGGAGCCTTTGCGAAGAACAGTCTCAGGAGCAAAATCAGGCCTAAATACATAAAAGAGGGAGAGGTCTCACTCCTCCCAAGCAACTCCTAAGTCGTTTGGGGATGAACAAAAGGATATCCCCCCGACACACACACCTTGGGAGCGGCACACTGAAGGCAGTGACTGAAAAACTGTACTCAGTGAACTGGGGTTAGGTACAAATGAGGCAATACTTTGTGAGAATTGAAGCAATGAGTGGCGTATATTTTTATATGGTGGTGGTGGCGGTAGTGATGAGTGTTTAGGTGTGTGTCTATTATTCACAAGCATATAAAAAGGAAGAGCAAGGTGGATTCTGGTGAGTGGAGGCAGTAGCTTATGGCCAGCTACTACTGCTCCCCTTTTGCTAGTTCAGAATTTGCCTGCTATAGATGAGGGGGTTGTGAGTTGCCTTTTCCTGGCCTTGGTTGGCTCCCCTGGTGTCCTGGAATAATAAACCTAGGGAAAAAGGAGGCCTCCGTGTGTCCCAAAGACTAGAAATCATACTGGCCGCATCTTAACAGCTAGGAGAAAATGACTTTCTAAAAGGTACTGTGGGGTTTTAAGAATAGGTCGTAATCCTAAGTCTATTGCAAGTGGTTCTTTTCAGAAAACCTACTCTTTGTGCAGAAAAGAATGGGGTCTCCAGAGGAAGAAGAAGGACCCCAGGGAATCTCAGAGCCCCTGGGCCACACCAGTCCCTGGGACAGCCCTAAGGATACACTCACTTCCCATCGCCACCCACAGAGGCCAGGCACAGGCCTGGCCTCACCAGCTTCTCCCAGCACCCCAGCTCTTGAAACTTCACCACTCTCTTTGTGTCAAGGTTCCTCTCTACCCTAGCTTCAATATTTCCAACGGCTGATTATTTTCAAGAACAGAGGTGTGATGGGGCTTTCCCTGACTTGCACTCAAGTCTCTGACACTCCCAAGCAGGAGGGGACCAGGTCCTGACTTTTAGCCTGAGATCTTCATTCCCCAACCTCATCATGGCTGCTTGGTCTGGGATCTGGACTTGGGACGACCTTGTCACCGCCCCTGCTGGGCAGCAGGGGAACACTGTTCCTCTACCCCGATCTCCCTGTGAAAATGCTGTTTCTTCCCTTCGGGCAAACGCACAGATGGCTAGAAGAAAGGCTTCTGAGCAATGTTACTGAGGAGCTGATGCAAACAGAACATGACCACAAAGCCGCAAACGAGGAGAATGAGAGCATACAAGGTTCTAGACGGAGGCTACTCAACAAAAATGTTCCAACTTCTGGGTTGGACAGGAGTTTGACCACCATATGGTTTCTTTAATGTCTCCAGGGAGCTCACTGCCCCCAGGATATTCTCTCACAGCCAAGACTCCCAATGGTCCAACTCTGTCATTGTCCTAACGGTGTCTGCCTGGCCCTGCTCATTGTCCACGGATGTAATCATGGGCTGGCTTTCCCTGGGAACCCTGCCCTGGGCCTTCAGCCATCTTTGCCTTTCATGGAGGCATCATGACCCAACGGGAAACAGACTGCTCTTCTCTGACCCAGCCTACAGCAGCGCTGAGTTCCCTCTTGGGTTACCCGGTGAGTTCCTAGTTATGGTCTCAGTAACGTTTCTGCCTCTCGGCTCCTGGGAGGAAAAGAGAAGTCTGCCGCCCCGAGGCTAGGGACATCCCAGCCTTCCACAAGGGAAATTACCCTTGTCCATGGACTTGTATTCTCTGGGGTGGATTGCCCCAGGAGGTGACCCCACCCAGAGTGCATCAGGTCCCCGTCTCCAGTAAAGGGAGAGAGATTAGTGACCAGAAGAGAACTGGGCCTCTAGGCCCTTTGTCTTCTTCTCAAAGACAGGATGCAAGAGCTCTGGCCCTTTGTACTCAGCATTTCACCTCTCCAGGTTGTCCAGGTGCCTGCCATTCCTCCTCACTCCCTTCTCCCTGCTGCTTAGGAAGTTCAGGCCATGGGAGCAGGAAGGCGGAAAACTTCCAGTGCCTGTGAGGCCCCAGGGTACTAACGAAAGCCTTCTTTGGGCTGCTTGTTACCTACTCGGGTCTCTGTCCTGGGCATTGAGAGGTTTGATAACCCAGCAGCACTGCGGCTGTTCCCTTGGGAACCTTAACCAGCTCTGAAATCATTACCTCCACCCTGGATCTGAATCTCAACTCTGCCCCTTTCTTGCAGTGTGACTGTCAACAGGTTTCTTAGTCTCTCCGAGCCTCAGCATCCTCCTGTCTTATCATTGCTGTTGTAGGGTTCAAATGAGGTCATGGATATGATGCCTGGTTCACTGTGGGTGCTCCACAGATGTGAGTTATCTTCCTTGTCCCTTGTCCCTGTTGCCTTTCCCCAGCCTCCAAAAACAGATGGGAGAAAGAGGGCTCTGTCTCCCGCAGGGATCAGTACACTGATTCAGACACGGCCAGGGGCACCTGAGTCCTCACTGCCACTTCCAACTCTGGCCATCCATTGGACAGCTGGATCCTGGGAGGGAGTCCTCCATACCACCTCCCTATCTACCCCTCTTGGCCACAGCTGCTGCTATTGTTGCCATTTCCTGGCCTGGTTCCCGACCCCTGCCCAGGTCCTTTTGTCTCTCTCACCTAGATGGGTGGATGTAACACCTTCCTGATCCAGTATCATCTGCAAAGTTAATTAATGTGTCATTGGGCTATTGCCTGCTTCCTGATCCTTATCAGGGATTTAAATAAAACGCAGCAACCCCAGTTCTTGCCCGTCCACTCCTCTCCCTGAATTTGAGGCTTATTATTAGTCGTCAGTCCTTGACCTCAGCTTTCTGGCCAGTTCCGAGCTTCTAGCCTCAGGCCAGGGGGTGCTGCCCCTGCCCAACCCTCATCGGGGGTCAGCAGAACCATCTGGGGGTTTAATGGAAGTGATGTTCTGGGAGAGAAGCATGGATATGAGAGTCCTGACCCCATCCTAACCCCTGGGGTGGGTTCCCTTAGATTTGTAGAGTCATAAAGCTTAAGAGGCCATTTAGCACTTCTTTTCAGGCAAAAGGAAACAGGCCTCCAGAGGTTCTGTGACTCGTCCAAGGTCACACACCCAGAAAGGGAAGAGCCAGGATTTCAGATCCAGACAGGAGTGTCCTGAGGAAATATGCTGATTCCTTTATTTATTCAATAAATATTTGCTGAGGGTCTGCTACATGAAACATATTCTCCTAGGCACTGAGGATATAGCAGTGAACAAAAAAATTCCTCTATTCTCAAAACTTCTGTCCAGGGCAGAAACAGCTTAAAAAGAACATATTGTGTGAGTCTTTGATCTGTGTTATGGAGAAAATCACAGCGGAGTGAGACTGGGAAGGGCTAGGGTGGTTGTTACAATTATGTGTAGGGTGGTCCAGGACAGCTTCACGGGAATGGGGCCTTTGCACACAGACACAGGAAGTGACAGAGAGGGCCATGTGGATATCTGGCTGAGAGCACTCCTTGCAGAGGGGACAGCGAGTATTGAGGTCCCGGTGATGTTGTTCTTGGACTGTTCAAGGAGTCACGTGGAGCCAGAGTGGTTGGAAAGAGGTGAGCAAGGGGGTCAGCCACCGGAAGAGGTCAGAAGCATGCATGACCAGATCCTGGAGGAAACAGACCAACCCAGAAGTTGGAAAGTCAGGAGAGGCCCCTAACCCCAGGGGAGAGCCTGGGCTGGGGCTGCCAGGCCATAAGCCAGGTGCTCTCTCCCTCTGCCTAAGCTGCCTCTCCTGTGAGCCCTCAAAGTACTGCCCCCTGCCTCTGCTTGACTTCCTCATTCACCTGATGCAGTCTTCTTAACCGTTCTTTTATGGCCTCTCAGAGGCCAGCTTGGCTGAGGAGAGACAGAACTGCCTCCTTGGAGAACCACAGCCTGAGAACCCTTTCTCTTCCTGTTGACATTTGCCTGGATGCCAAGTTCCTTAATAAGATGGATGACTCTTCCTGTTGCCCAGCCTCAGAGTGGGAATCTCCCTTGGCCTCATCTCTCAGAAACCGCTCCCGCAAAGCCAGCTCCCTCCAGTCTGGGGCTGGATTGGCCGTGTTTCCTGCCTCGACAAAGGGCTGGTGGATGGCCAGGTTCCTCCAACATGGTCATATTCTCACCTCCCCCCAACAGGCCTGGAATATGCAGGATGGGACATTCCTAAAACAACTTGGTCCATGATACTCCTTGCCAGAAGCTTCATTTCCCTGGACGGTTGCAAATCTTAGTGTTGTAGCATCATTTCTATAGATTTATCTAAGCAGTTTCATTCTGGGGAAGAAAAATTTCTTCCTCCCTGCCCCCCCCCCCACTTTTTTGGTCTTCCACTTCATGTCTTTCCAGAAGTCCTCACCACATGTCTGCCTTTCCTTGGCAACTTAGCATCCTCCAGAGTTGCTTCACATCTCATTCATTCATCCACTGATTTAGCAAAACTGTATTACAGCAGTGCCCACCCCTTGAGGGGGGGCAGGCAGTACAAAGATGAATGTAAACAGGACACAGGCCCTGTTCTCGAAGATCTTCCATTCTGTCAGGGAGACACATAAACAGATAATTTCAACACATCAGAACTTGGTGTCACGTGATGGTGGTCCCTGATAGGAGAGACCTAAATCAGATCTGATGGGAGGCAGGGGAGGGGGAGAGACAGGGGTGAACTTCCTGGATGATCTCAGATAGTTGTCTCCCAGGTCCCACAATAACAACGAAGTCACAAGCTAACAGACCGTGTACTAACAGTACATGCTAAGCCCTGTGCTAAGGCTTCTTTGTGAATTATCCCATCAGACTCCAGGTCTACCCCAGGACACTCGCCTAGTGGCCTGTGGGGCTTCTCATGCATGTGTCCTTTCCCCCGAAGAGGAAGAGAAAATCCGAGTGGCCCACAGGCCCCGGGAAACAACATAGCAGCTTGGCATCTCCGGAGACTGCCCAGCTGGCTTGGTGGAGGTTGTCCAACCCAGATGACACTTCCCTGTGTTACATTCTGGTTGCTTCTTCATGCTATTAGGACAGACTTTGTCAGGGATGGGGAAGGGGTTTGGATGGGGGCTCCATCTTCTGACTCTCCATGCTCCTTGCAGAGCATCCCTCTGCTGACCATTGTATCTGATCCTCAGCCCAGACCTGAGATGGTGAGCTGACGGGAAAAGCCCCCCACATCCTCTTCCCTGTGGGCCCTTAGAATTTTATTGCCACAATTGCAAGCCTGAGCTTTCCCCTCAGCCCACCCACCTGCTTCTCCTTTGCTGCTGGTTGAAGAGCTCAGGCCTCTCAGCCAAAGACCAAGTCTATAGCTTCAGTCCCAGCATTGCCTTTCTCTCTGTGTTAGACCGTGAGTCAGTCTCGTACTGTGGCCAAGCCTCTATTCTCCCATCTGTACAATGGGGTCAATGACCTGCTCTGGGAGGCTGTTGAAAAGACCCACCACAAAGTAAACTTATGAAAAAGAGCTATTTATTTCTGACCCAGAAGCCTGGAGAAGACTGCTGGGAGATGCTTCTCCCTTCCAGGGGTGACTCGTCTGGGCAGACATTCCAGGCAGAGCTAGGAGCAGGGTCTGAGCTCTTCTCACTAGGCAAGGTGAAAAAACCACAGAGAGCCCAGATGGCTCTGAGGTGAGGATCCCAGGAACGATCCCATATTCACTGTTGGAACGATCCCATATTCACTGCCTTCCGGGTCTGTGGGCACTGAAATCTGCATCCACTGAGGACATGTGCTATCACTTAGTAGTACGCCCGTGGGCTCCCTGCATCAGGGGTTAGGAGACCCAGCTTCTGGTTTTGCCTCTGATATTAACACAAAGCTGTTAAGTTGGCAAAGTCACAGTCCCCCCCTGGGTCTTAAAGTCCCTGCCAGGAAAATGAGTGGTGCTAGTGGAAGATCTAGACAAAGAGTCCAGGACCGTCACTCTGTGTTGGTGAGACTCACCCTTTGACCTCCCAGCTGGGAGGCAGAACCAGGACCCAGGAGGGGCAGGATGAGGAGGAGGCCTCTGCTTTGGTCCTCCTGGTCCCAAACTGCTTCCTGCCACTTGGAAGGGCCAACCTCTCTCCATCCCTACAGGCTCCCTGTGGCCTCTGTTCCCTGACTCCAGTTCCTCTGGCCTGAGGCCTTGGGGTAAATGTTCTCTAGCTGTGTTTGTTTCTTGGAATGTGTTTTTTTAACCCCTTTTCTCTCCTGTTTGCCTGAAAAGTGCGTAGAAACAGATACATAGGCAGGTCTCCTGGTTTGGGGTTCTATTCAACCCAGATTCTCTCAGCAGTGGCCTGGGGTGCTCGGAGGGGTCAGCCTCACACCCATGGCCTATTAGGCCCCAAGGGATGGCTGGCTTCTAGAGGGGAGCACTACGCCATCAGGGCCTGGAAAGCTCAGAGGCTCTGCCTTTGGGTCTGTCTCCACCCTAAGAATTCCTCCTCCGTTTTTGGATTTAATCCCAAACCCACCATCTGAGACTCCTCCTCTCTTTCCAGGACCTTGTCTCAGAAGAGGCCTCTCAGGAAGTCCTGGAACCTCATTCCTTCTTCCCCATCCCCAGCCCAAGTGGGCTCCTCCCCATGCTCCTCCCAGCAGGCTGCCTGGAACCAAAGCCCTTCCCTGCTGGCGCACCCTCCTCCCTTATCGCCAACATCACCCATTCATTCCAACCCTCACCCTACTGGAGCGTCTGCTGGGTTACCCAACCTCACCTGGGTCAAGCCTGTGTCGGATGGCTTGAGTCATTACCTCTATCTCCTCCCAAACCTTCCAGGTCCTGGGCTTGGTCTGGTTGAGCAGGCTGGGAGGGAAGGTACCTTCCCTTCCATGTACATAGCCTCCAAGGCCCACAGGCCTCCTCAGACCAGGATTTTCCTGCTATTCAGCCTAACTTTGTCTTCCCTGGAACTATAGCTGGGGGCTGCCCTCTGTCCTTGGCACTATAGACTCCCCATCACCAACTAGATCACCCAACTGGAGAGATGCTGTCCATCTCTGCACTGCTCCCCCCCTCCCTGGCCCTGGTCTGACTACTCATGGAAACCTGGACACGGCAGCTAACCTCACTGGGTCTCAGTTGACCTATCTGTAAAATGGGGATAATGATACCCCCTTGCCTCAGACAAGACACTAGGCCAGCTAATTTCCTGAGGCCCCTTCCAGTTCGCTTGGTTCTGCTCGTCCTCATTCCCTTCTCTTCCTTACTCTTAGAATACCTCCTCTGCACCCATCAGGGATTTTAGTTCACTGAGTCCCTCTTCCGCCTGCACCAGCTCTCTCCTTTCCATGTCCTCCTACCCTCAGGTCTCTGTAGGCTTTCTTGTGAGAGTCACCAAATGAGTGCAAGAAATCCCTGAGGCCAGGCCTCCAGACAAATATCCCCCCCACCAGGTTCAGGTCACCACTCCCCTTCTCACTCCAACCCCTGCCCTGCCCCTCCCCCCATTATCCAGGGAAACCCAGGGGTTAGAGAGCAAAGCCCATTGTCCCCCCAGGGATAGAAGTCAGTCTCTGCCCTCTGTTCACACAGCCTCCTGGAGCTGGCAAGCCCTCAGCAGTCCCTTCTGCATGCAGCCCAGGTTGCCTGGCTTCTATCTTTGTGTGCACCACACACACACACTCAGCAGCCCTACTCAGTTCTCCTACAAGCACAGTCTCTCCTGCTTTCCCTCCCCCTCTCCAGTTCTCTCGCTGCAGCATGCTCCTAGAACACACCCTCCCAGCCCACCAATCCTACACACGCCACTGCGCTTTACAAGCATCAGCTCCAGAATTTCCCACTTCTCCACTTGCTCCTCCACCCCCAAAGGGTGGGTCCCTGTCTGCCCACAAGACAAAGAGGCCTTGGCATCTCCTGCCTTGGTAGGAAGGGTCTTCAAGGCTCCTCCCTAAGCCCCTCACTTCCCTTTCCCAGGGAGGAAAAGCAGCCCAGGCCCTCCACCCCAGCCCAGGCGCCCCTCCCAAACATCTGGTGAGAGGGCAAGAAGCAAGAACTACAGGCTCCTTTCCCAAGACTCTTAGATTTTGTACCAAAATGCAGGGTGTGCTTCTGTTTGCATTTTTTTTCTGTTTTCTTTCTGAAAATAACCATGAAACTATCATTTCCTCCCACTGCCTTTTCCCTATCTTATTTGGATTAGCAGAGTTGCTGGGAGAGGTGGTTTGGAGCCACGGACAGCCTCCTTCTCTGGCCTGGGTCTGGAGGACTCCCAGGTGGCTTTCAAGCAGGTGCCACGACATGGATGCTGGGTCCCCCCCGGGAAGGGAGGGAGCACAGATGCTGAGTGTGGTGGGTCCAGGCAACCCCCCAGTCAGAGACTTCTGGGAAACCAGAGTTCTGCCCAGCCTTGTCCCCAGGTTGCCAAATACTGGGAACAACTCTGCCCTGGTTGTCCCTCGGAGTAGCTTCTGGGCATGGGGGAGGGACCAGAGCTCGGCCCCCTTCCACGGCTGATGGGAGGGGTTGCTGCAGCGGTTGCAGACTCTCAAAGCTAGGAAGGGGCACGGATTCAGAGGAATCTGTTCTTATACAAGAAGGGAAATGGGGTGAATGCTGGGGGGTATATTTCACCTTTTCCATTTTGTTTTCATCCAAAACCTCCTCCTAGTCAGCCACTCTGGGCATCCATGCTGCCCACCAGGCAGCAAGCTTCTCAGTAGTCAGGTCTGGGGTTGGGGCAGGTAGATCAGAGAGGCCCCCAAGGAGCCTGCGTGCACTCCACCCAAGAGCCTTCAGGGTCCAGCCCGTGATCCTCATGACTTGCTTGAGACACTGGGTTGCCCCCACCCTCCCTGGGCCTGGCCGTGGAGGTGCCAGCCTGCAGGCCCCAAGCCCTGTCTGACACCTCAGAGGAGTCCAGAGACCAGGCCCATGGGCAGAGGGCAGAGCAGTTAGACTGGAGGGCGGGCAGCCCGCTCGTTCGCCCTGACAGCACTGCTGCAAGGTGCGCATCCCACAGGCTCGGAAAGGACCCGAGGGAGGGTCGGGGGGTCCAGGAAGTGGCAGTCCCCTGCAAGGTGAGGGATGGCTGAGGCCGCAGGCAGGCTGAGGCCTGGACGGTGCCCAGACTGTGGCAGGGCCCTCAGGGCAGGGGTGTTGGTGACCCTCCCTGCCCCTTCTTAGCCTCTCCACCAAACCCTGTATGTCTTTGTGGGGGATTCTTTACGGCTCAGTCCAGAGGTGCCGTGGGCCAGGGCTAGAGGGGCAGCTGGTCTGGCCTGAAGGGCACCACTGGTTCCTCCCACACAGCAGTGAGACCCTCTTTACGTGCCCCCTCCAGCTGGGTGCCAGCTTCTCAGTGACACCCATGGAAGGCTGGAGTAGTGGCACTGGGTGGGCCAGCTGCTGTGGGAACCTCACCCCTTTCTCTGAGGGTCCTCGGCTGCCCAAAAGGCAGAAGTCTCAACACAAACTCCTCCCCTACCCCACTGTTCTTCCAAACACATTCAACCCACCCACCCCCATATTCTTGCCTCTTTGCCCCCAGCAGTACCCTTCTCCTCCCCCACTCCCTGTACCAGGCTCAGCTGCTGGGCTATTTGGGGCTCCGGCCGGCCCTGTGGTGTAATCAGTGCCCAGGGATAATTGCCACCTGCCCTGCCGGTGTCTGGGGGCTGTCTCGGCCACAGCAGTGGGGGGTGGACATTGGGCAGCCAGGTCCAGAGGAGGTCAGGCCAGGGCAGTCCTCCCCACTCCCTAGATTTGCTTCTCACCACGCGTGGGACCTGCAAGGATTTCCCAAGAATGCCATACTTTCTTGGGTGCATTGCTCACCTGTGGGACACCCTGTGGCTTTAGCTGAGGACAGATGGCTATCCCAGCCAGGGGACAAATGTCCTGAGGCTCTCTATCACCCACAATTAGCTCAAAACCTGACCTCCCATGCAACCGTCTGATAGCAGTGGGCACCCCTCCTGGCTGCAAGCTGACCTCTGGGCCATGCCACAGCTGGGCCATGGGCTTTGTAGCTGAAAGGACTTCAGCCCCACTTTCATCGCAGGCTTTCCTGCGGTCGAGGACACCAAGCCTTGTTGTCTTCCTCTGGGAGGCAGCAAGGGTTAATGAGATGCCCTGTGAGAATGAGTAGACCATAAACGGCAGCTCCCTCTAGCATGCATGCCCCCTTCAGGTACTTTCTTTTCTACTCCACAGCAGGTCAGACAGCCCGGGGTTAAATGCTTATCGCTTTCCCTTGGCCAACTCTATGACCTTGGGCGATTGGTTCAGCCTCATCTATAAAAGTTTCCTCATCTATAAAAGAGATCGCCAGAGCTGCCTCATCAAGTTCCTGTGAAAAATACGTGGTCTGGTACCTGTGAAAGGCTGCGCACTGTGTAAGGCTGCAGTGGTAGTGATCGTCGTGGGGAGCTGCAAAGGGCACAGAGGGGGGTGGGGAGCCCCGAGGCCTCCTGCAGGGTGTGCGGGAGAGCGAGGTCTGAGGAGACACACCAGGACTGATGGGACAAACCACACAGCTCCCTCAACACCTCGACAGCCTCTATGGCGGCTCCGGCCCTAGGGAGTAAGGGCGACTCCTCCCAGACCCCTCCCAGTGGGAGGGCCCACTCCTGCCTCTCTCCACCTCGTTTGCTCTAAGCTTTTTTCAACCCCATTTGCCACATCAGCTTTTTGAGGTCAGAGAGCACCAAACACCTGTGGATATTTTATTTTTGAAAGAGACTCAGCAACAGCAAAATCCAGATGAAGTGCTTTGATCTCGGGAGATGCAGAAATAACCTTGCTGCTTCTTCTGGACTGTCACCGTCCAAAGGCTATGTGTCCTAATCCTTGGGATTCAGACAGACACCCACCAGTGGCTTCCAGCTGAAGGGCCACTCACATAAATGTCTCCTTGCCAGGGTGAGGCAACGTTGTGGGGAGGAGGAAAGGGCGGGGAGGAAAGAACAAGATTCTCAGGTTGTCCTGTCCCGGAGGCAGCCCAGTGCCATCCCTCCCTGCTTCAGTGTCCCCAGCAAGGCACCAGGCTCCCACCCCTGCCACCCTGACCAACAGGCCAGACTGGGCGAGCGCTCTAGCTCTCCTGACCCGGCACCTTGCATGGCAGGAGCAAAGAAGGCCACTTTGGAAAGGAAGGTGGCCCAAAGCATTAGATACTGCCCCCTTGGGGATGAAGAGGAAGGGATGATGTTGAAGTGTGGGATGTGGGAAAGTACCATTCTCACCTGCAGGAACTTCTCAACCCCCCTTCTGAGCCCTGAGGTTCCAGCACAAGGCAGAAGTTCTGAGCCACCAACCATTCCCCCACCCCCACTCTACCCCCCCACCCCACCCCCACCCTGCAGCCCAGGTACCAGACCCACATCACAGCCATCATGGCCTCCGTGTGCTCCCCCTCATCCTTTTCAGCTACCAACGCCCCACCTCAGGAGCCACAGCTCCAGTGACTGCCTCTGACTCCCCCTTCCCAGGTGTACCCTGGACCGGCCTGGAGAAACAGGCTACCTAGAGCCAACTGAGAGCCCAGGAGCACTGGGCTCAGTGCCCCTCCTGCCAGTTATCTTTCCAGTGAGGGCCAAACTGCCAGGGGGCTGCCCAGCCTTGACCAAGCAGCTGGATGGGTGCCTGGGACGCATGTCGTCCAGGGGGATTGTTTTCCCTGCTGGGTGTGCTCGCTCTCACACGCGTCTCCTCCCTGGCTTCTGTGAGCTAATCAGGGAGAAGGAGGGGGAGGAGGGGGATGCTGCTTGCCTTCCCCGTTATCTGCAGCAATCCACGGTGACTAATGCTCCCAGTTGGTAAAAAGGCAGTGTAATCAAAACACTTTTTTTTTAGTCCTTTAAGTTAGTCATTCTCCCAGAGTGGAGGAAAAAAAAAGCCCACAGCAGGCACCATGAAATGCAAGCTGAGAGGCTCAGGCTGACGGGGGAACTAAAGCATTGGCCATGGCAGCTCCCTGTAGGTCGGAGGCCCAGGCCCTCCTCCTTGGACCCTTGGCTGGCCTTCTCCCACGCCCTCATTTGTTCTTGCTTTCCCCCACACCTTGGCTGTCTAACCCCCGAAAGACTTCATGCCAAGTGGGGGCCTGCCCTTTTCTCTCACCCTGCCAGGTGCTGCCACCTGCTGGTCCTGAAGTCCCCAAACTGGAGGAAGCATATAAAAGTTCCCGGGATGAGGCCAAGCATTGGATTCCTCCTTAGGTGACTCAATATGTGCTGGCCTTCCCCCTATGCCCAACCCAGCCACTGAGTGCTCCGCTCCCCCGGCTACATCTCTCTGCTGGACTCTGACCCCGCTGGGCCCTGACAGAACCATAAATTGTCAGGAGCCTCAGGAATCATCAACGAGAGGTAGTATGCCATCGTGGCAAAAAGCATGAGAGGGGAGCCAGGTTTGCCCAGATGGGAGTCTCCATCCCACCACTTATTGGCTGTACTTCAGCTCCTCCACACCGATAAGGATAACAGTACCTACCTCACAGAGTTATTGCAAATATGAAATGTGAACTGCTTAGAATAGTGCCTGGCACAGCCCAAGTGCTCAGTAAGTAACAACAAAATACTGAAGTGGAGTGCATACCATAATAGCCCATTTACTTGTCCAAGGCAGACATTGCTAATCAATCACAGAACTTCCCCACCGGTGGCAGATTCCTCAGATCCTCAACTTGGCGCTCCAGGCAGCCTGTGAAAAGTGATCTGAGTTGGCATATGGGATCTAATCCAGAATCTACATTACAGCCAAGGAAGATGAGACCCCAAGGAGAGAAGAGACTCCCTCAAGCTACATGGAGGGAGAGCCAGAGTCCAGATAGTATTTCTGGCCCTCCCTGCTGCTTGCCAATCCAGCTTCTGATGTGCTACTTTACCATGGCCTCTGAGCCATCAAAGTGGGCTTCCCACCACAGGAAAGTCTAACTCTGATACCTTCCATCTTCTCCCACCCTTGCTCCTCTCCCGTGTCCTTGGCCCGGGCTGCCCAGGCAACTGTTGTTCTGAGACATCCTGCTGAGCAGGCATAGAGCAGAGAGAAGTGAGGAGTGAAACCACAGAGAAACCTGAGGGTCCAAGTCCTCATTTATGCTGCAGGGGCCTCCTGGAGGTAGAGGCATTTTGGGCTGCAAGAGAGCTCAACCCATTGATTCGGCCCCTTCACATTCAGTCCCTCTGCTCTCAGCCCTCAGGCTCTAAAGAAGTCCCTAATGGTTCAGGTCCACTCCTGGAACCCTTGCACTCAGCTGATTAGAAGTGGACATGGTTTAAGAACCAGAGGGTCAACCTCTGTGTGGGGAAGGCTGCAGGAGGGCACCTATGACAAGCCCAAGATGAGGACCATTGGGCACACCAGCTTACAAATCTCTGAGTGAAAAGTTCCAAGTAGAGGTCAGGGGTCTGGTGGCAGAGCTGGTCCTTCAGCTGCTTTCCCTCTGGTCAACAGCTCCGTCCCCTGAAGTAGATCTCTGCTACCCGCACACTCTTTCACTGCAGGCTCAGACTTCCAGGGAGAAAGCAAGTACACAACAGGCCTGAAAACAGGAGCGTCCACCTCTGCTCAAAGCTCCTCCACTCTCAGCTTCCACTTAGAAACCACATTTGTTCCCTTCCCATCCCTCCCCTGAAGGGGTGGGATCAACCTGTAGGGTGCTGTCCTCTGGTTCCAAAAAAAGAAAGACATCCTCCCAAACCCGGGTCTGGAGACGCCGAAGCTGAGTTTTCCATGATAGTGAAAGGTGTTTTTGTGTCCTTGTGCTCACCTCCCCAGCACCAACGCTACATGAGAGGTCAGGCTCACAGACGGAAACCAGGTCGCCGGGACAGGAAGATGCATGACCATCCATCCTCAGGCCAACACACCTCAAGCTGAGCAAATGAGCGTCAGATAAGGAGATGGAGCTCGACTCATAGCTGGCACTTTCCAGACAGACGCCTGGGAGTCTTCCCAGTACCTGACAGGTTCTGCTGGCTACATGAAAGGCTCAGGCTTAGAGATAAGAAGCACAGCCCCAGTTGGGCCTCAGGCTGAATCCTTCCCTCCCAGAAGGTTTATGTTTGGCTTCAGGGATTATAGATGATACCTGCTCTGTTGGCTTTCCTCTCTGTTCAGGCCCCTCCTTACATGCTCCCCTCATTCTTCTATTTCTTGTGGGCCTTTGAAGTCAACAAGACCATTGACTTGAAACATCACAATGTTCACACTACGGTGGTGTTGGGCATCCATTCATCTTCTAGGTGAGAGGACCAAGACCCAGAGAGGGATGTGACTTGTCATAGTACCAAAGATGGAACTAGAGCTCAGGATCCCCCTAGGCTCAGACTAGAGCTCATCATTTTTGACCTATGGGATGTGTCTGATACCCCCTGGCCCTAGAATAGACTTTCCCTGGGATATGGCGGCCTGGGCTAGTGCTTTTGGAAATGCTTTAGCACTACAGAGCAATAACTAAGGGAGACAGTATGGAGAAAGGAAGGAGCAGGTGGGAGAGCTCTCCACGGGTGCTAAAGTGCCAGGAGGCTCATACAAACAGCCCAAGTGCATCTGAAAGTGATCGCAGGCTGCCTGTGCCCTGGTAATTGATACCACAGGGAGAGGGACTGCTGAAGCGTTTCCCTGTGTTTGGAGGGTCCACCCTGTCCCTGCCAAACCCTGGAACTTTCATGTAAGTCTTAAAAAAATAAACCACGAACAACACAGCACCCTCACCCTCCATCTACCACAACATGAGCAAGGCAGCAAGGACTGTCCCTCCCTTTGCCTACATGCTCTGCCCTGGCTGCCCTTTGGAGACTTGTCCCTGTCCTCTTCACTCTTCAAGGCTGCTCTAGTGCTCATTTTGGCCTGTTCCTTGAGCAGTAACATGAAGCTGATCTGTGCGATACGCTTGGAGGCCCTCTAATGGAAAACCTTTCAGGGATGTCCAATCCACGGCCCGCAAGCTGCGTGCAGCCCAGGATGGCTATGAATGTGGCCCAGCACAAAATTGTGAATTTACTTAAAACCTTTTTTTTGCTCATTAGTTTTTGTTAGTGTTTGTGTATTTAATGTGTGGCCCAAGACAGCTCTTCTTTTTCCAGTGTGGCCCAGAGACACCAAAAGGTCAGACACCCCTGCTCTACTGAGTCAAACTCTGGACCCTCAAGAATGGAGACAAAAACCACAAATGAGAGAGTACCTCCTGTGGGCAGTCCTCTGAGCTCTCCTACTCCCCGGACGGAGCCCTCTTCCTGGCCCACCTGGCCCTGAGAGGTCAGAACAAATTATACATGTCTTCCGCTGTAGTTCATTGATTTAGCTACTCTCCAAGCAGCCCCTATAGCATTTAGACTCCATTTGAAGAGTTCCCAGAGGGAAGGCCCCTGGAGGCCCAGCAGTTCCCTGCACAGGCCTCACTGCCTACTCCTCTCACTTCTAAGGCAAAAAGGTTCTTGGAGGTGAGGTCAGCATGCCCCAGAAACCCCAGGTGGCTCATGAGCGGGACAAAGGCCGAGTTTTGAGTTTGGGAGACCCAGGGCAAGTGAGCTGCTTCCCTGGAACTCAGTCCTCTTCATAGTGAAGGTAAGTTCCTTCTGCCTGGACCCTCCCAAACCCTCATCTCAGATTCACCTGGCTAGCATGATTCCTTTTCAGGACTTGTCTTACACATTGGCTCCTCCCCGAAGCCTTAACTAAAGCCCCTTGGGCAGCTTGGGGTGCCGGGGGTGGTGCTTACAAGTTGCCAGAGCTCCTGTTCTTTCCTATCATCTATTTCTTTTTCATGGATATATCCTTGAAGTCACCACAGGGCCTGCCACATTGTAGGAGCTCAATGAATATCTGAATGTGGAGAAGGAATGGGACCAGAGACATCATTTGGGCTCCGCAGAGGGTTGCGCAGAGGGAGGGCTGGAAGACAGGGAGCAACCTTCTTTGTCCTCTTGTGTTGAGTACATCCACAGAACATTCCAACCTGAAAAGCACCTATTCTATTTATATTCAGAGCCAGTCCTGTGACATCTTGGAGGGAAGAGATCCATTTATTTGTTTGTAACAGGTAACGGCACATTGGAAATTTAAGAGACAAAAGACCATACAGTGAATATGTCTCCCTCGGGCTCCCCGCCCCCGCCCCACCCCCCCCTCCCCCATTGGTTCCTAGGCCCTAAACAATTACTGTTACTGTCTCTGAATTAGAAACCTCTTTACAGACAGAAAAGCTAGGCAATAACCAGGTTAAGCAACACTTGTAGTCAGCAGAAAAGAGTTTACAAGTCAGTGTCGAAGGCAAAAAAACGCGCCCAGGGAGCCTCCCGCCCCCGTCCCAGGTTGAGGCTGGAGCCCCCAAACCAGCACGTGAGGGTCGCGAGCCAGAGTATCTCCCGCGGAGGCCAAAGGGTTAACGCACCGGGCCCCGCCCTCTCAGCCGCCTCTTCCGGGCAGAGGGGGCGGTGTTACGTCACTTCCTGGAGACCGGCTGAATCCGGAAGTGATCCCCAAGGACCGAGTTGCTGTGGAGAACCCAGGCTGCAGGGCGAATTCGGAACCATGAGCTGGTGAGTGAGGCCCCGCGGCAGGGCCACTGGAGCCCCAGGCCCGCGACGCGCCTTGCCCTGCGTCCCTCTGAGTCCCCTCGCCCGCGCCGCCCGCACGGACCCTCCGCCCAGAGCAGGGCCCGACTGGCCCCGGTTCGAGGGTCGTTCGAGTGTCGTGCCAGTGTCCTTCCCCCGAGCTTGCCGGCGTCTCCAGCTCTCGGCCGGGAGGTGGGGCCGTGGGTCCCGCGTGTGACTCGTTAACTGACTCTTAAATTTCCACGGGTCCTGTCCTCTGCCAGTTGCTCCAAGTGAGGGACTTCCCTGTTCCCTTCTCTTTTACGTACCGTTGAGGTGGAGTGCCTGCCCTGTGGGTACTCTCCACCGCTCCTACCCACCAGAGCTGTGGCCCTCAACTCTGGTAGTCTGCACCCCTTCCCTGATCAAAACCCACTTGCTTTCAGATGACTAGCCTTTGCACCACTTAAGTGTTTAAAGGACAAAACTTGCTTCTCTTTTAGAGGGGTCCAGAGTCAAACACCCACACCCCACTCCCACAATAGGATTGAATTAATTTTAATCATTTCCAGGACCATTACCCAGCCCCTGCTGTCGGTCTAAAATAGAGGTAGGTAAGCTTAAACATCCTGGAAACTGTTATGCCGTCAGAGAAGAAGCCAGGGAGGCTTAGAGCCGTAGTCAAAACTCTAGAGCTGGAAAGTACGTCACTGCAGGACTATACAACATTTGGCTGTAGTAGACACTTCATCATGTGTAATGGTTAACTTATTTTGTAAGACTTAATTTGCCCAAAGGACGTTACTTCCTTTCATGCCAAAGCCCTGTATATCCACAAACCCAAACCTCGGGGGATCCTAAGTGTGCTGAGTACATGGACCCCAGAGGGTGTACAAGATGAAGCAGCCGTTTTTGGAATCCAGGTTTCGTTAGTGTGGAAAACATGTGGCCTATTTCTTTGTGCCAGGTACATGCACAATATCTAGTTATGGTGAAGGAGGGTGGTAGAATGTCCTTCGGGAAGGCTCTTGCAGGCTCACGTCTGGCCATCAGTGGAGACTATAAGCTCTGGCCACAAGTAGCTGCTGTCCATCAGTGTCAAGGACAGCTCTCTAATGTAAAATTTAAGCAATGTCTGTACCTGCATCCCCCCTGCTGCTTAGAGGAAGATTGACGGACAAATGCCAGACCATAGTCCTTAGCACATGGAGGAAAGCCCCGAGCAATGCCCTAATAAGCCCCAGCAGGAGCTGCTCCTTTCCCTCCACCTTTGCTCCAGGAGGCCCATGGGGGCTGGGGCCCTAAAACTCTAACTCCCCCATCTTGTTATAGCCTAGTTAGCGATGGGCAAAGTGGCAGCCCTTCCCTCTCCTAGAGAAGTTATTTCCTTAAAGTGTCAGCCTGGGTCCCCTGACCTTGTGATGTAGATGTCCCCTTCCCAGCTGCGTATTGAAACTTTGGTTCTCTCACCTAATTTTTCAAGCTAAAAAGCAGAAAGTGCAGATACTTCATATTGCTTAGATTGGAGTTTACAATTAAAAAAAAAAATCAATCTTTCCTTCACAAATCAGAGCAGAACAGAGCCCACTAAAGGAAAGGGATTCTCTGGGTGATTTGAGGCACACTCTTTCCACCCATTTTGCAGAAAGTTTTTTTCTGAAAAGCTAGCAGCCTGTTTCCTAAAGCCTGTCAAGTTGAAGAAAATTGAAACTGACAACTAGCTGTCCAGCAAAAGCTGCGATTTTTATCCAGTAGAATTAATTTACCCGTACATGCACATCTTGGCACCTCCTTGGAATGAGGGTCACAACCAAAAGGGCAGCTTTGTCCCTCAAAGCTGAGATTCCTTTCTCTTCCTCCTGAGAGGGCTTCTACGTCATCTCTTGCGTAGACCCTGACCCCCTCTCCCTGAGAGGGGACCAGCACCGGCGCCTGGGCACACAATTGCACTCAGTTCCTGGCTCAATGGCTGGCAAGGGAACCGGGGCTGGATCCTTCTGATTCACTCCTGGAGTGGTTTTTCTGCTCCCAGAATGAATCCACCCATTCATCCGAGACTGGAATTCTCAGTGGGGGAAGAGACCAGAGTGACGTAGGACCATCATGGGAGTTTGATGCCCAAGGTCAAGTTCACCAAGCACATGGGATATGCCAGCTATCATTGAATAAGTGCTAGGGACACGCAGCCCAATGGTCCCCAGAGGGTAACCATTGTTCTGGGTTTTCAAAATGTCACAGTGAGAAATGTCCAATATTGATGCCCTTTGCACACTGTGGACTTTTCATGAAGAGTGAGCGGCCTTTGTTCTTTGCTTCCTCTGTGCATGCAGCCTGCCCACCCCCTGTTTGTTTAGTGGGTACCTACCACCATCCTGTACCATCTCTCTCTCCATTCATCCACCCAGGCACCCGTCGCCTTTCAGCAAGGTGGTCCAGCGATGTGCCCTGCTAGGAAGAAGGCATTTGGTGTTCACATCCCAGATTACTGACCCAAGCCATTGCTTCTCTCTCTCCCCTCCTCTCTCTGTCCCCCTCTATTTGTGTGTGTGTGTGTGTGTGTGTGTTTATATGGGTATGGAAGGAGAAGTATGTAGAATTAAGAACAGTGACCCTAATCTGTCTGATTAGGGTGTGTAGCCTTCCCTGCAACCACACACCTTGATGATTTTAGGCTTAAATGACAAGGAAAAGGAGGACTGGAGGAAATCGTCCTGTACCTATATGTCCAGGAGTTTGACTCAGATAAGGGACGCGAGAATCCGAGCAGTGAAGTTTGACTAGGAGTTAGAATGCTGAGTTTGGGTTCTGGTTCCCTCATTCACAGTGTGGCCCGGCAGGCATGTAACCTTCCTCTGTCTTGCTTTCTCCAGCTGTAATGTGGAATGGGTAGTCCCAGCTGACACTTTGTTGCCCAAGTCTGTTGAGAAACAGATGTAGACTATGCAGGCATGGTTTTTTTCCAGCTCTTCTGGGCCCCTCTACCTCTGTCTGCCAAATAATGGTATTTCTTGGGGTCCATTCTCTCTCTCTTTCTCTGTTCTCACCCCATATACCCATATACCCTCCCCATCACCTTCAGGCTAAAGGCCTTACTTTGGGCCATGGCTTAGAAGGCTCTTCTGAGTGTGGCTGTCTCCCTGTAGCCCTGTGTCCAAGCTCTCCCTGGTCTCTCTTGCCTTCTGCCTGAAATGCCTTTACTCCCCACCTCCACTGTCCGCCATCCCCAGGCCAACTTCTACTCATCGTTCAAGAGTCAGGGCAGGCTTCACCTCCTCTGCTGAGGGTCTTCCCTGAAGGGGCCCCCACACCCTGCCAAGCTAGGTTGAGTGCCCCTCCTCTGACCCCCATTAGCATCTGTACTGAATTATTGGTTTACTTGTCAGGAAACCCACTAGTGTATGAGCTGCTGGAAACAGGGTCTATCTCTTGGTCTCCACTGTCTCCCTAGTACTGTTCCTGACAGTCGGTAAATGTGTATTGAATGTATGAATGAGGACTTTTCTCTCATTTACTGACTTGCCTTAGCTCAGGAAAATTTGTAAGATAAAAACGTGGAAAACCTACAAGCCACTTCCTGAAATGAAGAGCCCCTAAGAATGCCATTGTTAAATTGACTGGTGGGAGAAGTGGCTTCCAAGACGCTGTGAGGCTGTCTCTGAGTGTCCTCTCCCCCCGTCTACGGCCCCCACCAGCTGCTTTCCTGCTGCACTTCCACAGCACTTCTCCTGTGACTCCCCATTCTGCCAGGTGTCACAGGTGTGTCCCTCTCTCCCCTGAACACTGCAGGAGAGCAGGATCTACAGCTTCATCTTTGTGTTCACATGCTGTCTTGGGCATGGTAGGTCCCTAACAGGTAACTGTAGGATGAAATGAATGGAGTAAAGAAAGAACAGCAGACTGCTGGGTGAGACAGGACACCCGTTCAGTTTCAAACGTTACCTCAGTGTGGCTGTTTTCCCTCTAGCATCGCCATGGCTCTCTCACGTTGTAGTGCTTTTAGCTTCTCAATTGCTTTCCCTTCCATTATCTGATCTCATCCTTGCATTTACTCTTTGAAGTGCGCATTCAAGTCTTATTATCTTCCTTTGACAACTCACTAGAATTCTGTTAGACTATACCTGGCAGAACTAGAACTAAAGCCCCCATCTTCTGAGTGTTTTCTCTGCTTGAACAGGAACAGCAGCAAAGTGGAAGACCATCGTCAAGCTGCTTGGGTCTCAAAGGAAGTTACTTGACTTGGCTGGTACGCAGTACCGCTGTGGGGAATGAGCTGTAGGGAGTTGCCAGTTTTCACACATCAGGCGATAGATAAAGTCCTATTTACTGCTGGCCTGCAGGCCTTCTGGACCATCTCGGCTGCTTCCTACCCTGGGGCCTCCCCACCTGGGGCAGCCGTGCCATTCACACCTTCTGTGACTTTGGACAGACCAGGCTATATTCTAGAGAGCGCGGCAGTGCCCGGAAGGTGGAGACCCTCTGAGGAGGCTCTGAGGTTCTGTATTTGAGACACTGCTTTGGGCACAAATGCAGAACACCTCACCCTTATTTTAGCTGTCTGAAGGGGATGTCTGCAGATGTTGGAGTAGTTTGAAAGTCAAGGATCTGGAGTCCCACAGCTTCTGAGTCAAAGGTGTTTTCTTATGTGTTATACTCTTTAAGTAAGTCTATTGAGATGGCTTTAGAGTTGGCAATGAGGCTATTAGAATTGTCTTCCCAAACACATTTTTGGGGCTAATCCATTAAATGGAGCCCAGTGTAGTGAGTGTATTGCACATAGATCATGTTCAATAACTATTTGTTGGTTTAATGAACATGGAACATTTGTGATGCAATATTACAAGGGCCTGTGCTTAATGTCAGGGGACCTTCAAAGATTATAAAAATCGATGCCTATCTTCAGCCAGCGTGTAGTGGGTGCCAGGGACTCACAGGATAACAGTGGGTCTCCGAACGTCGGTGTAGCATCGTCAAGAAAGGCTTCAAGTAGAGGATGGGATTGTGCCTTAACCTGACCTCCCTTGCAGGCACCGTTTCCGTGCCTGCGAATGAGAAGAATGGTGGGAAAAGGTATGTGGGGACAGAATGCGTCACAAGGGTCTGGAGCAGACGGACAGTCAGGAGGCCAGTCTGGGTTTAGTAAATAGTGACTTGGGTAAGAGGCTTTGTTGCTGAGAGGTGGCACCCTAGTTGGGGCCACCTTGTAGTGCTGTCTGAGGAACTGAATTTGAGCGTAGGCTTTTGAAAACTGAAGGTTTTGAGCAGGAAAGTGGAATGGCGAAAGCAACGCTTTAGTGAAATTAATTGGGCAGTGGTCCACAGGCTAGCTCAGAAGAGGGAGACTGGAGCCAGGGAGGCTCACCTGGCCAGTGGCTTCCAGGGTATTTTGACTCCAGTTTGCGGTCAGATGTACCTTTGCCATCACAAAACACACACACACACATTTACAATTGAAGTTAAGTGTCACACAATAGATGCAGTCCAATAGTTTTTATTGTTCTGTTTCATTTTGACCCCTTCAATTGATTCCATGACTAATTTTAATATATGTTTACAATGGACTAATGGAGTTTTAGTGGGGTAGCAGTTTACATGATCGGCGAGGGGTAGCTACTTTACGTAGACCTAGTTTGGAAAACTCTTATCTAGGAGTGTATTACAAATGCTCAGACCATAAGCTAACATCTGTGACTTAGCCAGGCTGGAGACAGTGTTGTTCATTTGGTTGTTTTTCGTGGATTATGATAAGACATACAGAAGGGACAGCTGTAGCAAACACTGCCCATGTTCTTCATAAGAACTGATTCCATAGAGTTGCCAACTGTCGATCACTTTGAAAACCCAGGTAGACAAAAGCTTCTACTGAGATGTTTGGTTTCTTAGTAATTAGGGGAAAACAGATTAAACCAACAATGAGATGCCATTTCACAGATCAGACTGGCAAAAATTTTAAGGACCAGCAGTGCCCAAATATCTGAGGCTGAGGAGCAGTGGGAACCCGCGTCTACTTCTGAAGCTCTGAGGGGCATCAAATGAGCCCCCGTTTTGGAGATTCGTTCATGCAGTACTTCCCACAGCTGGAGACGGACCCGCCCCCTCACCCGGAGAAACTCCTGCATGGGTGTGACAGGAGACGTGGGCAAGGGCGCACGGGTGTGAGTTGCTTCGTTGTTTGTTGTTTTGTTTTGTTTTTGCTTCGTTGTTTATAGATGCCCAGCCTATAAGGCATGGGTTAAAAAAATGTGACTTTTTTAACATAATGAAATATGTAGTATGTAGGCAAAAGAATGAGGTAGAGCTATGTGTATCAGCATGGACAGATCTCAAAACCTAACACTGAACATAAAAAGCTAGTTTCAAAGAGATACATTCAATATTGTACTATTTATATAAAGTCCAGACCTTAAAACAATACTACATTGTGCTTATAGATATAGACTTACATAGTGAAAGTATGGAGTAATAAGCACTACCTTCAGGGTGGAGGTTGTGTTTAGGGTAACAAGGAGGAAGAGGAGGGAGTGGAATCCGGCTGGAGCCCTCTGGGAGCTTCCCCAGGATCTGGGCTGTTCTACTTAAAGAGCAAGAATGGCTGCCTGTGAGAATGTGACAGCGCTAGGTGGTGGGCATATCAGTGTTACCTTACATACTCTGCAGTTTCTCTAAGTGTTCACAGTGTTTTATAACTCTTGCCATGCCTGGTCTGGCCAAGCATCGTGACCAGGGCAGACATCGCTGTTCCCAGTGGTAGCATTAGTACATCCCTCAGCCAATAGCTGGGGCGGCCTGGGGAGGTGGCTGGGCAGTGAGTTTCTGTCTCAGCCCTCTTCCCTCCACCTCCTGCTTTCTAGCAGCCACACCTTCAGCAGAGAGAAGGAAGAGTGAAAGCTCTTCTTAAGGCTGGTGACTGAGAGACGGAAGTGAAAATGAGATTAGAGATGCAGCCTCAGAAGCTAAACAGCTGGGCTGCTTGCTTTTCAGGGTCTGTCCAAGCCTAAACCACTGCAAGCCCCTCAGGATGGAAGGCGGGCCACGGGAGGCTTTACTCTGGCTTGCTGAGCAAGCAGGACACATCTTTCACCTCAGAATGCCTTGTGCTTCCCCTTCATAAAATGTGGAAACCCACTTTCTACCTCTTCCTGTCGTAACAGGTTAAAATGAAAAGAGGTCATAACTTGTCTGTCAGATGTTAGGAGTTTCTTAAAGAGTGGCGTGGGGCAGAGGTTGGGGGGAACAAAAGTAGAACTTTAGACTGCCTCTCTAAACTGCCTTCTTCTCTTTTCCTGACATTTAGGTGCTCCATCAGCCTCCAAATTTCTTTCACAAATCCCTTTACTACTCAGGAGGAAGTCACCACTCAGTTTTAGGCAGATAGAGCAACTCGGGCCTGGCAGTGGTGCATTCTGGTGCTGGGACTGCTGCTTGCCCCGGAAACAAAAAATCGTTTCAGGTCTTCCAGCCATGCTTACCACTGTGCGATTTTGTGCAAGTCACCTTTCTGGGCCTCAGTTTGATGATCATCATCAAAATACCACCACCACCATCTGTGCAACAAATATTTGCAGGCACCCTTATCCAGTGGGCTGTCTCTTGTGTGAAATACAGGAACGTACCACTGTAAATGGACTGATGAATCAGAAGCACCAAGCACAGAAACCTACCATGGCAGATACTCAATATGGTCACTTTGATTACATGATTTCACTGAACGTTCTGTGATTCATTCTGTCTTTACTTTCAGAGGTCAGGCTGGGGAGCAGTGGGAAGGAGGGGTCATAGCTGAGTGGGGTGGTTGTTCTGGTCCAAGTCACAGAGTCATGCCTTTTATATTTAAATACACACGTACCTCCTCAGCCTGTGGCAAGTCAGGGTAATGTTCTGTGTGCTCTGGTTTTGGATCCGGCTAGTTTAGGGAAAGGACTGAGATGGGGCTGGACAGGCTATTGGCATAGGCACTGGAAATGGATCATTTGCAGCTCAATTCATTTCCCATTCTGATGGGGTCTCTCACAGCCTTGCCCAGGGTGAACTTTCGTTGGCCCATTGGCATTGTGGCCAGCTGGCCCTTCAGGGAGGATGGCATCCAACAGCAGCTGTTCCACCGGAGCCAGCTGACTCTCCATAAGCCCTGCCTGGCCCCGGCCCTCGGTTTTCTCTCTCTGATTGTCAAGGTGGTGGTAGCCTTGGTAGGGCCTCAGACTAGACAAGGCAGTGACCCAGGATCAAGTAACAGAAGGCTGGGGCGAGGAGGGCTTGTCCTTCCAGCCTGCAAAAGCTGCTGCCTCTCGCCCACCTTCCTGCTCTTGCCCAGACAGTGACTCAGGCCCAGACCACTCCCCCGGGAGCCAGGATTTCAGCCACTATCAACTGCCGCCTACTCTTTGCACTGTCCTCCCTTCATTCTCACCTCCCTCCCTTCCACTCCCCTCTTGCCCCCCCCAGAAGTGTGGTCTTTACCCAGCTAAAGACCTCAGAAAGATAGAGGTGGGGCAGACTGAATCATTTCGGGGCTTTTTCGATTCCCAAGCCAAGCTCAGGCTCATTCACATTCAATAGAAACAAATTCTGGAAGCCAAGTGAGGACTAGGGAAGAATATGTAGGTTTTAGCTCCTTTACACTCTTCTTTGTAATGGGAGTGCATGTCTCTCCAAAGAGGGCAGGGCTCAAAGGATCTGCTGGGGTGACCGGGGATCCCCACCCATGTGCCATCTGGGCCTGCCTCTTGTCTTTCTGCCTCTGCAGTCGAGGGGTGGGGAAACCAAAGATTGAGAGAGAGGCCTAGCAAACTGAAAATGCAAAAGAGCTGTTTTTGTAAATAGAAATTACACAAGAGCAGGAGTTTTTTTGGAAAGGTTTTACCACGACAGAATTAGCCAACTGGCATCATGCTGCTGATAGAGATATTTACTGTTTGAAAAAGTATATTTGTAGCTTTGGAGAACATCCTGTTGACTTTATTGTGAAGGAAAATAGAACCTTTTTTCCCCCTTTTCCCTCTGTACACATAGAATTTTTTTCTTCTCTGAGGTGGGGCATGTTGGGGGTTGGAGAAGGGTAGGGTTGAGAGAAATGTTTTCTTCATTTTGCTGCTGAAACCAAAATATCCCTTCCCCTGCCCTCTGGTGCTCATATTTGTGGAAAGGGAGGCAGAACCATGGAAGGAATCCTGCTCCAGGGGCTGGGAGCTCGGAGCCCTCTTGATTTCTTCCGGAACCCAGAGGTTCTCTGGGGAACAAACCCTGTCTTCTCTCTGGACCTCTGCTGACCCACCCGATTCCAAGGGGAAAACCCCAAGGAGAGCTGGGAGGAGAGGAAACCAAAGTCCCAAAGCCCCATGAGCCTGGAGGACCACCAGCCTCAGCCCCACAGCCCCAGTTGTGCCAGGGCCACGCTGCTCTCAGTGTCTCTAGCTGCACACTTTCCAAAGCAGCTGTTTCCCCTGCGAAGTCCCTGCACTCCAGCAGGCGACTAGAACCCCAGGCTTGGCATCAGAAAATCAATGAGGAGAGGCCAAGGCACTGGTTGGGTATTGTTGCTGTTCCCTGTCACTTGCCCCTTGCCACCTTTCATCACTTCAGGGGCACAGAATCTGATCCGTCCATTGTAGGGCCTGCTACAGTTTCCTGGCTGTTTCTCTGGCAGAGTGGAGCATATCTGCCATTTGTCAGCCTGAGAATAAACCCAGGAGACTCTCCTCCTTTTGCATTTTGTCTTAGGCTCTTTAAAATGTTTTCCCTTAACCCATACTCTGATAACTTGACCAGGCTTTGCTGCCAGTGCCAAAGACCAGCTCTGTGTTCCTGGTCTCCACTGGACGTACTTCTCCTTGACCCCAGCTGGTTCCTGAGGTGGCTAGTGATACCCCTTTTAGCTTTTATTTTAGTAAGATAAAGACTGGGAGACCAAAAACGATGATATTATCTTTCTTTGTTCTTTATGTAGCCTTGTGTAAGAATAGCTTTTTACAGGAACCTTGGAGTATGGTATTTTATTGGGCTCTTGGGGCAATGTCCCCATTTTGCTCATTCATTCAGGGTTTACTGTGTGCATAAAACTAGGCTGTAAGCTCCATGAGATCATAGAATGAGAAACTGTCTTGTTCATCCTGATACCCCTTGAACCTAGCCTAGTGGTAGGCATAAAGGAGGTTGAAAATAGCACTGTGCATAGTGTAGTGCTTACAGGAGTTACAAAGAAGCATAACATTCAGTCTTTGCCTTTGAGGTGCTTATGTGTCATAATCAGAAAGCAAGATGCATACACATCAAAGTTAACCTGCACCCAAGTAGCGTTTACTTCAGTAATGAAAGGATGGCTCAGTCTTAGGAAAGATACTTGATAGTTCATAATGATACTGGGCCATAGGCGGACACACTGGTCACCTAAATGCATGCTGACAAGGCACTGATATAATTCAAAAATCCAATCTTTGTATCTGTTAGTAAACTAACAGATTGTTAAAATGTCTTTCTGTTAGGAACAGAAAGACATTTTCTTACTTTCAGGAGGCTTTCCGGCTGAAACCATCACCCTCTTTCACATTTAACAGTGAAAGATGATTAGACTTGAAGCGTTATTACTAGTCAGAAACATTTTTTCTATAATTTCTAGCCAATGCCATAACACAAGACAAGAAATAAGTATAAAATGTTAGGAAAGAAAGGGGAAATGTCATTATTTTCAAATGATATGACTATCTACTTGGAAAACCCAGTTAGTTTTTGTTTTTGTCTAGGTGAATTTCTTAGGCTCTGTTGGTTAAGTGTGTAGGTGTGGTGACTGGTTTATTTAACACCCAGTAGCTTTCCTGTGTATCAGTAAGATAAAATGAAAAAGTGAATGCAATTTATAGTATAACCAAAAATATAAAATTTCATGGAATGCACCTAAGACATGTGTAGAGCTAAAAATATATGTGTTACTTTGAGGTCTTAATATTTAACCAAATAAATTTGGAGGGCCTATATATTTAAAAAAAAAAAAAAAAAAAAAAACTAAGGCTAAATGACATAAGAAAAAGACTAGAATAAATGGGGAAAAAAATGTTATGCCACTGAAGGAGCAAATATAATGCCTTTATATAATGCAATAACACTGATAAAATGATTTTTCAAAGAAAGATTATTTTTTAAATCATGTCGATATAATTGGCTTACCATATACTTAAGGCTCTGAATGGAGTAAAGATTTAAATGTACAAAAATAAGTCACTAAAATTCATATGTAATTGCAAGGGACACAGAATAACCAGAACAGTATTGACAAAGAAGAACAAAGATTCACACTTCCCGATCTCAAAACTTACTACAGATCTACAGTAATTAAGACAGTGTGGTACTGGCCTAAATATAGACATGTAGATCAGTGGAATAGAATGGAGAGTCCAGAAATAAACAAGAGAGAGGACCCCCCCCAAAACCTTGGAATTATTTTCTTCAGGGCAGGCCCCTTGCAGTACAGACTTCCCCTGCTGAGTGTTCTAGGAACCCATTGTATCAGTGTACCAGCTGACATTATCTTGAGAGGCTGCATTTAGCTTCAGTGAATTTTTTGGAAGACTCAGCACGTTTGCCCATTTCATGATGGGTGACTTACGAGCTCACCTGCCCACACCATGCTGAGTGTTAAGCAGTTTTTGACCAAAAACAGCATGACCCCTATGCCCCACCTTCCTATTCACCCAATCTCGCCCCAAGTGACTTTTTTTTTTGTTTCCCAGGGTGAGAAAAGTTCTCAAAGGGAAACATTTTGCAGTTGTGGAAGAGATGAAACAAAAAATGTAGAAGCACTAAAAGGCAAAAAAAGTTGACAAGTTCAAAAACTGTTTTGAGCAGTGGAAAAAAGTCTTTATAGTTGTACTGCATCAAATGGAGAGTACTTTGAAGGTGACTGAAGTTTAAACATGTAAGAATAAATACACAATTTTTTATAAATAAATTCCTGAGGGGTTTTGGGGGGGTCCCTCCTTTATGGTCAGTTGATTTTTAAGAAGGATACAAGGACAGTTCAACTGGGAAGGAATAGTCTTTTCAACAGTGCTGGGATAACTGGACATCCACATGCAAAGGAATTGAAGTTGAACCCTTACCTCACACCAGATACAAAAATTAACTCAAAATGGATCAAAGACCTGAATTTAATAGCTAAAACTATAAAGCTCTAAAAAGAAAAGATAGTGGTAAATCTTCATGACCTTGGATTTGGCAAAGAATTCACAGATACAATACCAAAAGCACAAACAACAAAAGAAAAACAGATTAGACTTCTTCAAAATCCAAAACTTTTGTGCTTCAAAGGACACCATTAAGTGAAAAAAAGAAAATCACAAAAGAGAGAAAATATTTGCAAATCATATCTGATTAGGGACTTGTACCCCCAAAATATAAAGAACTCTTAAAACTCAATAAAAAAAAGAAAGCCCATTTTTAAAATAGGCAAAGGATTTGAATAGATGTTTCTCCAGAGAAGATAACAAATGACCAATAAATACATGAAAGATGCTCGTCATCATTAGTCATTAGAGAAATGCAAATCAAAGCCACAATAGAATAGCCCTCATATACACTAGAATTGCTAAAATAAAAGAAGACAGACAATGGCAAGTGTTGGTGAAGAGGTGGAGCAGTTGGAGCCCTCCCATGCTGCTGGTGGGAATGTAAAATGGTGCAGCCACGTTGAAGAACAGTCTGGCAGTTCCTCGAAAGGTTCAACACTGACTTAGCATATGGCCCAGCAGTTTCACTCTTAGGTATATATGTCCAAAGGAGATGAAGACATATATCCACACAAAAACCTATTCATGAATGTTCATAACAGCATTATTCATAATAGTCCAATAGTGGAAAAAACCCAAACATTCATCACCTGATGAATGGATAAAAATATTACTCAGTGATAAAAAAAAGGAATGAAGTACTGACAAATACTACAACATGGGTAATTCTTCAAAACATTTGCTAAGTGAAAGAAGCCAACACAAAAGGCCAAATATTATGTGATCCTATTTATATGAAATGGCCAGAAGGGGCAGATCCATAGAGACAGAAAGCAGATTAGTGGTTGCTGGGGGCTGTGGAGATATGGGAAGTGACAGCTAATAGAGATGGAATTCTTTTGGGGGTGATGAACATGTTCTGAAATTCGATAGTGGTGATGGATGCACAACTCTGAATATACTAAAACAACCGAATTGTTTACTTTAAAAGGATAAATGTTATGGTATATGAATTACATTTCAATAAAACTATAGCTTAAAAATCGATAAACCAGGTTCTGAGTAAAGATGACAGCTAGAATACATACACTTAATTTCTCTCTCTCACAAATCCCACCAAAAAACCACAGTAAAGTGATTTTTATTTAAAGGCATAAATCTGCAAATGTAGGGAGAATAGAAGTGACATCAACAACATTTGAGAAGTGGAAGCACTTGAATGTGGTAACTGACTTAGCAGTTCCAAGAAATCCAAAGCCTAAACTGGCATTTAGGAAAGCCAAGAGCCATCCAGCTTACACCGCTGAATTCTCAAAGGCTCAGGAATTGCTGTCACTATGTACTTCTAGAAGTAGGGTGAAGCCAAGCACTCAGTCCAGGAGCTGTTCACGATTAAGATCAGATCCCTACCATCTCCTCCCCAACTCCCTTTCCCTGGGAGACAGTCCCTCATCCCAACAGAAGAATGAAGGGACTCCTCTGGGGAGTGTGAAATAGAGTTTCTATCCCAGGGCACACAAAGGTAGATATATATGTGGGACACTAATGAAGCTTAACCTTTGGGACCCCTTGGACATGGGCCACGTCCGAGGCCCTGGAGGAAAGGAACCCTAGTGTGTGTTCACATGATCCTGTGTTTTTCTAAACTTCAGAATGTGTATTACACTCAGTTAAAACCTCTGCCTTCACTTCATAGGTCAGGCAGCTTTGGAGTAGCCTGCACCTTTTGGAGGACAGGGCAGGGGAAGTGGGGGTTGAGTTTGTAAATATATTTTTAGAAAACTTTAAAAACAAGTGAGAAATTACAGACTTTTGATTTGGAAATACACAAAGGATATCTTTTGGGGCCATCTTTAAATTTATTTTAAAAGTAAGGGGGGAATTAGATCAAAGATAATGGGACACAAAAGTGACAGAGATGAGCCATTAAATCAATAGATACTATTCTAAAATCAAGTAAAGTGTAACAAAACATTTTTAAATTGTATCAAAAGCTAGTAATTAAGAGTGAGATCAATTCTAGAAACAATGGAATGTTCTGTAGGAACGATGATTGATAAGCCAAGTGAAGAAGAGCAGCAAATCAAACAACACATTGATAAAACATGTAAATTCCTGGTGGATTTAACATGAAAGACATAATGAAGATAGCATATAACTCATGGAACTTCCGGTCAAGATAGTGGTGTAGGCAGACATGGCTCACCTCTTCATGCAACCTCATCAAAACTACAACTAAAATATAAAACAACCATCACTCAGACCTATCAGAAATCGAATTGACTGGAAGTCTGACAACTACAGAATTAAAGAAACCACATCCATCCAGACTGAGCTGACAAGCTGGTGCCATATCTGAGACTCCATCAACCTGGCTAATGCTGCTTTGGAGATCCCCAGAGATTCCACCCCACCCAACTTGCAAGCCTAGCCAAGCTGCTTTTCCATATGAATGGCTGGTACTGGCTCACTCTTCACAACGTCCAAATCCTATAAAAAAATAACAGATGGTCTCAGTGACTCCCAGGCCCACACTAGCAGCAGCCAGCCTAGGTTCACAGCTTGGCTTTCCTGGGAATCTCCGAGCCCAACACAAGTAGCAGCCATCTCAGATTGCTTCATAGCTCAGGCAGGTTGGCCCTGGGCAAAACACAGGTGGGGGCTGACCTTGGCCTGCACCACCTGGGAACCCCAGGGCCAGTGCACTCAGTGGACAGCTATAGACCACATTGGAACACCACATCCTGCTCCTAGACAGCTGATCCTCCATGGAGGGCAGAGGTTTGTGGTCAGTGGTCACAGCCAATACTTGCAGCTGACTGGATAAATCACTCCCATTGATCTGCCAACAGTAATCAAGGCTCAAGTACAAGATGAGGGTGTACTCAGCCCACATGAAGGGTGCGCCTCGAGTACCCAGCTTGGGTGATGGAGGGGCTGTGTCACTGGACCTTACAGGACACCTACTACATTAGGTGACACTACCAAGACACAGAGTCAAAGCAGCTCCACCTAATACATAGAAACAAACACAGGGAAACTGCTAAAATAAGGAGACAAAGAAACATGGCCCAATGAAGAAACAGACAAAAATTCCAGAAGAACTAAACATAATGGAGATAAGCAATCTATCAGATAGAGTTCAAAACACTGGTTATAAGGATGCTCAAGGGCCCCGGCTGGTGTAGCTCAGTGGATTGAGCGCTGGTTGTGAACCAAAGAGTCACCGATTCAATTCCCAGTCAGGGCACATGCCTAGGTTGCAGGCCAGGCCCCCAGTAGGGGCTATGTGAGATGCAACCACACACTGATGTTTCTCTTCCTCTTCTCTTTCTCCCTCCCTTCTCCTCTCTCTTAAAATAATAATTTAAAAAAGGAACTTAGCAGCATAAAAAAAGATCCAATTCTGAGGATACACTAATTGAAATAAAGAACAATTTACAGGGAAACAGTAGTGGAGTGGATGAAGCTGAGCATCAAATCAATGATATAGAACAAGAAGCAAAATAGAACAAGAAGAAAAAAGAATCCAAAAATTGGGGATAGTATAAGCAGCCTCTGGTACAACTACAAAGGGTCCAACATGGGGGTGCCAGAAGAGGAGAAAGAGCAAGAAATGGGAAATCTACTTGAAAAAATAATGAAAGAAAACTTCCCTAAATAATGAAAGAAGGAAATAGACATGCAAGTCCAGGAAGCACAGAGTCCCAAACAAGATGGATGCAAAGAGGCCCACTCTTAAGACGCATCATAATTAAAATGCTAAAGGTTAAAGATAAAGAGAGAATCTTAAAAGCAGCAAGAAAAAAGAAGTTAGTTACCTACAGGAGAGTTCCCATAAGACTGTTAGCTGATTTCTCAAAAGAAACTTTGCAGGCCAGAAGGAATTGGCAAGAATTATTCAAAGTCATGAAAAGCAGGGACCTACAGCCAAGATTGCTCTACCCAGCAAAGCTATCATTTAGAATCAAAGGACAGAGCTTCCCAGACCAAAAAAACCCCAAAACACTAAAGGAGTTTATCATCACCAAATCATTACTATATGAAATGTTAAAGGGGCTTGTTTAAGAAAAAGAAGATCAAAACTACGAACAATAAAATGGCAATAAATACATAACTGTCAATTGAATCTAAAAACAAACTAAGCAAACAAGAAGAACAGAGACAGAATCATGGGTACAGAGAGCATTTTGATAGTTGCCAGATGGGAGGGGATTAAGAAATACAAATAGGACCCTGGCTGGTGTGGTTCAGTGGATTGAGCACCAGCCTTCAGAGGGTCGCCAGTTCAGGTCCCAGTTGGGGCTCATGCCTGGGTTGTAGACCGGGTCCCCAGCTGGGCTGGGGTGTGTGAGAGCTAACCAATTGATGTATCTCTCACACACTGATGTTCTCTCCCTTTTTCTCCCTCCCTTTCTGTCTCTCTAAAATAAATAAAATCTTTTTAAAAATACTAAAAAAAAATAAGTTCAAATAGGTAGTTACAGAATAGCCATGGGGATGTAAAGTACAGTATAGGAAATGGAGAAGCCAAAGGTTAAAGATAAAGAGAGAATCTTAAAAGCAGCAAGAGAAAAGCAGTTAGTTACGTACATGCATGACCCATGGACACAAACAAAGAGCGGGGATTGCCTGAGGGAGTGGAGGGTGCTGGGTGGGCACGGGGGGGGGAGGATCAGAACAATTATGATGGCATAATCAATAAAGTATAATTTAAAAAATAAAAAACAATATCAAAAAAAGAGGGGGAAAAAAAGAACTCATGATACTCCCTCCTACAAGGACACCAGTGACACACTGGTTGCGCATTAATGCAGAAAGCACTAAGATTAGTCACTGTACAAGAAAATTTGAAATGTGCCCTGAAATCTCAGTTTATTTATGAAAGAAACATGAGATTTTCCTAATCTTACAGCATTCCTAAAATTTATATTACATTTGTATATTTCCAGTACTGAATTAGCATTCATTTTTTTTCCTCTAAGAAAATGGTGTTGCTAACTCTGTGTCACATGGAGAGGCAATCATAGACTGTGCAGCCAGAAAATTCAAGGAAATAAATACAGAGGTGTGTCAGGCAGATGATTAATAAAAATATTAGGTTATTCGTGATTCTCTGATGTTCATATTATTTGTCAGCTTTTATAACTTGTAATTTATTATGCTCTTTTCTCTGTCTAAACATTCACTTCTATGCCTATTTTTATATTTGTAATTTGTATTCCTTTTCTTTAAGAGGACATGCAAAATTGTATAAGCTTCAGGCCCAAAAACCCAGACCCCCCCCCCCCCCCAGTCGAGCACAGTTGAAGGCAGGACGCCCCTTCCGAAGGCAGGAAGGTGAAGTGAATGAGCGCATGCAGTGTATGCTCTCATACAGCCTCTTGTACTCACTGAGCCCCCAGGTTGCTGCGCTGGACCTTTATTTCCAAGTCATGCGAGTGGAAGAATCCCCTCTAGGGAATTGTACCTGCCCAGGAGAAAAGACTAGATACTGCCATCAGGGGTTCCCCACAAAACTGCTTGGCCAGATCACCCTACACGACAGACTGACATTATTCATGTACTCACAGCTTCTAGTCAGCTTCTTTGTCCCCTATCGTACATGTGAGCAGATAACCAAGAATTACCATACATGCAAGGGAAGTATTTAGTATGAAAAATGAAGGCTAAAACAGAAAAAAGGCACTCGAAGGGAAACTGAGACTATAAAGGAAAAAGAAACTTTTGTGAAGCTATCATTAAGATCCTCAGATAAAGCATCCATGAAATAAAAACAATACCATTAAAAAAAAAATCCTGAAAAATAAAAAGAGCTCTCAGAAATTAAACATACAAGAAATTAAAAACTCTTTACAAGTATTAGAAGATAAGGAAACATTGAAAAATAGAAAATTAAAGGACAAGCCAAAGAGGGTCAGCATCAAAATTGTAAGAATTTCGGAAGAAACAGAAAGTAGGGGTAAGGGGTCAACAACAACAAAATTTTGGTTTTTAATCTCGGAACTAAAGATTATAAATTGCCAAATTGAAAGAGTCCTGTTGAGGACCCCAGCACGATGGATGAAATTAGGTCCATAAGGCACGTGAACATAGGAACTGGCAAGCTTGCATAAGAAACCGAACAGCGGGTCTCATCACATCCAAAGGATGGAAATCACAGTGGTGCTGGGAAATGAGGCTCCAGTGAAGCAGTGCCTTTGAAATTCTGGAAGAAATCACATGCAGCCTCTAATTCTACACCCGGTCAAACTAACCAGCGTGACAGCAGGCTAAAGTGTGTCTTGGTAAACAGAGATTCAAAACTCCTCTCCCAGTGTTTCTCCACCCAAATGAGGAGTAAACCAAAAAAGAGGAAGACACAGATCCCAGATGTCAAAATTCCTGGGAGAGGGAGAGGAACCTCTGTGAGGAAGGTGAAGGGGGAGCCCAGGAGGCCAGCTGCACCCCACGGTGGGGGTGACCCACTCTGGCTGGAGCAGGCCAGAGTGGCGATAATAGAATACCTGATAGAAATGAATGTATTGGGAGGAAATTTAGACAACTGAGATAGAATTAGGGGAACTACATGAAGAATCAAGCGTGTGGAAGAAAAGTGACAGTTACTAATTGTAATGAAAACAAAAAATTAATGCAGTGCTACTAGGTATATATTGCTATGTAACAAATTGCCCCACAATTTAGTGTCTCAAACCAATACTAGTTTCCATTGGTCAGGAATTTCAGAGTGGTGGTCTGGCGTGGGAACTCTGAAAGTTACAGTTCAGGGTGCATCAGCCAGAACTGCGGTCTTCTGAGGGCCTGGCTGAGCCGAAGAGTCTGCTGGCTGCCTTGTGCAGAAGGAAAGTGCGTCCTGCTATGCTCCTGATAGTTGCCTTGTGTTGCTTCACCACGTCCCGATAGGACTGTGCCGAGAGGAAGGGCGGTTGCAGATGTGCCTTTGTGTTACAGAAGTGGAGACCATGAAGAGGGTTCCTTGTTTAGTTAAATCTTCCTCTTCCTAGATAAAAAGTCAGTAGCTGGTGCCTAAAACCTAATGCTCAGGAGGCAGCAATACAAGCATTTTATGTGGAGATGGGAAGGTGCAGCTGTTGAAGGTGCAAACCCAGCTCAGGTGACAGTGCTCCCCTCAGACATGAGACTCGGGGGGGCTAGAGCCTCATACTTAAGGAGTCCGGTGCCTCATTCAGCTAGTCACATGTATAAACCTGGTAAAGGTAAGACTTAGATGGATACAAGGAAATCACGAAAGGAATAGAGTAATAAAGGTGGATTTTTATGTTGAGGTGGAGGGAGCAGGTCTTTCCCAGTACGATGGCACCAAAAGAAGGAATCGTGAGGGAAAAGAGAACTTCGCTGGATTCGACTTCACACGCAGCGCAAGCTTCTGTACCTTACACACACACGTCCAAGGGGGCAAGGCAGGCCCCAAGCCAGGAAGAGTCCTGATAAACAGGCCAAATGACTGCTGGTAAAATGTTAACTGTTTCTGTCTTTTAACAAATGCAAACTGTTTCAGTGTGTCTCTAGGGCAGTTGGCAAATATATCAAAGCCTTGAACGTGTGTCTATCCTTCGACCCAGCAGTTTCAACCCTAAGAGTTTACCCTGTGTAGTAATCTTCGGTGTGCACAGAGGCTGTACTATTAGAGTGTTTTGTTTAGAATATAGAAGAAAAATTCAGAACAGTGGAAGTGACCACCAGTAACATGGGCTACAAAAATAAAACTAGGGGTACAGGTGTGTAATGGAGCACTAGGTCACTCTCAAATTAGGCCGATGAAAACTATGTTGGCATGTAAAAACATGGCATGTTTGCTCTGTTTTCATGTATATGTGCATGTGTACGTGTGTACACATGTATGCACACACTGAAGTTCAGGTTATTGCTTATTTGGGAGTGTGTGTGTGTTTATTACTTGTGTTTTTCAATGTTTTCCATGTTTGGGCACTGGTCAGGTCTTATTTTCGTAGTCGAAAAGAAAACAAAGAATTTTTCTTCGTTTATTTGAAAAATACAGAAAGTACAAAGAAGAAAACAGTGGTCATACTCTCACCACCTAGAGTTAACCACTACCGACATTTGGCATATTTGCTTCGGGTTTTTTTCTTCATGCAAATTTTTGAAATCTAATCAACACCAAAATAATAACGTTGGTTATCTTTTAGATAGGAGACTAGACTGTTTGGGGTTTTTTTCCTCCCCCCCCCCTTTTCTCTCTTTTATACTTTTCTGTATTTCTTAAGTTTTCTCATATGAGCATGTATAGTTCTTAAAACACACACAGTTGGCACTTCGCACCCCAGTCTCACATCCGTGGGCTCAGTCACACACATGTGGACAGCGGCGTCCACGGCTGGGAAGCTGTGGACAGAGGGCCACTGTTCTACACCATGGTATCTGAGGGACTTACCACATCTACGGATTTGGTGTCTGCAGGGAATCCTGGCCCAGTCCCTACTGGGTACCCAGGGACAACTGCATGACAAATTCGTGTGAGCGAATATTAAACTACTAGAGAGAAAACTGGACTGGATGTCAGAGCCCCAGCGGTGCATTCCTGGTTCTGTGGTGATCTGGCCGAATGGCCCTGGGCTAGTCACTGAACCTCTCCAGATCTGCTTTCTCATCTGCAAAAGGAGAGGGCTAAATGGGTTACCATTTCTATGGTAACTTACAGTTCTAAAAATACTGTGGTTCTAAATTAAGATTGAGAGAGAGGCTGTGGTTCCACCAATAATGGACTCTAAGTTCCTAATTTCTTGATACCTTGTCTGTAGTGTGAGGCCCCGAGTTAGAATCCTGTCGAAGGCCATGCTGAGAAGTCTTTAGCACGCTCACCCTGCCCCCCATGTTCTTAGAATGGAGATTCGGTTTAGAACTGATGTTGTAGATGAGCTGGAAGGACCATCTCTTCCAACTCCTCTGTGTTAGGGTTTAAAAACTGAGCTCCAGAGAGACTGCCGTTTGTTCAGATCACAGAACTAGTCAGAGGCCGAGACCAGGTTTTCTGGTTCCCGGCCCAGAGCTTTTTACTCCACCACGTGCTTCGTGCAAAACAGGATCGGTCTTTTCGCAATGCCACTCGGACCTCATCTGCACTGTCACCAAAATGGTCCTTGAGGGCAGTTCACTGTCCAGCACCGTCATGTCAGTCCACTGTAATCTGATTTGGGCACACGCAACTGGGGGCCCAGGGAGGGGACCGAGGAGCTCATCTGTCCTTAACCTTTCCTCATTAGGTCTGGGAAAGGGAAGTAGCAGTATTATGTTTTCTTCCCTTTTCAGTTCCGTAGCTTACCTTTCCCCCTGGTAATTATATAGCCAGAGATTATTTGTTTACAGAAGCCACGTGAATCAGCCAGCCCTGAAAGGGTTAACACTGCCAAATTACGGGGTGGGTTAACAATAAACAGGATGTCCTCCAGAAATTAAATTTAAACCACTGTGACTCAGGCCGGCCCATCCTCTAACCAGATCACTGTCTGGGGTTATTATCGGTGGTTAATTATACCACTGGGTTTAGCAACAGTGTTGGTCAGTTTGGGCCAAGAGAAGCCAGGCTCCCGGAGAAGGTGTGGAGGGAAGGGGCCAGATGGAGGGGGCAGGTGCAGCCGTGGGAGCGGGAGGTTTGAATGGAAGAGACTGAAAGTAGGGGAGTGCTGGTCTAAGCTGTACCCGAGGGGCTCCTGCTGTAGCCCTTGTCCTGAACTGACCGCAGGGGTGCCTACCTCACCCCTCCCCGGGGAGGGGACGTGAAGTCCACGTATCTGCAGATGGCAGGTCGCACTGTTTGCCTCCCAGCCTGGCCACACTGCTTTTCTTCCCAGAATTGTAGAATCATAGAATGCTCAGCGCCTTAAGGAAGTTTCCAGATTATCCAGCTCACCGAGTGGGAAATTAAGGCAGAGGGCAGAGGTTGCCTGCCGAAGGGCAGCCTGCTCTGCGGAGAGGAGGCAGGGTTGGTGCTCAGGCAGCGACTCCTTGGCCAGGCCCTGCCCTTACGCCAAGTTGCCCTCCTTTTCTAAGTGGGGAGCCTGAGGTGCAGGGCCCCCTGGCAAGTTCACGGCAGACTGGGGCTGGACTTCACATTCTTCTAGGAGTTGGCGGCATTTCGATTCTGTCAGTTCTCACAGGAAACAGCCCAGCCTGGCTGGTCCTTAATGCCCCTGCAGTTCGTCACCTTTCCCCAGCCATAGAGGCAGCCCTACAGAGCCACAGTCTATCCCTCTGTGGAGAAGTAGTGACGCACCTAATATAGATCCGTGGTTCTTAGGGTATTTTTAAAGACATGTGTTCAAGGATAACAGCGATCCAAGCAACGTGTAGTTTCTGACCTTGCAGCCCCTTGAGACACAAGTTACGGGGACTGTTATTTGTACAGCGCCTCCCGTTCCTGCCCTCCCCTTTGCAGTGCATTTAAACAGCAGGCTGTCAGGGAAGGGGCTCTGGGGCAGAAGGTGGTGCCCAGGCCCTCTGTCTGACACTATACATGGGAGGATGACGGTCCTTGACCCACCAGGCACGTGGTACGAGCGGCGGGGAGTGAGCCCTGCCACTGTTCCTTACCCTTCTGGGGGGTGGGGGGCTGTATTTCATCACTTCTGTTTGGACATATCCCCATTGCTCCTAACACCCCTCTTTGTCTCTTTGTCTTACAGGATTCCTTTCAAGATTGGGCAGCCCAAGAAACAGATTGTCCCCAAGACAGTGAGTAGCCCTATTCTTTCCTTCTGAGACTCTGTTCTGTCTCACACAGCCTTCGCGGAGAGCCAGAGCTTTGACCCAACCCCTTACGGGGCTGGGGAGGCAGAACCTGGGCCTTACCATTCTGGGTTGTGTACCTCTAGAACTTCGCATGGACGGGGGCTTGCAAGGACCTCCTGTCCCGGGACACTGTCCTTCTTCAGCTCAGCCTGGGTGGGTGGAAGAGGTGGGTTCCTCAGGCGAGAAGGAACACACTGCTCCTGATAGTCCATCTCTGGGATCAGTCTGAGTGTCCCTAAGAGGGAGCCTGAGACAGGGACTCTGGCCAAGGACATGTCCCAGGCCTTTATCTCAGGCCACGTGAATGACCAAGAAGCTTCCCCGGGATCCCGGGCCTATTTGTCTCCACTGCTAAATGCATTCCTAGCCAGGACCCAGAGTCACTCAGCACAGGGGCGGGGGTAAATCACTGAATCCTTCCCCCTTGTAAGCTCACAGTTTTTGTCCCTGTTTTATCTCCAGAATGGGAGAGGAAGAGAATCATAGCTTCTTAGAAAGTTAGAACTGGAAGCCCTTAGAGACCTAGTGCAACCCCCTGCTGGTCCCTGCGAGGACTCGAGGCATGGAGTCACAGTGACTTTCTAAGGTTGGGAAACATGCTGACAGCTGGAGCCAGACCTCCGGGCGGAGCCTCTGTCCAGTGCCTGCTCTGTGGCTTCATGCTGCCTCACGCAGGTGAAGTCTCCCAAGGCTGGGGATTCTAGCAAAGAATGGCCGCTCCAGCCCCCTCCCCCACAGCTCTGAGCGAGGCTCTTGGTTTTCACATGGGAGGCCATAACTGTTGAGCATCTCTGGACGTGCTGGCTCCTGGAAGCCAAGGGGAGGCCCTTGAGGGTCCCTGCAGCCCTGGCTGTTCTCCTTGTCTTAATGACCTCGTCCCAGGACTCAGAACTTGGCTCAGGACTCGGAACTGCAGGAAAGATAGAGCTTCAGAAGTTGGCGGAGAGGGGGGTTCAGCAAACATCTGGCCAATGGCTCTGTCTCTGGGAAGTCCAAAGTTAGGTCACTTAAAAGGAAATGGGCCCGTGGTAAAGGGTCCTCCCCCTTTTCCAGGCAAAGGCTGGCCACAGACAGACTCCGAGTTTACCTCCCATGCCGTGGCTCACCATCTGTGGAGGCTCTCAGCTTGAGGCGCAAAGAATCTGGGCGTGCGAGTGTTGGGCTCCAGCCGGCTACAGGAAGTGGGAAGGTGTGGCTTTGGGTCTCCAGAGTTTAATCCAGGGCAGATCTGAAAGGGAAGTGGTTTTGAAAAGGGTCTTTTATTCCAAACATTCACTACCAAAAAACAAAACAAATAAAAAACCCTCCTGACTCCCCATCCTTTATGCAGATGGGCTTGTTCTCCACAAAGAAGTATAGCCCAGAATGCAGTTTCTAGCCGCTTTGCCAGAGTCTGCTGATGGAGAAAGGTCTGTAGGTGTTTTCGTCTAGGAGCGGCAGGGCCTCCCCTGGGGAGGGCAGATGCAGGCGAAGGAAATGCTGTGCACATGTGCGGGCCTCTGTGGGCCCCTGGCGCCCTCGCCCCTTCCTTGCAACAGCTCTCTTGGGGTCTTCTCACTGGGGCACCCGCTCCCCTCACAGATAGGGTGTCAAGGAGAGGGTGAGAAGCAGGTTGGGAAGACCCCCTGCCTGGATTCCCATCCTGGCTCCAGCATGCTGTCTGGGCCTTCGGCAAGTTCCCTACCCTCCCTGAGGCCCCGCTTTCTCCCTTGTACAGTGAGGGTGACGCCAGGGCCTATGTCATGGATGTCTGATGAGTCTCCCACGAGGTGATGCATGTGAAGCACTTCTCAGTGTCTGCATGTGGCGAGGCCTTAGTGAACGCTCACTATATTGCAGGAAGATTTGACAACCTACCAAGGACTCCGCCGGTCCTGGTGGCTGGATTCCCCAGTGCAGTGAAGTGTAGGCCAGAAGAGAGGTGTTTGCTCCCTTACCTCCCAGGTGGCACTGAAGTGTCTGCAGCAAGACCCTGCCTCTTCAGAGGCTTGTTCTCCACTTCACAAGCCGCTCCTGGCCCCACAGCCAGGCCAGGGCTGGGTGGTTGCCTCAGTGTCTTCGCAGCTGCCCCCATCAGTGGGAATGTGCTCTGTTGTTCCTGCCCAGGCACTTTCAGGGAGGGGGGCAGACAGGGCCGCTTGGGTTATTGGAAGTCACAGCACCCTGTCATGGGAAGAAGTGTTCATGTTATCTTCAGGGAGTTTCAAGAGGTTTTTGGCTCAAGGCTCCCAACTGTCAGGCACAAAGAAAGCACTGTGTACGTGGCTGCCCTCGTGGCTCTCCCGCACCCAGGCCGTTCACGCAGATGTGGCCGTTGTCAAGGTTCTGGCCAGAGCGGCCTGCTCTCTGCAGGAGCCAACGAGTAGGACCTGCCTCTCCCAACCTCTGCTGGTCCCATCTACTCTTGCAGTCCCATAAAGTAGCTGGAGCGCCTGTGCAGGGGTGGGGTGGGGAGGAAGCTGTACCCCCTCCATAGTCTGGGGAGCTGGGAGAGCGCTCAGAAGCAAGGTGCCCCTGGGCCTCGAACCCAGAGGGACCCACTTGATCCCTGGCTAGGTTGGCCCTCTGTGGAGTCAGGCAGAGTCCCACCACACGGGGCCTTCACTGGAGAAAGATTTCCATGGGCAAGACGAGGGCTGGCAGCCTCATCGCTGTCCTGTTGTAGCGTGCCACGGGCAGCTGCCTTCGCCAAGTGGCCTCACAGAGGGCTCCTCCGCTGGCCGCCTCTTCACTTCACCGGGAGGGTGGGTTTGGGTGGGGACTCAGCCCGTTCACTCAGTGAACAAGTACCTGTGCCTGTAAGGTGCCAGCCGACCTCAGCACTGGGGAGTGAGTCCTGAGCCGTGCAGCGCCCCCACCCCCTGAGCCTGCTAGGATGCTGGGGGCAGGGAGCAGCCGAGGGGCATCCAGCCCGACTCTCCCGACGCTAACCTCCCCGGCCACCACCCGCTCCGACCCGCTCTCAGTCGTGCACATGTGTTTACACTCGCATTGTTGACTGCGGTCCAGCTGCCTTTTTGGCAGAGCATCAAGCATTCAAAGATGTTCAGATCTTCTGTGTTTGGCGCTTTCTCTCGGAATGGATAGACCACGGAGTGAGAGCCCAGGTGTCCCTTCATTCCCCATCTGAGGGGCTAGTCCTGGTGGTGTCCCCTCTGCTCTGTTCCCAGTGGAGGAGAGAGTTCTTGGGACTGTGAGCTATGGAAGCAGCCCACACCTGGCTACCAGGACAGAGGAGGTGAAATGTTCATGACCTTCTTTTAGGCTGTCAGATGGCTTTGAGGGACATAAAGTAGAAGGACCAAGCTCATTCCAACATGCTTCTCAACTTCCAGTGTGAGCCCTCGAGTTTCTCATCAACCAGAACAATGCAGCCCAGTTGGAACCCTGCAGCCCTTCTCTGCAAGTCTAAGCAGCCCCAGCCAGGAGGGCCAGGTGTTCTCTGACATCCCACACACACACACCAGCACTCAGGGATTGCGACAGAGGCTGGGCCCAGGCCCAGCCTCCCCTCTCAGAGCACCTGCTCTGTGTTCTTGATCTTCAGGAGAACTGCATCCTGGCCAAGACCTCCTTAATTTTAATTTCATCTTTTTGGGGAAAAAGACTCTGCTCACATCCTACACAGTAGAAAGGAGATTTCCCATGAGGGGAAAGGCCCAGTACAGCCCCCCAGAAACAGAACTCCAGGCTTAGCCGAAATTAGGGGCATCCTTGCTGCTTTTCCTCTCTGCCAGAGGGCCCCACATCAGTCTGCACCCCCAAACTGCTCTGGTCCTCTCGCCACCCCAGTGTGGAAGAGGAATGGCCAACATGGCCACAGACAGGTTCCCTGCCCTGCACTCCACATACACTTCTGTGAATCCTTGGAACCAGCAGGTGAACGGGACACCGTTACCCCGTTTCTTTGTCAGCCCCTGAAATTTACATGGGGTGAGGCCAAATAAAATACCTCGTTTTACTAGGCAAGAAACTGAGACTCGAAGTGTTAGGCGATGCTCTATAGCTAGTAACAAGTTTATGTGGTAACCCATCCCTACCAGCTCCTCTCCCCACCCCCCTTCCTCCCGGCACTGTGGGAGAAAGGTCTAGACCAACCTCAGCGCTGCCTTTGAAGAGCCCCTTTGCCCCAGAACAGATCTCCCTGTCGCACTCACCCAGGAGGCCTTTGAGGCCTTTGGCTGGGACTGATCCCTGCCCCACTACAAACCCCCTGTGCTGGGTAACACTTTAAATGCTTATCCAGTCCATATGCTTTAGTGGGAGTGAATTTTGAATTTTTCCTTAAGAGTAGCTTTTGGTGGATCGTAAGGAAGGAGGTGATGAAAATGTTGGCTTCCTAGATGGAGAGAGCGGGTCTGCTCTTGGTACAAGGTTCTAAATGCCAGGATCGCAGGACAAAGGAAAGACCGTGTGTGTTCCTGCTTCTGAATTTTCTGGTTCAAATGAGGAAGGTGGCACGCTGTCGCACCCTGGGGACCTCAGCTGAGTCGGTCCTCATGGTTCTCTCAGTGTAGCACCCTCGGCCTCCACAGGGTTTCCCAGGGGTTACAGTGACACGTGTGTGTGTGAGATCATCCCCCAGGGCCATATTTCTGTTATTCATCAGGGGTCTCCCTAGCACTTGGCAGAATGCATTGCTCTTAATAGGTGCTCCTTAAATGTTTGTGGGATGAATGAATGCAGTTTATTTTTTTATCCTTACCTGAGGACATTTTTTCATTGCTTTTAGAGAGAAAGGAAAGGATAGAGGAGGAAGGAAGTGGGAAACATCAATTGGGTGCTTCCCCTACATGCCCGGACTGGGGATCGAACCCACAACCCTTCAGTTACAGTTATGGGACAACATTCCAACCACCTGAGCCATGCCGGCTAGGGCTGAATGAATGCAGTTTAAAACAAATAATAAAAGGCCTGAACTAGGAGTCTGAATTCCGGCCTCATTTTGCCACTCACTAGCCATGCGTCCTTATGTCAACCATCCCCTCTCTGGGCTTCATTTCCTCACGCATCACGTGAGGTACCGGCCCGAGTGATGTCCTGCCAGTCTGAGACCGTGCTGAGCGCACCCACGTCCAAGCGCGGCATGCGAGGTTGATGGGGTTTAGAATATTCTCTCGTGGGGCGCCTCCGATGGAAGGGCCTGTGGTGAAGAGCAGTGTGGCTTTGACAGTTGCTGCAGATTTGTACTCCCTGACCTCAGCCTGTAACCCGAGGGGCAATCAGGACTTAGGGGTCTCACTGGCAGGGGTCTCGGGCGCAGCCCAGAAGTTGTCTTTCTTAGGTCATGGCTTTAATTCCTCAGCAAACTCCTTTCCCCTCTTGGGGGTGTGACGGTTTAGAGCACAGGCCTGGGTGCTTGGCTGCTCGTAGTGTGTGCCCATGCACAGGTGGCTTCACCTCTGTCCCTATGACCTCTTCGGTACCATGAGGGCCATGGGTGCACCTGCCCCCGGCAGAGTGGGCGGTGAAGACGACCCTGTGAGCCTGCGTGACGCACTCGGTGAATGGAGCCGGTTTCACTTCCCAGAGTGCCTCAAGCCTGGAGCTCCCCGAGGCAGCCAGGAGTGCTCAGTCCTGGAAGGGATGGAAGGGGAAGCCTCCTGCCTGCCCTCGCGTCCCCCTCCTTTAGGCTCTCAGCTGTCAATTGCTTCACAGGCCTCTGACCTGAGGCCATTGCTGAGGCCCCTGTTCACAGATGGGGAAATTCAGCCATGGACGTGCAAGTCACTCTCTGGACTTCACCTGACATGTAGGTGGCAGAATTAGGTCCAGGACTCACAGTTTGGTTTAAATATCACTGGCATTGTGGAAATCTGATAACTAACTAATCAGGATCTTAAGAGAGCCTGGCCGGAGTTGGTAGTTCTAGTATCTGTGTTTGGTACATCCCAGCGCACAGAGCAGGGACACGTGATCTTTCTTGCTGTACCCTGAAGCTAGCAGGCGGTACGACCTGTGACCATGGAGGTGACTCGCCCGGGCCTTGCCTCAGAACTGCTGAGTGGCAGAGACAGAACTGAAGTCCATATCCCACCCTTTTCCTCTACCCCCTGGGAAGCCCTGGCTGAGCGCCAGTCACAGGCTGAGCAGCTCACCTGTGGTGGGGGGGCGAGGAGGGTGAGCCTCACTCCCTGCAGTGGGAGAGCTGAGCCGTGGCCCACTGGTAATCTGCTGGTACTTGCCTGGCTGGCACATCTGGGAAGCCAGCCTCTGGCCCTCACTAGACACTTAATTAGTTTGGGAACACAGGGTACTGTGCTGTTGGTGACCTGCTGGTGCCTGCAGGACCTGGATGGTGTTTCTGTCGATGGGGGAGGGCATGCAGGCAGTGTCGGGAGGCCAGTAGATTTTTTCCAGCGTGCTGTTACTTCTCCACTGATTGAGGTGTCGCTCTCATTGCAGGTGGAGAGAGACTTTGAAAGGGAGTATGGAAAGCTGCAGCAGTGAGTGCCACGGCGCGGGGGAGGGGGCGGTGGGGGTTGGAGAGGGCAGGGGACTTCTGCCAGGTCCCATTGCCCGCAAGGTTTCGTCTGCTGGCCCATCACCACCCTGGGGGCCGAAGACAGCTCAGCTCACCACCTACGACAAATTGTCCCCCAGCTGATTAGCTGTGTGACAGCTGTTAACTCGTAACCTTTGGATGCCTGGCCTCATGCAGAGCTTGTAGTGGCCCTTTGGTCAGTGGGAACGTCCCCACAGAAGGGCCCCTTGTCCTCCTGGCAGGCCTTTCAGAGAATCAGGTTGGGCTTCCCTCAGGTAGCTGGGAAGAAAGGGCCAAAGCCAGTTGGCGAGGCCAGGTCCCAGCCCGCGGCCCTGCCTTGCAGGCTAGAAGAGCAGACCAGGAGGCTACAAAAGGATATGAAGAAGAGCGCCGATGCCGACCTGGGTAGGTGGCCCATCCCTCGGGCTGGACTGGGTGGGCACAGGTGGATGCCCTCCTCCCTCAGTCACCTCAGGGCTGGCTTGAAGTAAGTGCACTTCATAGATGCCCAGCAGATGTCCCTGAGAAGGGGCTCGAGGTCACTCTTCATGTAGCAAATCCCCACTCACCCCTTGCCCGGGCGCAGCCAGGTGGCGTGCTGGCTCCTGTGGTCCATGCCACGGAGCCCTGGGTGGTGCAATCCGAGGACATGGGCACGTCGGAACATGACAGCCCTCCCTCCTGGCCCTGGCGGCTCCAAACTATGTGTGCCGAAAGCCAAGGGGCTGCTTTTGGAGACCATCTATTATTTGTTTTGAAGTTACTTCTGAGTTACCTGGATGGCATCTTTATCGTCCCCCACTGCCTTTCTAGTACGGGCTGTGACCTGTTGCTTCCTTTCTTACTCCTGTGTATCATTGAAACCAGGGGTTGCCTAGTTACACCAGACCTGGCCTCCTTTTGTCAATAAAGTTTTATCGGAACACCCATTCTTTAGGTGTCGTCTGAGGCAAAGTTGAGTCGTGGCAACAGGAACCATGTGGCCTGCAAGCTCACAGTCTGGGCTCTCCCGCTCCTCACAGTAGCCGGCCCCTGCTGCAGCGAGCTGTGCCACACTTGGCTCCCATGCCACGCTGCACCTCCCGGCCTCCTGGACAGGTGTTTTGAGATGCATAGTCCTGGATTCCAGACTTCCCGACCTAGAACTTTGCAGCTAGACATCTGCATTTCTTATAGCTTCCTACCCAGATGAGCTTGTTATAACCCAGAGCTGGGAACATTGTCACTGCCACAGGTAAAGGTGCCCAAAACATTATCCAGAGCAGCATCAGATGGTCAGGAATGAGCATTATGCAGTAAGGACTAGTGTCTGGTGCTCTCTGGCACTTTGCAGGTTGTGTGGCCTGGCCGTGGGTGCGGGTCACCTGGATGCAGGCCCTGGACTGAGGAACGACAGGGAGCCCTAGCAACAAGGCCTGGAAGCCAGTGCCTTCGCAGGGTCACTGAGCTCTGACTTCTTACAGCCATGTCCAAATCCGCTGTGAAGATATCCTTGGACTTGCTCTCCAATCCCCTCTGTGAGCAAGACCAGGACTTTCTGAACATGGTGACCGCCCTGGACACGGCCATGAAGCGGATGGACGCCTTCAACCAGGAAAAGGTGACTGGGGTCTAGGTCTCCCTGACTCATGGCTCTGTCTGGAGGGACATCTATATAAAGGGCTCAGGCCCCGCTCGGGGCGCCCTCAGCCCCCAAGGCCTGCGTGCCCAAGTCCTGGGAGCTCTTCCCGGTGGACCTGCTCGCTGTGGCTCCCACGAGCTCACATCACTCCAGCGAGGACATGACTGGCCACCCCGCTGAGCAGGGCCACTGTCAGCCTTGGCAGCAGGCAGGCGAAGGGTTTCCCAAGGACAAGGACAGGGCACTCCCATTGCCCTCCAGGCTTCCTCGTCATCATCTCTGCCTTACCCCTGCTCAGGGTGCCCACCTCACCTGTGCTGCCCTGGTCCTCTCCCTGTCTGTCACCCTTTCTCTCCTCGGGAACTGGAGCCTCCCACTTCAGGAAGAGTCTGGCTTCCCCCGGTTTTGATGTCATTGGGTTTTCCTTTTGACAGGTGAACCAGATTCAGAAGACAGTGATTGAACCCTTGAAGAAGTGAGTAGAGGCCATCAGGGACCCCGGGACTCGGGGAACTAGGTCAGGGCCCTTATTCGCCTGCAGACTGAATTTCCCTTCTAGCAGCCTGTCCTTAGACATGGGGTTGACAGGAAGCACAGCAGGCAGCAGCTCCATGACCTGTGGCCCTGGGGTTGACACTCCTGGTAGCCACAGGGCACCTGTGACCCTACAAGCAGCAGCCATTGCTCCAGTGGCCATTTTGCCATTTTCCCTTTGTCCCTGATGGCAGACCAGTGGGGCCGGACCTTGCTGAGTTAAGCCAGTGAGGCTCGTGGCCAGCCCTCCGCGGAGACGGGCAAGGCCTTTCATCCCCCAGCCGATCAGGGGGAGCAGCTGCCTGAAGCTCTAGGCTTCTGAAATGTGGGGGAGGCTGCACATGGGGAAGGGTGCGGCCCGGGGTCCTGCCTGGGAAGACCCCTAACTCGTGACCTGTCGGGGTCAGAAGTTCTTCTGTCAGGCAGGCTCTGGGCAGCGATCAGACGGCCTGTTCCCCGGGCCCCCTAGGGGTGAGCATTGCCTTGAAGCTTCCGAATCACTTCATCTCTTCCCTGGCCTCTCCCAGGCAGCCTCTGACCTGGAAAGGTCCGCTCAGCCCGGCAGCTGCACTTGATTACCTCTCCGTGGTGGGCCCTGGCCACGGCCTGACCAGGCCCAGGCACCGAGGCTCTGCTAATAACTGTGAGGCTGGGTCACGGCCTGGAGGGAGATGAGAGAGCAGGTTTGACCTCTGGCCCCAGTGCTGGGGCTGTCGAGCCCCTTGAGCACTGCCCAGGGCTAAGGGGTGAGTATCGGGAGAGTTCTGTCTCAGCCGCGCTGCCTGGAGGCTCAGCCATGGTGGGGAGGCTAAATCTGGCATAGGAGGGATTTCTCCCTGCATCCCTGCTCCTTCCCTGGGCCCTGGCCCTAACCATAACTCTGCCCCAGGTCACAGGGCCGTGTGCGCAGCAGCCGGGTGCCAATGAGGCCACCCAGGGCTCTCGGCATTCTGATGTGAAGGACCAAGAGTTCAGAGCAGGCTGGGAAGGACCAAGGGCAGAGCAGACCCTGCTCACAGGGTCCTCCGGGGGTGCAACAGAAGCTGCGTGTACACCCATGGCTGGCAGAGCTAGGCAGGGGACACCGGCTCAGAGGACTGGCTCCTGTCTTGATTCACAACCAACGAGGCGGCCTTGAAATCTGATGCTGGGCTTCAGAAGCCAAGTGCAGAGAAATCCCGGCTGCTTTTCACCACCCAGCAGCCCACCACCTGCCAGGAAGGTGGGTGAATGGCAGAGGGGGCGGGCACCATCTCCGTAGCGGATCTGCTGACCTCTGCGTGAGCCCCGGGCCTGCCCAGCTCCCTGGGCTGGCTGCTGTGCATCCCGAGCAGACACACAATCTCCCCTAACCACAGAAAACCGGCACTGCCTGTTGCCTCCTCTTGCCAGGAGAAAAGCTCCCAGAGACCCCAGCACCGGAAACAGGAAACTGCAGCTTTCCTGTCCTCTGATGAAGAACATTGCCACATGGCCACCCCACCGCCCCCAGCCTCCCCCCAGGGGGCTCGGCCTCTAATCCCCCAGTCCCTGGGCTGTGTTCACATGGTCGGATGGGGATGCTTTCAATTTCCCTTTCCTGGTGGGTGGAAGATGCCGGCTGTGTGGGCACAGATTGAGGAATGGCAGGCATTCCCCACAGGGACCGGCTGCTCTCAGCCCACCACCCAGCCGGCCGCTATCTGCCTCCCCCTTTCCCTCTTCCTTCTCTCACTGCCTCTTCACCCCAGGCTTGCCCAGGGGAGAGAATTTGCTGTTGAACCTTAGGACAGGCAAGAAATGAGCAGTCACTGTGGGCAGAGCCTCAGCGAGTCCCTGGTGTAGGCCCAGCCCCGTCCTCCCATCTCTGAGGATAGACAGAGCGTAGGCGCCGGGATCTAGTGCGGAAGCCAGGGTGGCATTGAAAGGAAGTGGACCGCTAGGACACCTGCCAAGGCGGCATGGCGCAGCGGACCGGGGAAGTGCTGGACCCGCAGTCCCCGCCTGCCCCGACCCAACCCATGACCTTGGCCAGGGCCTGCTCCTCAGAGTCTGTTTTCCTGCCTGAGGAAAGGGAGCGTCCACCCAAACTCTTGGAGCAGCACGGCCGGTGGGCAGCAGGGGAGGGAGGCGTCCAGGGCCGAAATGGCAAGTTGAGCCTCACATGCAGTGCTGAGGATCCCCTGGGGCCCCAGCACAGAGACTCCCTGTTCCCCTCACTTCTGATGACACGGGAGGGGGGAGCGGGGCACTGAGCAGAGGGCCTGGCAGCCCAGCCTTGGCTCTGTGGCAGCCTACCTGGTAAAAGTGGGGACTTCGCACCTCAGGGAGAGCTGGTCCCCCTCTTGCTAGGTGAGCCATCAGGTACTCTGTAGAGCCCCTGGGGGCACATCTGGGAGGACACAGGCCCTGGGGACCAGCCTGTGCTCGACTTCACCTCCTTGCTAACTTACCTCCCATGATCTGAAGGTAGAGGAAAGCAGTAAAGCACCCCACATAGGGACGGGGTCCTGCTGCCAGACAAGACCCTCCCCTCGCACAGCATCGCACTGTTTACACACCCGACATGCGGGGCTGGCGAAGTCCATTCTGGTGCCTGGAAGTAGACAGTGGGGAGGTCGGGCCTCAGTGGGCAGCAACCCAGAGTCAGGATTGCAGAGCCCCCCCTCTTTTGTCAGCCACTCAGAATACACCGTCTGATCTTCCCTGCCTGACCCTGGTTTCCCCACTTCACTGCGACAAGAGCAACACCTGCCCTTACCCCTGAGGAGTCCCTAAGCCGGGGCCAAAGCCACCTGAGTGCAGGTGATTGGTGAGCTGTGCACAGTGAAGTAAGTCAGCTGGGCCTTCCGTGGCCTCGTGGTTTGACTGAAGGGCACTGCTGGGGGAGGCAGAAGTTATCACAGCGAAGAAGGAGTTTTCCTGGAGGGTCTAACAGCAACAGCGAGCGGCTCCCGCCGCAGCCACCTCTTCCTCACAGAGGACAGGTGGTCTCACTCCCAGGAGGCCAAGGTGGCGTCCTGCGGCACAGCCACTGCGGTCACCTGGCAGTGCGTGGAAATCTGGAACCGCCGGATCCACACCTTGCTCGTCCCGGACAGCAGAGGCCCAGGTGCCGGGGCCACCCAGGCAGCAGGCTGCTTCTCACGAGAGAACCAGGGTGACTGCTGGTGGCCCCCAGTCCAGTTGGGGTGGACAGTGAGATGGCATGATGGCTTGTCGGGCCCAGCAGCACCTGCTCCCTCTCAACTGCTGGTCACACTCCTCCCAGGAGGGGACAGGCTCCCCTAGCAACAGACGCCAGCAGAGCAGCCGCCTGGGGCCAGAGCAGTGCACGCAGCTCCTCTCAAGGGGCTCGCCTGCTCAGACCTACCCCAGGGACCCTGCGTCCTAGAGGCGGCCGGTCCCCCAGCCAGTGCACTTGGCACCCAGGAGGCCTCCACCGTCTGCCTGGCAGAGCAGTCATTCAAAAGCATCAACTTGATTACTGGGTGAAGAGGCATGTGGCTGAGGCCTCAGAGACGTTTGCACGGGCTTACCCGCTTCGCATTTCCAGGCAGGGGTGAGCCCATTGTGGGTGTCCACTAAGCGAGAAGGCCTTGCTTTAGTCCCCTTTCTCATCAGAATCGACTGCCCAGGTCTGAAGTTTTATTTGGGGCTGTTAATGCTGTAGTCAAGTTTATATTCTGCATTCTTTGGCAGAAGTGTTCATTACCCTTACATGACGTGTACTCTTGATTTGTTGAGGCTTTTTTTTTAAAGGTTTTATTTATTTACTTTTAGAGAGAGGGGAAGGGAGGGAGAAAGGAAGAGAAACATCAGTGTGCCATTGGTTGCCTCCCACACGTCCCCACGGGGGACCTGGCCTGTAACCCAGGCGTGTGCCCTGACTGGGAATCCAACTAGCCACCCTTTTGGCTCACAGGCCATTGCTGAATCCATTGAGCCATACTAGCCAGGGCTGTTGAGGTTTTTAAAAACCAAATTCATGGTCATGTCCTCTTGAGAGCCCAACTTGGAAATCACTCTCCGTGTGATATCTGAACTACCTAAAGGCAACCCAGGAGCCCAGACGCCTCCTGGCTCCGAGAGTGCAGTGCAAGGCTGAAACCAGCAGCTGCCCTGCCCCGCCCTTCATCTCCCCTGGGTTGCACCAGGAGGAGTTGACTTTCCCTGGGCTTCTCGGCCCTGAAGGCCTTCCATGCTGCCATTTTCCTCTGTGGCATGGCCAGGTCTCCACCAGCTGCATGGTAGCACCTCCCGCCTTGTCTTCTCCCGTCCTGTTCCAAAAGTCCTGCTCACAGGCTTGCCTTGCCTCCTCTAGCACTCATTTATCAACCTCCACCCCTGGTGGGGCAGTTGGGCCATTTCAGAGGTGGGGCCAGAGGCACCCTGCTTTCCCTGTGGTCCGATAGTAGGGTGAGCCCACAGCAGGGGGTATGTGTTTGTTAGGGGCTTTGGGGCTTGTTAGAAACCTCTTTATGAAAAGGAGTTTTTTTTAATATTATTAAAGGATAGTGGACATAGGATGTTACATCAGTTTCTGGTGTGCAACATACTGATAGGACACGCATATACCTTATGAAGGATTGCCACTGGAGGTTTTGATGGCAATTCTGTTACCTGCTGGTGGCATCTGAGATGGTAGGGAGGTGCCAGGCAGAACTAGGACACTTGGGTTCTTTTCTGGACCATCACTGCCTAATTGTGACCTTGGATATGTCATGTCCTCTCTGGCTTCAGTTTCTTTCATTTTTTTAAAAGGAAGATGTTGGCCAGATGACTTCCACGGAGTCTTCGGCTCTGCCATGCCCTTTTACAGGTCTCTCTAGTGTGGGGCTGGGGGTGGGGGCAGTGGCAGCATAAGTGGCCTCATGAATTCATGACCCACTGTGTCTTGCTCAGGCCAGTGGCATGGCCCCGTGTTCTTTCCCCGGGCCTGACCCCTAGACAGGTTCTCAGCAGCGCGAGCTCCCCAGGGCCAGGGCCCCACCTCATTCACAGCAAAACCCCCAGGACCCAGAACAGGACCTGGCACTTAGCGGGCGGGCACTCAGTATGTGTTTCTGAGTGAGCGAGGAGCTGCCAGCCTGCAGCGCCAGGCGGGCTGCATCCAACCCACCTGTGTCGGCAGGTTCGGCAGTGTCTTCCCGAGCCTCAACATGGCGGTGAAACGGCGGGAGCAGGCCTTGCAGGACTACAGGAGGCTGCAGGCCAAGGTGGAGAAGTACGAGGAAAAGGAAAAGACAGGGCCAGTGCTGGCCAAACTCCACCAGGTACCCAAGAGCGAGGGTGGACAGTGGGCCGCAGGGCCCCCTTTCCCTGGGGGCCAGCCCAGGGGCTGTAGGACCAAGACACCTGGTCTTCTGAGCCCCTGTGCACACATGCACACGCACGGGGCCCCCAGCAGGGAGGCCAGGTGAGCCACTGGAGGCTCTGATAGCCAGGCTCTTGCTCCCCAGGCCCGAGAAGAGCTGCGGCCTGTGCGGGAGGACTTTGAGGCCAAGAACAAGCAGCTCCTGGATGAGATGCCGCGGTTCTACAACAGCCGGCTCGACTACTTCCAGCCTAGCTTCGAGTCCCTGATCCGAGCGCAGGTAACGCAGTCCCGCACCCTGGGCCCCAAGGGCTGGCCCCACACTTCCTCTCTGGAGACAGTATGGGCTTTGCAGACACACCCTGTAGCAGCTGCAGCTCCCCACACCGGAAGGGGCTGCAGCCATTCTCTGCCATGACAGCCACCCAGCCTGGCCCCGGCGCTGCCCCCAAGGAAGGGAGCCAGGGGCTTCTGGTCAGTTGCTGCAATTTCTGGTTTTGTTCCTGCATTGCCCTTTGGTTGGTCCCACCGTAGGACAAGGTTTCTTGTTCAACAGCTCTTCCCTCAAGTTCTTGCTCACACTTCACCCCAGCAACAAGAACAAATGAGGCTGCACCATCAGCCCCTCACTTTGATGGGCAGGTTCTTTGCCTGGTGTGCTCAGGAAGTCAGGGATAGAGACCTATGGGGTTAAGTCCCTTTTCTGAGGACCCTACACCCCCCCATCCCCACCTAGTTACTCCTCTTCCTTTGGCGGGACATCAGAGTATCTGGACTTTCAGCGACCCTTGGAGGAGAGCCACACTCGAGGCCCGGGGCCCGGAGCCATGGTGCACCTTGCAGCAGGAGAGGCAGGTGGGGCGTGGAGGCAAGTGTCCAGTGGAAGCACTGGGGCCAGGCAGCCAGCCAGCCCTGTGTCTCCTGCCACTCAGGGCTGTAGGGACGCGAGGGTGCGATGGGTGTAGCTGCTGCCCTCCTTGCCCCCTTCACCTCCCATCCTTCAGGCCGTTCGCAGGGATTACTCCCTGTTTGTAAAAGAGGAAAGGCTGAGGTGCCAAAGCCAGGGGGTCTACCCCACATGTGCCCCCCCCCCCAGCTGACTACAGGTGCTCAGCACCTTGCCACCTTTCCCATCTGTCCCCACCAGGTGACAAAGCTAAAGGCAAATCAGGTCTCCATCCACCTCCAGCCCTCCAGCTCTTGGTCTTGGTGTTTGGCGCCCCCTAGTGGACACTTGTTCCTTGCAGAGTCCACAATCACAGGCACCCAAGGAAAAGCCTGATTCCTGCCTCACCACCTGCCATCTTTAGAGCACACCAAAACCACGGGACTTGTACTTGGGATCAGGAACCCTGAGCAGGGTTGATGTTGGGCTGGGACTTGTTAGTGATCTTGTCCTTGGTCGCTGAGGTAAATCAAGGCAGACAGCCACCCTTGCCCCAGAGCATTGCCCTGTAGGTGAGGGCTTCCTTCAAGCAGCTTCCTCCTGGGCCTGGAGGCATGCGTCTAAGGAGCCCTGTGTCTTCCCTCCTGCACACCGTGCCTCCTACACCATCACCACCCCTGTTCCCAGCCCCTGCCCCCTGCAGGCTGCCCTACCTCCTCCATCCTGTGCTGGGGAGGAAGCTCCAGGGGGTGAGGCTTCAGCGTGCCCAGGGTGGAGCAGCTGGGGAGCTCGGGATGCCCTGTCACCAGGCAGCGGGGTGGCCGGGGGTGTTGCTGCCTCCTTGGCACCAGCCTCCCCTCCCTCAGCTGCACTGCCATTAGTCACTGGAGAAGTGAGCATCCTAAAGACTCAGCCAGCAGCTCAGCTCTGGGGGAGGGGAGGGGAGGCCATCCCCTGCCCTCCCCCAGCACTAGCCCAGGCCCCGTGCCCTGAGGTGACAGGATGATGTGAGAGCCTTGATTTAGCTCCTCAGTGCTCGAAGTGGGAGACACTTTCTCAGGAGCAGTCAGCCTCGGTTCTGCCACTACACGTGCAGTGCGGCGCGCCCTCACTGGTAATGGCACTCCGGGTCTCTAAGTAGTAGAGGCCCTTTTCCTCAAGGACAGCCTGGGGCTGGAGATGATAAAATGTAGGCATTTTGAATAGTGGGGAACACTTTGATGGAAATATGCACTTTCATTTGTCACAAGGTGGAGGCTGAGGCAAGAGTGGCTCCTGTCCCCTCCCCTGGCAAAGCCTCTGTCCTGCCCACTCAGGCCCTGGGTCCAGGCAGCCCTCAGCCCTGTGTGTGTCACTCATGGCCCCCCTTCCCCCCACCGTCCCTGACATCCTCCCCCTGGGCCGAGCACCTTAGGCATGATTGACACTGACACGAGTGGGGAAGCAATGGAAGGCTAAGAAGTGTCACCATTGTCACCTTCCAAAGACCAGCCCTTGGGGCTTTGGGAGCCTGCCCTGCCCTCTCCTCATGAACACAAGCCTCCAGCTTCTCCTCACTTCTGTGAAGCAGTGAGCTGTGGTCACAGTGCCTGGTTCCCTGGTCCCACCAGACCTGCCAAGGGACCTCCCACTCCCGCAGCCCCAACCTTGGCTGTGCTGTCCCCCAACCACCACCTCCCACCTACTAAGGATCCGTTGCCTCCCTTGCCCTTTGACTCACTGCCACCCCAGGCAGTGGCTCACTCCTCCCTGGTTTCCATGCAGTTTAGGGAGATGCGCTGAGGTGGAGGGCAGCAGTGGAGGGACCAGAATGTGGCCCAGAGGGGGCAATGCTGTGGGGCTGGGGGCCAGGAGCCCAGCCCCGCCAACCAGCCCCTCTTCCCACCCAGGTAGTCTACTACTCTGAAATGCACAAGATCTTCGGAGACCTGAGCCAACAGCTGGACCAGCCTGGCCACTCTGATGAGCAGCGGGAACGGGAGAATGAGGCTAAACTGAGCGAGCTCAGAGCCCTCTCTATCGTGGCTGATGACTGAGCCTCAGACCCCAGAAGGCTCCAGGAGCACACGTCAGCCTCTCCAGGCTTTGCCCTTGCCCAGCTCAGCCCAGCCTCAGCCAGCAAGGGGCCTTCCCTGCGAGAACTGGGGGGCTCACAGCCCCTGCCCCGCCTCAGCAGCCCTTTGGAATGAGCCTGGCACCCAGAGCCCCAAGCAGGTTGTTATCTCCCCTCCCATAGCAGAAGTCCCCAGACAGGTAAGGGGGCTAGAACTGCTTTCTTATTTCCAGAACTGCCCCTGGCCCAGCGCCAGAGCAGGCTCCCAGGTTGCAAAGGTCAGGGCTCCGTCAGCTCACAGGTGGTCCCAGCCCGGTTTGCAGGGTCAGATCACATCTACCTCCTGAAGACCCATCCTGGGGAGTCCACCCACCCTGCGGCCTCCCCCGACTCTCCCTCCTGGAAGAGGGTCACAACACTGCCCTGGAGGATGAGTGCTATGGTCCACCAGCCCTGGCCGGCCCTCACCCAGGTTCCCAGCCCCACAGAGGCTTGCTTAGCCCTCTTCTACCCTTTCAGTCAAGGGCAGGGAAGACCTCCGGCTTGAAGGTGCCCTAGGAAACAGGTTCAACTCGTGCAAATGTCCTACCACAAAAAAAGTCACAGACCAATTCATAGGCCTCAAAGCCACAGCAATGGGTTTGTGTATCACCTGGATATTTGGAATTTTATTTTTTCAAGTAAAGTTTTCAATAAAATGGCCTTGTTTTATTGTTCTGTAACTAAGGAAAGGAGGGGGAAGAGCCACCTCAGGTTTTTTTTTAGGGTAACGCTGCCCCCTGCTGAGCTGGCAGGGCCCCTACAGCATCCTTCCCCTGAGCAGCCAGCCGCTGAGGTCAGGTGCAAGGGGGCTCGGCTCCCTCTCCCTGTCATGTCACCCTGCCCACCTTTGGGAGGCAATTCTACCTCCATCCAGCAGAAGCTGGGCCGAGGGCCAGGAGGAAGGGCAGGAGCACAAGCAGACCTGGAAGAGGACGAAGGGAAAAGCTACGGAGGACACTTGGTTTGTTTTTGACTTTGGTTTATTTAAAAAACAAAAAGCAAAAAAAAACAATTTTATATACAAAGTCAAACTGAAACCACGGGTTATGGAAAGAGGCGAGACGCATGGGGAACAGGGAAAAGGGCTGGGCCAGAGCCAATACCACATTCTGAACACTGGGAGCCAGGGAGCTGAAGTGCTGGTTTCTTCTGGCAAGTCCGGGGTGGAGGCAACTGTGCACCAGCAGACAGACCGAGAGCAAGGCTCGCTGGCACTGACTCCATTCCTCCAAAGGCCACAGGAAACGCGTCCCAGAACCTGCTCCTGTGACCTAGCAGGGTTTGTGCCATCTGGAGGAAGGGCTCTTACCCCAGCCAGATTCCATGTCTGTATCTTCACTTATTGGCATCAGACCTTAGGACAGTCGAAAGCCTTTTCCTCCCCTGTCTTACTCTAATCTGGAAGAGGACAGGAGAAAGCACAAGACTAAAGGGCCCCAGGAGAAACCCTAGGTAGAGGGCAAAATGACATTCGAGGGGTGCAGATGTTGGATTTAGTTGTAAGTGGAAGCGGCTCCTCACTCGTCCGTCCCACACAGCACAGGCAACCCCGCCCTGAGCTCCCTACACAGGCTGAGCACAGGGTTCAGCGCCCGCCTTCGGCTCCCAGGTCCTACTCCAGCTTCCTTCTGGAACCAAAGGGCTCTAACTTCAGCAGGCTCCATCGCTGACCTCGCAGGACGGCAGCTCCTGCACCAGGCCCCTCAGTTGCTAGGTGCTGGTTCCTCTTTCTCTACCCAGCTGTCAGCCTGTTTGAAACAGATGGCACAAGAATTAGGACCGAAGGAAGAAAGACTACTACCCGCTGCCTCCTGGGTGCAAGGAGCTGACTGATGGACTCCCTAAGAAACCAGTGGCTGGAGGAGGAGGCAAGGTGGACCTGGCATCACCCTGACCAATCCCCCCACCCCCCGACTGCACCAGCTCTCCTGCGGCTCACCTTTTCAACCATTCGCTGCATCTCCAGCTGCAGGGGTGTCAGGCGCCTCCGGAAGTCATGCAGCAGCCGCTGAAGCTGGTTCTTCTGTCGCTCAGCCGTGCGGGCCATGTCCTCGGCCTCAGCCAGCCGGGTGCGCAGCTCCTGCATGTCAGCTGCCAGTGTCTTGTTCGTTACTTCAGTGGCTGAGAAGCGGTGATGGCTCTCCTCTGGTGGGGAACAAACCAGAAAGGCTGCTGCTAAGTTAAGGACCAGAGTACGGGGCAAGAGGCCTGCAGCCTGAGGAGCAGGGTTCCCTCTTGGTCTCCAGGGACATGCCTGCACAGCCCATTGCCACAGGTCCCCACAGCGCAGGCCACTCACCCAGCTTCAGTTCCAGTGTATGAATCTTGTTCTCCAGGTAGAGCCGTCCACTGTCCTGCTGCTCTGCACGAAGCAGCAGGTTCCCCACATTGATCAGGCTGCCGTTGTGGGACACCAGGCCTTTATGCTCCATGGGGGCAGCTCCCGGCTTTGCGCTTTTCCCAGAAGGAGGTAGCAGGTCCAGGTTTCCTAGCGGGGCCGTGAAAAGGAGGTAAGGGCCGGGTCTCAGGAGGAGAAGACAGCTGCCCTCCCTGCCTGTCCCACATGGAAGGCCACACTGCACTGGTACGCACCGAAGAGCGCCTCCTCGGGAAGCCCGCTGTCCGGGCCCTCCGCGCGGCTGTACTGCAGGCTGCGGTACTGGCAAATGTTCTGGGTCACCACCCTGCTGACCAGCTGCTTGGCCTACAGCAAACACACACCCAAGATCCCCCTGATGAGCAGGTGCAAGCCCTCGCCCCCGGATGTGGAAGAACCTAGAACTAGAGCGTCCTCTGAGTCCCCCACAGGAACTAGGTGCATGCCTGTGCACAGCACAACAGGTGAGGCCCCCAGAAAGGACCAAGGGGGTGCGAGACAAGGCACCTGTTCCGCACTGAGCCGGAGCCCAAGGGTAAGCAGAATCCTCTCCAAGTCTCGCCGGTGCAAGTAGCCACACCAGTTGGCATCAAAGAAGACAAATGCAAGAAGACAGTCCAAAGGGAGTACGGCAGAGGGGTCCAGCTCCTTGGGCTGCAAGGGAAACATGGAAGAATAGGGTTACAAGTAGTATTCTCAGTGGCCAAGGCACCCAGGACACAGCCGGTGTAAACTGGGCGGGCTGGCTAACATGATCACACCCAGGCACACCTTCCCGTTGGAGACCTGACCCTGGACTGACAAGTAAAGTCCTGTTCCCAGCACTCGGGGCTCTGGGGCTGTCACACAGAGGAACCTGGTGTGCTCCCAGACCGGATACCTCACTCAGCTTCACCCCAGTAGACACTGGAACGTCTCCTGGACCCCAAGGGAAGTGCCGTTCCACGAGCCAAGAACCACGTTTTGTCTTTTGTCAATCAACAGACACTGAAGTCATTTGGCAGAAGTATCCAAGGACTGACCCAGGCCTTCCTGAATGTCACTGTCACTGAGATCGGAGGGGCCAAACAGAGGTCTCACCATGTCCTGAAGGGAAGAGAACTCCATCTCTGACTGGTTGGAGGCCACAGACCGGACCTCAGAGTCCTCCAGCTTGGCTCCTGCTATAGAAAGCCTGAGATGAGCACGGAGCGGGGGCCACAAGGCCAGACGGGCTCCAGTCCTAACCAGAGAGCTGGGGCCAGAGTTGGGACGCCACCAGCCGCCACCCGCGCCCCGCCCCACCCAGCGGCACCTACCGAACTCCTCTTCGCCATCGTCCCTCAGCAGCAGCAGTTCTGGGTCAAGGGCCATCTCACAGAGGTCCTCAGACGCCTCCCCCCGAGGCTTCTCCTCTTCCTCTCCCCCAGAAGATGGGGGTTTCGGCAAAAGCCCATCCTCCTTCTGTGGGAAACAGACCAAGAGGAGGAGGACTGTCACCTGCAGTAACCAATCACAACAGCAGCTAACACTGAGCATCGGCCACAGGTGGGCCCTGCGGAGGGCCTGCGTGCGCCGTCTCCTGGGATGCATCACATGGGCTTCAGGGCAGATCAGGTGGTCTCCAGACACCTGGGACTCCCCTCAGGAGTCTACGTGAGGGGACTCAGTCAGGCAAGAAGCAGCCCGCGTGCTTTAGACAGGGTTAGGAAAGTGCAGTGTTCTGGTCGCCGCACCCCCGCCCGCCTCAGAGCACTCCCTCTGAGATCCCCATGCTGCCGCGCCAACCCAACCACACTGCCCTCCCCTCCTCCGGCCTGCCTCCCGCCTAGCACAGCACCCGCTAGTCGTGCGGCTGTGCAAGTGTGAAGCACCCCACGCCTGAGCACACACTCGGGTCTCAAGGCGGAGAGCGGGAGGAGTGCCAAGAGAAGGCCCATCGGGTGCTCAGGGCCACGTGACCACATGTAGCCCCAGTGCCGTGCAGGGCAGAGATACTCACCGGTGGGACGTCTGCCTCGGCGGCTGTGCCCTCACTCTGTACCTCATCCTTGGACTCCTTGGCCACCTCCTCCTTGCCTGCTTCTTCTTCCTTGGCCGCCTCCTCCTTCTCAGGTTCAGGTGGGGCCACAACCTTTTCAGGAAGGCTCAGCAGCATCTTATAAATCCTATAGCCGAAGTCCCTCTGCAGCATCTCCAGGAACAACTCAGCCAACACCATCACCTGGTAAAGAGGCAGCAGGGGTCCCCGGGTGTCAGGAAAAAGGGAGTGTTCCAAGACCCGCCATACACTCATATGTACCCCCGCAACGGCTTCCCCAGACTCCTACACCTGCCTCAAAAGAGATCCTTTCTTTTGGCCTCCGGTCCTCCACAATAACATGGAGGGAGAGGTTTGCGCAGCCAGGGTGCACCACGACAGCAGGCTCTAGAGGGGGCGGAGGCGCCTCTGGGAGATCAGTATCCACTTCCTGCTGTGTGGTGACCTCCGGGTTCTCTGCATTCTGTTTAGATGTGTCTGCTGCTTGCTCTGACGCATCAGCTGCCTGTTCTGTAGACTCTGTTTTCTGTGACAAAAGCCAAGAGCTGTGACCACCTGGGCTCAGAGGCCAGGGTACCTGCTCTCCCCACCTGTTCAGAAGGCTTCGAGTTACCACTGGCACCTCCTGGGGTGGAGGCGCTGCCTCGGCAGCTTTCTGCTGACACAGGGCCTCCCACTCTTCCAAAGGGGGCATGATGGTCCAGATGTCCGGCAGGTACACCACCACGGTCTGCAGCCGCCTTGGGGGTCCCGGCTGCAGGTACTGAAACTCAGCAAAGCGCCACCTGCTCACAGCAAAGAGAAAAATGAAGTAGTGACCTGAGACATTCGTAAGCAAGCTCTTCAGCTTCCAATCAACATTTAGTCAGCACATGCTGTAAGCCATGCTTTGAAAGTTCAAAAACAAAGGAGACTGAGTCCTCAAGAATGGTTAGCCAGTGGGGAGACACAAGTAAGCAGCCGTTTGCTCCACGGTGCTAAGGCAACAAGGAGCATCACAGGTCCCTGGGAGGTCCCTATCTGACAGGCCTTGAGGGGCCAGCTGCCCTTCATCATGCACATCCCTCGTCATGGTCAAGGCAGCCATTTGTGGGGGGCGGGATGAGTGGGGACTAGGGAGCAGAGGACAGCTAACAGGTCAAAAAGGTGCAGAAGCTTGAACAGTCGCCAACTCTCAGCCCACAGATAAGAGCTCGGGGCAGCCACTCACCACTTCGTGCAGGCACTCAAGTCAATGCCGGCCTGGGCTTGGGCACAGCGGATGGCAGTGCGGACTAGCACCTGCGGGTCGCCCTTGGGGTCGAGGCCATCCAGGGAAGGAGACCACTCACCCCCAACCAGCACTGCCTCTTCTTCCTTCCGGCCCAGCAAAAACTGAAAAATGAGATCAGGGATAAGAAACGGAAAGCCAGCAGCTACTGGGGTCTCCCACTGGGAGGCAGCCTGCCACCACTAGGGGCCGCAGGCAGCAAGCAGTGAGGAGTCCCCATGGCAGTGCGGGTGGCTTCTCCACCCGCGAACATGACCTAGCCACCTAACTGTGACAAGTAAGGATAGCTCTGATAGCTGTGCCCCTGGTAAAAGCAGAGGTGTGTCAGCTCTGAAAGTCCTCATGCACGACAGGAGCTGAGCAGCTGAAACTGTGGCAGGGCCTAGTCAGTGCATCTTGCCTGGGGACTTCAGCTCTCACCTTGATCTGCTTCAGAGGGTGTTCTGGCGTCTCCCTCGGCTCAGCCATGTCATCCACAAAGAGCATGCAACAGCGATACAGTTCCTCCAGGCCCGGGGAAGAGAGCAGCAGTACCTGGCCAGGGGTGGCGGGAAAGACACACTCGAGAGCTTTTTCAACCCCCAACAGTGGGAGAAAGCGGCAGGCCCCCTACCAACTCACCTTGGAACTGTACGCGGGGTCACTGTCCGCAGGGAGGGGCTCGGCACCAGTGTCTGGAGCTGGCTCCTTCTCAGAAGATACCTGGATACGGCTTGGATGATGGAGGGAAAAGGGCTGGCTCAGAGGGAAGGCTGACAGCCAGCTCAGATGCACAGCCAGAAAATCTGAGGGGACCAGGAGGCTGCGGTAGCGACGCTGGAGTTCTAGGAAGTCACAGGTGGAGCTGTAGGAAGAAAGCAAGGGGATCCAGAAAGAGCCAAGACTAAATTATTTTTTAAATGGGGCCACAAAAAACTTGAAAAATAAAAGGACCAATTATTTTATAATCTGGGAAAGAACTTTCTAAGTAAGACACATCTGGAAAAGAAAAGATGGATCAGATTTGACCACCAAAATGGTACGACCTCTAAAACAAAACAGGCAAACTGGGGAAGAAGAACATTTGCAATACATGACAGAGAAAAGGGTCATTGTCTTAACATAAGAGGAACCCAAACATCACTAGCCAAAAAGTCCACAAGTCTGAGAGAAAAGTGACATCAACAGGCACTTAACAGAAAAAGAAATGAAACTTAAAAGCCCATAGAAATATGCTCAATCTCACTCATAATTAAAGAAACGTAAACCAGAACATCACTTTTCACCCACCTGCCTATAAAGATCAGAAAGTCTGATAATGCAGTGCCGTGAGGCCTGGGGAAACAAGTACTTCAGGCCCCAAGGTGAGAACACGTAAACCTATACCAGCTCTTTAAAAGAATGGGCACCATCCACCAAAGTTTAAAATCGGGCCCTTTGGGCCAGCTACTCCTTTTCTAGGAACTGATCTCCATAAAATGCTCACACCTGTCCAGGTAGATGTGTGGAAGGGTGTTTATTACAACAATATTTAGGGTAAGGAAAGACCACACACAGAGAGAGCTGGTTAAAGAAATGGTAGTCCATCCATTCAGTGGGACACCATGTAGTTGCTAAAAAGAATGAGCTGAAGCTAATAAACGTTAGCGTGGAATAAATTCTAAGATATATTAAGTGAAAAGGCGAAGCACCAAACGGTATGTACAATAGGCTTCCATGTGACATGACACTTGTGTTTAAAAACACACAGCTGTGTGTGTGGCTGTTAGCAGTCACGTTCCAACTGGATGTGCATGGGATCGGTGTCTCGTGAGGCGATGGAGCCCCGTGGATCGGCATGGAAAACAAGGGGCCCTGTCTGGACCAGGGGAGAGGAACCAGTGACACAGGGAAGGCCAGGGGCTTCGGTGACCTTGGCTTTGGGAGTGTGCCTAATGCAGCAGCTGGAGCCCTGCGTCTCCTCCACTGCTGGATGGAATGTGAAATCGCTCATCTACCTCGCGGTTGATCAGTTTCTCATGTGGGAGGTAGGCTTACAGGCCAGTGTCCTTGTACGTGCCGTAGCACTTTAAACACAGTGCAGAGGATCCCGAGAAAGCCAGTCCCAGAGGTCCTATGAGCTGCAGTTTCTACCTGAATTGTAACTGCTGTCAGGTACCTGGATTTTGATTGGCAAGCCTCAATTACAGCTTGCCATAAGCATTTCTGCTGATCCAATCATCGAGTTCTATCAGGGCACCCATGTCAGTGGTGCTCTGCTGACCAAATCTGAGATTTTGAGATAAAAAATCGGCACACTATAAAACAAAGACAACAAACAAAGGTCACAAGAACACACACACAAACTCTCATGCAGACTGTATCTCATTTACACAAGAAACTGTTCCCAGCTGCAAGCCACACCTGCCCACCAGCCTTGCCGCTCACCTGTCCACAGTATAGGGAGTGAGATGGACTCGGTAAGGAGGCAGGTCATGCCTCGGTTTCTTAGCACCCCAAGGCTCTCCACCAGCCCGCTGTTTGCGTTTCTTGGAGTCATAGTCATCGCTGGAGGTTGGTCCATCACCAGAGGGAAGAAACCACACTGTTATTTACGGATTCAACATACCGTGGCCTAAAACGAACTGGAAATGATCTGACTCCCCAAGGGTAAGGACGTGGATACAGGAGCCGTGCTGACAGCCATGTAACAGGTTGTTACGAAGATATTAAAATGGAGATTTAAATGCTTTTAATAGCAAACCAGTCCTGCTAAGCCAAAAAAAATAGTATGTAACACTATAAATACAGTAGTGCCTCAACTGTGAAAAAAGAAAAAAAAATGCAAGCTTTAAAAGACTAAAATGAAATAAAAGATTAATGGTGGTTGCCTCTAATAAAGCTTATGAATAATTTTTAAATATTTTCTGAACTTTATAAATTATAGTTAATATAACTTTTGAAATGAGCATAAAAGAATTTAACTGATCACTTTTTAATTTTCACTTATTGATTTTAGAGAGAGAGGAAGGAGGAAAGAGAGAGAGAAATAACGACTTGGTGTCTCACTCACTGATGGCTTCCTGCACGAGCCCTGATGCGGGGCAAACCCGCAGAGCAACTCTGGCGCATCTGGACAGCGCTCTAACCAACTGAACTACCTTGCCAGGGCTTAACTGATTTTTTTTTGACAAGAGACACATTATGGTACCTTGCTAAAGGTTCTATAAAGTAAGTTTTATTTAAAAAGACACTTTTCATAATGAACCTATAGCAGTACACATTAAAGGCATAAAATACTCAAGCCCTGGAAAATTTATCCCAAGGAACTTATTTCAAAAGAAGCAAAAAGGAGGCCCTGGCCAGGTAGCTCAGTTGGTTAGAGCGTTGTCCTGACACGCCAAGGTTGCAGGTTCAATCCCTGGTCAGGGCACTTAAAAGAATCAACCAATGAATGCATCAATAAGTAGAAAAACAAATCAATGTTTCTGTCTCTCTCTCTAAAAATCAGTGAATTTTAAAAAAAGGAAAAAGTTATATAGTGGAAGAAATTCAAGCTAAAAGTAAGAAAACCACATTCATATCCAGCAATGTCTGAATTGATATTGCACATACGTAAAATAATCACGTAGCCATTAAAAGTCATGAGTTACATAGAAAAAATGTTTACAAAAGAATGTATAAAAATCACTTGAACTCTTAACATTAAAAGTATTAAAAAGTATGAATATAGATAATTAGAAAAGACTGTGGGGGGGGAGTGGCAATAAGTAACTTTTCTCTTCAAAATTGTTTTCTAATGGTTCTTAAGAATGGTTACCTTTTAAGGAAGGAGGGCATGCGCACCTGTTACTTCCCTAACTCTGTGTAACGGCATGCACTACTCCGTCCTTCCCTGTATAAATATTTATCACTGTGTCACTGCTACGGGTGCGATAAATAGAAACAGTAGAACAGAAAAAGCTTTTAGACCATTACAACATGCTGACTGATGAAGGGGAAACCCCCCCATGTCTTATGAGAGAAATAAAGTCACTGTCGCTTCTTCGCGCTGAGGTAACTGGAGCGGGTTATACTTACCAGGTCTCTGTGCTTCCCTCTCTCTCAGCTCTGCCTGGGCTCCTTCCCTAGTCACTACACCCCAGGAACTAGTTGGTTATATTTAACACGAACTTTGTCTTTTCTCTTGTCTGGGTAATTTCCCTGTTCATTTGCATCTGTCTCCAAAAGCCGCCTTCTAACCCTGCTTTAATGGGACATCAGTGCCTCCACGTTTCTAACAGAAGAGCTGTCCCCAGTCCTCTGACACCCTCTTCAGCCTGCCCATGACTGGAGGGGACTCTTCAGTAAACGCTGGCACCTCTAGTTAAACTGGATGTTCTCCCGAATCCTATGAATCCAATGGCCAAGCTCTCTCCGTACTGCAGCCTGTCAGCAGCAGGTACAAGGTAGTAGTACCAGGGGAAGGCTTCGCAGTGACCTCGGCAGGAGGAGACCTGGATCCCTGCCTCCCAAAACCTAAAATTCAAAATCAAACTTGGTTTCCAGCCTAAATGCTAATGTGGCTGACTCCTTCATGGCCTGCTGCCCTCCCCAGAATGACCTAATTCTTACTGCCCCCTTTCCTACTCAGCAGATTCTCTCTGCTGACGGATGCCAATGTCTGCCTTTCCCTAGAAGCCATGACACTGAAGCACTACAGCCAAAGTCCTGTAACGCCAGCCTGGCACAGGGCTGGACACATCCAGGCCCACTGACTGTACAGAAAGACTGGACCTGAACAAACTGACAGTAACCAGAGGGGAGGTGGGGGGGATAACAGGAGGGAAAGGGGGAAAGGTCATCAAGGAACCCCCATGTGTCCAAGGGTCCAAAGGACAGACACATGGACAAAGCCAAAGGGGAACAGGACCGAGGGCAGGAGGTGGGGATGGCTGGAGGTGGGGGTGGGCGCCGGGGTTGATGGAGATAATTGGACTTGAACAATTAAAAAAAAAAAAAGGAGGGGCAGGGGAGAAAGACTGAACTTGACCCTAAAGCAGAAAGTTTCTAGCAGCCATTGATTCCCATCCAGGCTACATCATCCCTGAGCACACTCACTGTGATTTTGTGAAGACTTTAATTAATTCACAGAATATGAGTGGTGGAAAATCTTTGGAAACTGAAGACCAGGAAGAGACACCTGGTGAGAGATGTGGGTGGATGCAGAATACATGCCAGTGACTTGCGAATGGGGCAGTGTGCTTCAAAGCAGTGAGGACGCTGTGGGAAACAACCCGACAGTCAGGGGGCTCACAGGCGACCCAGACCTGAGGGGGCCGACACTAGCTTCAGCACCGAGACTAGCTGCGTCACTTTGCCTAAACTCTCTTTTTTCTTTTACGATTTTATTTACTTTTAGACAGAGGGGAAGGGGAAAGGAGGGAGAAAGAGAGGGAGAGAAACATCACTGTGTGGTTGCCTCTTGTGTGCCCCCTACTGGGGACCTGGCCTGCAACCCAGGCATGTGCCCTGACTGGGAATCAAACCAGCAACCCATTGGTTTGCAGGCCAGCACTCAATCCACTGAGCCACACCAGCCAGGGCAGAAATGTTCTACATCTGGAGAGAGGGATTTTCCATTTGTCAAAATTGTCCAGTTAAGATTTGTGCATTTCAACCTGTATAAGTTTTACCTTTAAAAAAGTTTTACGTTAAAAAAATCATGTACGAGGCAGGGAGTAGACAGAGGTAGAGACAGAAGTAGACAGCAGAGGTAGATACTTGAAGCTGGGTAATGGGTATATGAGAGCTCACCCTTTTCTGTTTACTTTGCTTAGACTTAAAATTTTCCTCAATAAAAAGTTAAAATAGGCCCTGGATGGTGTGGCTCAGTAGATTGAGCGCCAGCCTGCGAACCAAAGGGTCGCCACTTCGATTCCCAGTCAGAGAACATGCCTGGGTTGTGGGCCAGGTCAGGCCCCAGTGGGGGGTGAGTGAGAAGCAACCACACATTTATGTTTTTCTCCCTCTCTTTCTCCTTCCCTTCTCCTCTAAAAATAAATAAATATTTTTTTTAAGTTAAAAGAAGACCAACAGATAGAAACAAAATGAGTCTTAAGCAAACCAGTCTAGAGCTTAACTCCTACATAAGCAAAACCCTTTAGGGAGAGCATAAGGCAAGATAAAGAACACGTGACCCAGAGACAACAGGCAGCATGCTCCCAGCAGTCCCTGATGCTCACAGGTGATACAGGTTGGCCTGGGGGGCCCCAAGGCCCAGACCCACTGTGCCCGCTCCACACAGGGCCAAGAAACTGTCTCCATGTTCAAGGCACAGGCCTAGACTTCTGGGCAGAGTGCAACATTCTAACCCCACACTGATGTATACAATGTATACAAAGAAATGTTTCATACTAGGAATTAAAACATTCTACAAAATTACTTTTTTCGATAACTGCTATTTCCTTGATAGTTTTGATTTCTAGTATCTCAATCTCAGTGACTAGAAATAAAAGGGAAAACTATAAAGAAAATTTCAGGATGATTATTTTGAAAGATGAACTACCAAATCCCTGCTTGCTGAACCAGTTTATAAAGTTCCATTATGTTTATAGACCTCACTACGTGCCTGCTTATTTCAGGGTAAGGGACTAGGGTCTAGATGCAGGAAAGAGAATGTTTATGTCAACAAATGGCAAAGAAAGGGACAGTGCTCCTCGAGGCAAATAAGGAAAATAAAACATTTTTCTTGTTGAACATCCTCTTACCTTCGACCCTGATCCAACCGGCCATGAGGGCCCCGAGCAGGAAACCTGTTCAGGTGGCTCAGATGAAGTGTATGGGATGTTTGGAAGAGACTCAGAGCTGCAGAGAGAAAATGGCTGGTGACTCAAAAACCCTAAACATGTAACTTCCCTGTCCCTTTCTTTCAGTGCATAGAAATACCCACTTCTATTCATACAGCTACCTGACAGTTACGAGTCTGTTCATTCATCCAGAGTACCCCATAAAGCCACACCCCAACACCCATGCCACTGGTACTCACGCTTCTGAGGAAAGAGGGGGGGAATCCGGTGAGGCTGGAAGATCAACTGGGGCTGAGCTCCCAGAATCCCTTGCTTCTGGCCCAGGGCTGCCACATGTAGAAGGGGAGGTGCTGGGGACTTCAGTAGGGGCTGCAGGACAGTAACCAGGAAATCAACCAGGAAATCAACCAGCCCATGGTTGATGTGCTCACTACCTTGGACAGATGCAGCCCCACCCCCTTGACAAAAGTAAGGTTCTTGCCCTGCTTTCAGAAATAGGGGTTTCCCTCCCTCCCCTTTCCAACGCATGTGACAAGGAGAGATATATACCTGGTTGGAGAGTGTTTGCACCTTGACAGCATTCCAAGGCACTGCCTGGCCTGGGTTGTATGCAGCCTTCACCAGCACCTTCTCACCCAGCTGGGGCAGCCGGCCCTTCACCACACTGCCAGCACACAAGCCAGGAGGCCCAGTCAGGAGGCCCGGCCAAGCCCCCCTGACTGCCCTGATGAGCCCTGCCCATCAAGATTTCTCACCCCTTGCATGAAAACAGCAAAGCGATGGCGTTAGAGGAGCCCCAAAGCACGGTGACAGACCGAACACAGCAAGCATTTCCAAAAGGAGACCAGCCTCAAACCTACCTCAGCTGAAAAAAGACCTCTTCATCCACCACCCCAAAATAGTCGTGCAAGCTGGTAACAATGCCAGTGAAGACCCGCTGCTTCTCCCCACCCTGTTAAGAGAAGGTGCCGTTTAAAATAGGGAGCATTTGTCCACATTCTGCCGTCAGCATCGCATCTCCGTGCAGCCCACTCCCCCAGCTCATTCAGAGCACTGCCTCAGGATTCACGTGGAAGGAGGGAGGCAGCCGGGCATCATGCTGATTCTCGCATCACAGGCTGATTCTAGGATTTCCAGTTCCTTTGTTCCAAGAAGCACCCAGAGATTTCCCTAGAGCCAGCACTTTGCACTCCCCAGCCAGAGGTGCCTAGTCACCCTCACACTGGCCCCGGGCAAGACTGTCAAGGATGAACACTGTGATGCAAAAACGAAAGTGTCAAGCACCCATGCATGCTGGGGAGGTCCCCAGGGCTGAAGCTCACTAGAAAGGATGCCCAACCTACCTGAAGGTGCCTGGCATTCTGGGACAGGTCTGTGGCCACAGGGGGGGTGAGCAAACCAGGAGGAGGGCCCAGAAGAGATGTGGAAGCTGCGCCTACGGACAGAGAAGCAATCTCCAGGGATGGCACCTACCATCTTACGCACTACTGTCAGTGCGAGCAGCGACTCCCAACCTTTTTCACCTCGTGGCACACATAAACTAATGGCTAAAATTCTGCAGCACACCAAAAAATAGTTTTTTGCCGCTCTAACAAAAAAACATAGGTTTAATTTTGATTCATTCACACCAGACACCTATTGCTATGTTGGCTGTTGTCACTGTTTTTTTAATTTGGCCGTCTAAGGGGAAAAAGGCCCACGCCCCTGACTAGGTAAGTCAGGTGCTGCACGGTTTAAACATTCTCGCAGCGCCGCAGTGTGCCGGTCCCCGCACACCCCCGGCCGAGAATCCCTGACAGCCGACAGGGCAACACCCAAGGGCAGAGCGGCCCCAAGCAACCCTCCGCAGGGTCTCACTGTCAACCCCGCCGCCAGCTACCGTTTTCCTCCACCAGGGAAACGCAACAGCCACGTTTTCTCTCTCCACACTAACTGCAGAGCACATCCTGTTCCAGTACGAGCCCCGGCTGGGAGGAAGGTACCGATCACCTGAGAAGTTGCGTCCCCCTGGAAGTGGGTTGATCCGCTGGCGCTTAAATTGGGACATTGGGAATGCTGTCCTCTTTCAGAGTCTTGGGGGGGAAAACCTTCAATCAGGAAAGAAATAAGTTAACAGCTCAGAGGGGAATTTTCCATCAACCCCAAAACAGGAACTAAGTATCCCGAGGAGAGTAGGGAGAATGAATGGAGGCGACGAAGGGAATGTGAAGAGGAGCAAGAACTGAAGCAATCACACGGCTCCAGCCAGCCCTCACCAACAACCCGGCGGCGCGGACACAGCCGGGCTACGTGAAAGAAAAGCCAACCGGAGCTCAGAGACTGGACTCGCCCCAGGCCACACAACCAGTCAGTGACAAAACTGGGGCTCACACCCGGGTCCCCCGACAATGCAGCGCCCCTCTCACCGCGCCACGCCACCCCCGGATGGGTGAGGGGTCTGGGGGCTGGAGGGAGCCCGGAGACATTCATTCATTCAAACACATCCGCCAAAATGCTCCCCGCAAGGCCCAGAAAAATGGAGGAGGCTGCTGCCCGAGAGGGAACCGTGAGGGCCTTCTCCCCGGAAGCCTGGCCCGTTGTCCCGCGGCCCGTGGCCAGGCAGCCGTGTGGCGCGGCCGACCAAGGATCCGGCTGCGCGCCCGCCCTCCGGCTCCCGCGCTGCCCGGCACTTCGCTCCTGCCTCAGCGGCCGCCGGTGCCGGATCGCCCCGGCCGGTGCCGCGGCCAGGCTGCCGTGGGAGGACGGAGGCGCGCAGTTCCTCCTCCTCCTCCCGCCCGCCCCCCGGGCCGGGGCCGAGGCCGTTGCCAGGGAGACGGGGCTTGCAGTCCGAGGGGGGCTCGGCCCCTTCCGCGGCCCGTGCATCGCCACTGCCCGGCCCTCGCGGCCCCTTGGTTGGGGAGAAGCGACGGGGCAGTAGGGCGGCGGGGGGCCAGCCAACCCACCTGCGGGCCAGGGCCGCGACACCGGGGGGACAAAGACACCCGGAACCACCGCTGCCGCTGCTGCCGCCGCCACCGGAAGCGCCTCTCAGGAAACGCGACCACTGGTCGGAAGCTGCCACTCTCCCGGATATAGTCCCTCCCCCCGCGGCACCGACCTCCCCTCCCCCACGCCGGCCCGCCGGCCGCTCGGACGCGGAGCGGAAGTGCGCCTTCCCCCTCGGGCGCGCGTTCGGAAGCCGCGCCTGGGTGGTGTCCCCGCTTAAGTGTCCCATTAGAAAAATGGGCTTCAGAGAATTGGTTCTTTGTCCGAAGCCAGCTACAGCGCGGCCCAGACCTGAGGAAGGGCGCGGCCTTGCCTCACTCGGGCAGACCCCGAGACTGCAGTCGCGGGAGAACCAAACCCTGCGGACGGGCGGCCATGTCTGGGAGGCATCCCTGTGTCTGCCTCAAGCCGCTGGCCCCAGCCCTGGCCTTCCACCGAGGGCACCGTACACACACGCCACCCCTCCATCCCCTGGGTGCCCGCGAACTAAGCTTTTCCCCTTTCTCAATTAACAAAAAGCTAGGAATCTAACAGGTCGTAGTAAGACAAACTACCACAATATTTAGGGAGACATTTACAGAGTTCTTAGGGACTTTTCCTTTAGTCCTCACGATAGTGCTGGGGGTAAGCAGGTGGGGAATTAGTGCCCCGAGTCTCAGTCATAAAACCTAAGAGGCCTCAATGAAATGACTTGCTCCAAGTCTTGCTGCTAATCACTGGCTGTTTCAGTCCCCATTACCAATCCAGTCCTCCCTTACTCCCTGACCTACCCGCCATCCCTCCAGTCTAGCTGCCCTCCAACGCCCATCCCCTCCCCTTCCCTAGTCATGGAACACTCACGAAGCACTTTGAGACAGTTTAATCTCATTTTATCCTCATAACAAGCCGGTGAGGTAGGTAGGTCAGGCATCACTATACCATTTGAGAGATTAAGTGGCAAGCTATGGCTCAAAAAAGTTAAGGGACTTTGTCCAGGTCTAAAAGCTAGTGTGGGCCTGCAGTTTCTGATGTGTAAAGGCTAGTAAGGAGCAAGGCAGCTAGGAATAGACCCCGTGGGTTACTCTGCTAGTCCCCACGTTTTTCCTAACCCTCCCAATTCCTGGTGCAGTCTTCAGAGGCTCAGCAGCATGGGCCAGACTCAACGCAGAGACAGCCAAGGCAGTGCCCTTCTCTGTGCTGGGGCTTCCCACGCAGGAATGAAGAGGAAAGCAGGGCTCCAGGATCAGCAACTGTGCACTGAGCCATGAAGGTCAGTCAGTTCCCTCCCTCTGCAGTTCCCTCACCCAGAAGACCAGCTTTTTGAGTGTGTGGTTCAGGAGAGCTGGTTGGATCCAGCTCACGACTGCGACGGTCTCACAGAGATATGTGTATATATCATTTTGCGTAAAGACACATCTGCAGCAGGCTGGGCCTCGACAGATCACCGTGCCAAACACGCTCCAGGGGTGCCTGAGGAATCAGTTCGCGTCGTCTAGGCTCAGGGATTTCTGGCCGCCAAGGAGGTGCCCAGGGGCTGCCACACCTTGGGGTCTCTCGGGGAACCAGAGCTCATCTGCCAAGCTGCTCAGAGAAGGACTCAGCCCTCGCCTCAGAGAGAAGGGCAAGTGTCAGCAGCTTTCTTTGGCAGTGCCCCAAAACAGCAACAGGGCAAAGGGCAAAGAAGAAGACTTCACTGCACACCCCTCCACCCAGGGGCACGCCTGCACCAGGAGGTCTCAGCAGACAGAAAGGTTTTTTGCTCGTTGCTTCTTCACCACTAACGATGGCATAAAGGTCTTCCGGAGAGGGAGACATGCAGGTCTTTCAGGGAAGTCCCTTGACCCAATCCTGTGGAAAAGGCAAGGTGGCCTTAGGTGAGGAGAAGGAAACAAAGGTGATGATGGCCCCAGAGTAGGTCAGGAGCGCATGTCTGCTGTGGAGATGGTAACTAACACGGTGCTTCCTTCCCCTGGAGAATTATTCAGTGTAACTGCCCCCTGCCATGATCCACTGTGGCACCCTTTGTCTGTGCCCCCACCTTGCTTGCCCAGCACACCGGGAAGGTGGCCTAAGTTTCAGCTTTGAGGCAAGGATTTGCGAGGCTGGCATAAGGAGATCTCACACATTCTGGTCCTGGCTCTGCCACTGACACCCCATGTGGCCTCAGGAAGGCAGCCTCCCTCCCCAGCCCAGTCCCCAACCTCCTCATCTACCAACGGGAAGTTTTAACTACTTTCTTTTTCTTCCAGCACCCTCTCCAAGGTGTCACTCAGATCACAGAGGGATGAGGAGAACCAGCAGTACAACCTCAGCACACTGGTTCATCGGGCTCCTCCCTCCACCCTCACCTGGGCTGGGCCACAGCACTCACCTGGGGGCAGGGCCATGAGGAGGGGCAGGGGACGCAGGGTGTTGAGAGCTCTTCCAGCGAATCCGATTGAGAAGGACCTTGACCTTGTTCCAGTGGGAGAGATCCCGCTGAGCAGAGAATGAGGGGGTCACCACAGAGCCCCACCCCACAGCACACCCCATACTACCACAGACAGCTGTCACCATAGCCAGGAGAAGTTGCCTGCTCCAAACAGGAATCCCCGCGTTTTCCCAGAGTTTCCAGCCTTTACTGTATCCACACTTGCCACCCACCCCCACCTCCACCTGTCACCCACTCCACATACACCCATCACTCACCTTGTGACTCTGGGAGCATGGAAAGTTGTGAGCTGGCCCTGTAGGGGCCTCTGACAGCCCGGGAGGGTGGGCACTGGGCACCACCACCTTTGGGAGTGAAGCCCTTTTTGCGCCTTCAGAGGGAGAATCAGGTGACCCAGGTCCAGGAACAGGAACACACCAGTCAAGCCCAGGGCTCAGGGGGTCTGCCTGGGGCCCCGGGCCAGCAGGACTTGGAGAGAGACACAATTGCCCCATACCTGTCTCCTCTGTCTGGCTGAGCAGCTCCCAGGACCCGTGCACCCCACTGCCTGGGGCGTGAGAGGGTGGAGGCAAAGGTGCCAGGGATGGCTCCTCCTCGGCAGGGTCCTGTGTGAGAGAAGGGCACTTGGGGCCTGAGCAGAGACAAGGCTGTTCTGAAGGAAGCCCTGGTGCCAGGGGCCCCACCTCTCCTGTGCCTCCTCAACTTACCCGCCACCCCCACCCCCACCACATGGCTCACTCACCCCAGGGAGCCTCTGGGTCTGCAGCTGCAGGTGGAGTTGCTGGAGCCTCGCCATCTGCTCCAGCACTAGGCACAGGTGTTCCAGGTAGCGAAGACCCTGTCCTGGGAGGCAGGCCCAGGCTTCAGGCCCCACGCCCCTCACCTGTGGGATGTCGTGAGGTAGGAGAGACTTGAACTCAACCAGACTCCCACTCTTGGTGGCCATGAGATGGGGGCAGAACGGGCAGGGAGAGGAGGACCACGCACCCAGCTGGCCTCCCAGTGCCCAGCCAGCCACAGCATCAGGTGAACCTCCTGCCAGCCGCCTCCACACTGCGGGGAGTGGGGTGAGACAAGAAGCTGTGACACACCTGTCAATTAGGGACGGGAATGCCCCACCCCGAGAGAGAGCTCTGGGGAGAACGACTGGGGGCCCCACCAGCTCTGGTGTGAGAGGGACATCTCCACTCACTCTTCACCCAGCCGAGAGTTAGCACTCACCAGCTCTGTTTCTTCTGGGCCTGCCTCTCGGTCAGTTTCTGCCTTGGAGGCCTCCTGGTCCCTTGCTCCAAAAAGGGGCACTTCGTACTCAGGCTTCCTTGTCGGCTTTGGGGAGTGGCGATGTTGTGACAAGCTGGCAGGGGAAGTCGGGAGCTGGCTGGACCGCTCCAGCACCTGCTCTAGCTTCTGGCTGGCCAGGAGCCGACCCAGGCGGGCAGGAGTCTCCACAGGCAGGGCCAGGGGCTCAGGGCTCCCCACAGGTTCAAAGTCCAGAGATTCTTCAGAAAGGCCCGGCGAGGTGGTCAGGGAGCTGTCCCCAACCGCCATCTCCACTCCTGAGTCCTGGGAGGCCAGTTTGAGAAGTGGCACCTGCCCCAGGAGACCCTTCATCTTGCCACCCCCCTCCCAGGAGTCCAGTGAGCACCCTTGAGAGGTGTCCGGGATCCGTCTGTAGGTGCTGGTGACTCCAGGCACTACACAACCCTGGGCCAGGTTCTCGCCAGCTCCATCTGCAAGGAGAGTGAGAATAAGGCTGGGGAGGCGGCCCCTGTGCCCCCAGCATTCCTGGCAGCTGAAACATTCCCAGGGAAGGAGTGTCCTGGGCCAGAGGTGAAGGGAGGAGCCTGGCCAGCCACAGCCTTGCCTAGCCCTGTTCCGTGGGGTTCTCTTTAGAGCAGTAATTGTTAGTGATCACACCCCTGGCATGGGCTGTGGGGTGGGCTGTTGGAAAGGATTTCCTCTTCATCAGCTCCTGGATGGCCTGTCTTCCTCTGATGAGGGGCTGCTTTCCTCCTGGGAGCCCTTGAGCTCCTGCCCCTGGGGTCTGCCTCTGACCAAGTCCTAAGTGTGGGCGCTGGAGCCTCTTCCCCTGCTCCCCAAAGGGGAGTATGACCGGGCACCTCACCTCGGGAAGGGGGAAGGGCACAGAGACGCTGCAAACAGGCATCAGGGTGCTGGGTGAAGCCTCTCCTGGAGCTTGGGGGGGGGGGGGGGGGGGTGATTAAAAACAACAATAGCTATAACCATTTGGGGTTTTTGTTCTTTTAAGTGAGAAACGGTGAAGATTTTGTGGTGAATTGAAGAGAAAAAAACGGAGGAAAGGGAACTGGGGTAGAGGGGTAGGAGGAGATGTAGCCTTGTCACCGATTAACTATCACCTGGGTGCCAGGCCCTCCTGCCCTCCGGGTGCCTAATTGTCATTAACGATGCAGAAGCGGAGGCTGGAAAGGGGGGAGGACTACCCACATGTCCCAGCCGGCCACGCGGGGAGCCAGGTGCCAAGCCTGGCTCCCTGGGCAAGGAAGTGGGCCACGAAGCCCACCCTGAGGTGCCTGTGGACAGGGGTCTGCCGCAGTGGAGGGGGCTTTGGGAACTGTAGACAGGGGCCGGGGCCGGCCGAGAAAGATCCGGATTGGGAAGTGGCCCCGGAGGAAGTGGGATGGAGGTGGTGACTGAATTAATGCCCAGACTCAGCGGGTTTCGTGCGCGAGGCACAGTCATTCGACCCTTCCAAAGGGAGGCCACGAGGCGGGCGCGGGGAGGGCGGGCGCCCCGAGCGGGTGTGCGGGGTAGGGTGAGGCGGGGTGGGGCGCAGGCGGGGGTCAGCGCTCCGGAGTGGGCGTTAGCGCAGGAGGCTCTGCCTGCCTGGGGGTGGGCGACTCACCCCGGCCGCCCAGCGGCTCCACTGCGAAGACGCGCCGCCGGCCCAGCATGGCCCCGCTCCGCCCCGACCGCTGCAGCGGGACAGAGCGCTCTCCGCTCCGGTCCCCTAGCTGCGGCAGCGCCTGCGGCTTCGCTGATGCGTCCTGACCCCCTGGGCGCGGCCTCGGGACACTCCCAGCAGGGGGATGGAGCGAGGCAGGAGGAGGGTTGCAGGTGTGAAGGGAGCGGGGGCTGCACGCGGGGACACGTGTGCCTGGGCGGCCCCCCAGTGCTGGCTGGGCGCGGAGAAGGACTCCGGTTCGCTTCCTTCGCACCCCGATCCTCTGTGCTTCAGGCGGTGGCAGCCCAGCGCTCCCACCGCGGCCCTGAAGCAGGGCCCGCGCCTGAGGTCGCTTTCTGTCTTGTTGCGCAGGGTCACTCCGCCCCCAGTTCACACACAGAGTCTGCCTTCCTGCCGCCCAGATGAAGCCGACGGGCGGGGACTGGACCAGAGCGAGGAAGGAAATGGAGCCCCACGTGCAGGCCGTGGGAAGGCCGCTGACCAGGACGCAGGCGTCCGTCCCTGCGCTCCCAGCTGTGTGCCTGGGGCACGTCACAGCGCCACTCAGGAACTGGCGCGAGAAAGTGGGGCAATGATCTCTGCCCAGAGGGAAATCCTTTCCGACAGCTGCAGAGCACCTTGGGTCCCAGGCCAGCTCTGAATCCCTCCTCGTCTCCCTCCTCTTCCTCACCCAGGGACCCTAAAGCTGGGGGCTGGGTGAGACTACAGGACTGGGGAAGAAGTGAGCCAGGGAGACGGGGAGGGGCCTGGAGGTGGTGCGAGCGCAAGCGGAACAGCTTCCCTTTCCCCACTTCACCCCACGACCCTCGTCCCAGGGCCTGAAAGGGGCTGGGGGCCCAGGCAGCTGCTGAAAGAGAGACAGCCTGGCAACCAGATGGCTGGTGGCCTCTAAGGAAATCTCATCCTCCTGAGCAAGGTGACCTGGCTGGAAAAATCCCAGCAGGACCCAAATCCCCTGGAAGCAGAAGAGGGAGCTGGTGGACGTGCAGACCTGCACCTGACCCTCGGGGGAGGGGCTGGGTGGGCCCGAGCTGGCGCCTGGGAGGAAGTGGCTGTTTGCTGGGAGGGAAGGATGTCTGCCCACCCTTTCTGCTCCTAGCTCCTTTGGACCCTTTCTCAAACACCCTGCACAGGAGCCTTCATCAGAGAACCACAAACTACAAGATTCTAACTTTATAAGATCTTGAAACAGGCCTACAGCCAAGCCCAGGAAAGGAAAAGTGATAGCCAGGTGCTTGAATTGCCAGCTGTTCTTAATAACTGATTGTGAAGCCCAGCAAGCCCTTGTCCACTAGCCCTGGGTCCTCTGGGTTGCCCCCTCCTGGCCTATCCTGGGCAGCACCTGCTCCCCATTCCTCAGATACAGAGAGGGAAGCAGAGAACACTGGGCCTGGCAGGAACTGCTTTATGCAATTCAAACGGGACGTGTGTACCAAACCCCCTAGGCCCTGCCAGACCCCACGCCACCCCTCCTGGGGTAGGAGGGCTGGCCAGTCAGGTGGCTTCCTCCCTCCAAAGTGAGAAGGTGGGGAGGGAAGTGAGGGAAACTTTGCCAGATCTCACCCTGAATTTGGAGAATGTGGGGCCGAATTCCAAGCAGCAGTCTCCTCGGTGACTCTGGGCAGGAATGCATCTGAGCAGGAAGCCAGCCAGCAGGAATGCAATGTCTCAGCACAAGGCTTTGTGCCGCCTCCAAAGAAGAGCCCCCCTCCACACACACACCCCAATGCACACTCCCCTCCAGGCCATTTCTTCCCACCCCACCCCCAGGCAGATATGCCAGCCCCCTCATGGTGATCCGGACACCTTGGGGTGTGGGGCACACACTTCTCTCCCATCTGCCTTCTGCTGCCCTGCCTGGCAGTGTGCCCCCACAGGACCACCTCTGCGGCTGCTCCTTCGCCAGACAACTGCAGCACAATCATCTCCCCATGGGACCACCGGCACAGCCGAGAGCCTGGGGGCAGCTCCTGCCAGACTAGAGATGGCTGGGAGTCACGGTGCCCTCCCTGGGGGTGCAGGAGGCTGCCCCTGGTGTTGGAGGGGCAAGAGCACCCCCACCCCGGACAAGCCAGAAACCCACGAGTCAGGCTCATGGTTCTTTCAGAGGCCCAGACCACTCACTCACCCACCCTGTCCTCAGTTTCTTCTTGTACGGAGAGGGCGACAGCAGTAGTGCCCACCCAATTGTGATGATTGGACTCTCACACGTTAAACCTCCCCCGCACTTCAGTGATCCAGCTGTGGAACTTCGGGACAGTCCCTCTCTCACCTCCAACTGAAGGGGGCAGTATCACACGCTCTCTCAGGCCACTGCTAACTTGAATCTGTCACCACCTCTGAAGTCATTTCCCCCCAGGCAGAAGACACTAAGGAGGGCACCACACTGTGCAAACTGGGTGGTCTCCCTCGCCCCCTGTCTGGGTCAGCCCCAGGCTTCTGTGCTGACAAATGGGTTTGGCTAATAACTCCATCTTCCAAAGCAGTTTCCCCCCCAGCTCCGGTTGGCTGTGTGGTTGCAGAAAGCTCTGGAACTGAACCTCGCAGGGCCCCTGCTAGGGGAGCTGTCTGCCACAACTGGGGAGGTGGATTTGAACTTGAACCCACGCAGCCTTTGAAAGGCATTCAGCCACTGGCAGGCAGGCCCACCTCTCAAAGGTCTGCACTCCCTGTTTGTTTGTCTCTGCCCCTGAGAACACCGCTGGCCCCCTGTGGTTTGCTATGGATGGCACCGTATTAACATTCCAGCCCACCCTGTCACTTCCAGCTTGTCGCTTTGCTGTTTAAAATGTTCCAGGTGTCCCAAGAGCCTCCAGGTGAAGTTCAAACCCTTTCTCCCAGCATTCAAGGCTCCCATCCCCCTTTGCAAACTTATCTCAGCACCTGCTTCGGCCACTGCCCTGAATTGAGCGTTCCACTTGCACCTGCCCCCTCACTGGGCATTTCTCTCCTCCACTTGTCCAAGTCCTATTCATCCTTCCACACAGATGGCCCCTGCTGTGAACTCGCAGGGGTGCATGCGTGTTCCACATTAGCTCTTAAGCGCTCACTGTCACGGAGTGTTATTTCATTCACGCTGGCTCCATTGCTGCCACTTGACTATTATGCTCAGGAAAGCCAGAAACACGCTACATCTTTCTGCATTCCCGAACCCAAGCATTTCCAGAGGAGCGAATTCCACTTTGGTGAGTAAGCATTCTCCCCTGCCACAGGCTACACCTGACACTAGGTGGCGCCACGGTGGCTATCCCCCTTCAGACCAGACGTTCTGGCCAGACTGACTGAGCCACAAGAAAGCCTTGATCTTTTCTATGAAAATAAAGGCAGCCATCCAGGCAAAAGGTGAGACAATTATATCAAGGTGTAAATTATATCAACAGGTGCCTGAGGAGACAACACAGCCTCTGCCAAGATTCCTGCCAAAAAGAGGCAGATAGCACAAAGCACTCTCCGAAGCCCGGCTTTGATCTTTTCCGTGAAAATAAGGCTGAGGCTGCGGCCCATCCCTGACTTAGGGCAGGGTGAGTCTGGAGCACCCAGCAGCATCCATGCACCTTTCTGAAATGGATTAGAACAAAAGTGGGGGGCAATGACTCAAGCCAAAAATCTGGTAGGGACCACACTGCCTCCACCTCAGCTCAAACATGTACCCCCAGGGCAGGTGTGCTAGCTCCGACTATACTATATATATATAATTTTTTCCTCAAGTCAACCACCAATGAAGCCAGCAGGGTCTCCCAGGGAAAGGGGTGGGCAGACCCCTGGGGGTGAGGCCCTTGTCGGGTGATGGTCCCTCAGAATTGGAGCTCTGCTGGGTTGCCCCCTCCAGGCCAGGCCCACCTACAGCCTTGTCCCAAAGTGATTCCAGTGATCATATTCGTTCGGTGGGTACAGATAGCCTCAGAGAATGCAGATGGGACTTTGGCTAGGGCCCCTCCTCTGCCCACCCTCTGGGTGAGTCAGCAGGCCAGGTAGCACCCATGCCAGGTAGAGCAGGCGGCACGGAGAGCTGGTGGTGGCAGAGCAGGAGGCAGTCACTTCTATGGGCCCCGGCAGAGGGAGCGAGTCTGGGGCTGCCTCCGTCCCTCTGCGGCCTGCCCTCTGGCATCCCTTCCCCTCCCAGGGCTTGAGGTGAGAAACTCATTCCTGTAAAGTACCAGGGATCATCCCAGGAAAACAGGCATCTTTACCAAGGGTCCAGGAAGAACAGGATCCTCAGCAAAGAGGAGCAAGGGGGTTGAGGGAGGGGGAAATAAGAGGGGGGAAATACGTAAATAAAGCCTCTCCACCCAGTGGTAGGGAGAAGCCAGGGCAGGAAAGAGGGGCAGCTACTTTATTTTGCCCATATATGTATATTTATGGAGCTCACATGTCAAAACTTTACACGGTGAATACCATCAGCCTCTGGCCCACCCCTTCTCCTCTGGATACTAATTTCCATGGTCCAACCGGCTTAACCCCTCTTGCTCAGAGAGGCCTGATGCAATGTCCACCTCAGGCTGGTGCAGAACTTGTCCAGCAGGGGGAAGCAAGAGTATCGGGCAAAGGCCTGGGAGGGCAAGGCTGCCCTCACCCACCGCCCAAGACAGGACCCAGCTTCTGGCCCCAGCCAGCGAGGAGGAAGGGGCCCCACCACCCACCATCACTCTTCCATGCTAACTTGCTGCAGGTGCGGCCCTGGCTTGGGGCGCCCACAGAGTCAAGGGCAGGCTGAGACCACAGCAGCGCTCAGGCCTGGGAGTTGAGGGTCTTGGGTGCTGAGTAGCGCTGGCGGGCATGCTTCTCACAGTACAGCTCATCCCCCACCCAAAAGTGCCCCCGCATCTTCAGGTTCAGCCCGCAGTCCGCGCAGGTGTAGCAGTTCGGGTGGCGGAACCGCCCTTCCTGGATGCGCACGGCCTGGTTCCTGCAGGAAGGAGGTGGGAAAGTCATTAGCCTGGGGGTTGGGAAACCAGGGCAGCAGGCATGACGCCCCCTAGAGCCCTGAGGCAGGGCCTGGGAAAATCCCCAAATCTCAGACACTTGACTCCCCACACCTGCCCTCAGGAATCTCACTTCAACAACCCCCAGCCCCAGGACCCCTAATCCAGAGTAAAAGTCACTCCTCCCCGTACAAATGGCAGGTAAACTCCATCCTGAACCTTCTGGATTGTTATGGAGCAATGGCTCTCCAAGCGTGGTCCCAGGCACCAGGACCTACAGCACCACATCACCTGGGGACAATCTGGGAATGCAAATTCTGGGCCCAGGGGCCTCCTGAGGCAGAAACTCTGAGGGTGCCAGCCCAGGAATGTTCTAGCCTGCCCTGGTGGGGGTGGGGTGGGGGGCAGCTGCTGCTGCTCTTGGAGAAAAACCAAGTTGGACCCTTTCCTTCTGCCAGCGCAGCCGCGTGGGCAGTGTCCCATTCTGCAGATGGACCGCTGAGGCCCAGGGAGCGGAAGGGATTCCGAGAATGAGCCAGCTGACCCTCCATGCTGCGCATGGAAGAACTTTTTCCAGGGGGGCCTTGCAGCAATTTTCCAGAGAACGTGGCTGCATTCTAATGCCACCCACTGAGAAAAGTAATCGCACCTCTGGAAAACCCATCCCATTCCAACGGACGTGCAGGGGGTGTAAGAGCAAAATTTTCCAGGAGGAGCCGCCTCATCTGGAGGCAGCTCTCCAGTGGCTGGGAGATTCTTGGAGAGAAATCAAATGCAGCAGTGATGGGGGGCGAGGAGCGAAGAAAGAAATCAGGGAGGAGTGGACACCGCAGGAAAAAGCCGCTCAGGCCTGCTAAGAGGGCTGACAATCACCCACAGAATGTCTCAGGGGTCCACTCTGTCAGTGAGCCCCTCCTGGGCCCCTGACTGGCTGTTTGACGCCGACTGCTCTGGAGAGCACCCTGTCTGTGCCCGGCCCCACACCCGCCTCCCATGCCACCAACACTCACGCAATGCTGGTGCTGCACTTCTCACACGTGTGGAGCTTGGGTGGGCTGGCCAGGGCCCTGGAGGTGGGCAGGGAGGACTGGGGGCTCAGTGAGCTGGGCAGGAAGGCAGGCGTGCCACCTGGGAGGGGTGAGGGCAGACAGACGCCTCAGAGCTCGTCTATCCCAGCCGCATCCAGGCTGTATTTGTGCACACGCACTCCACCTGCTACAACATGCTCCACTACCAGGACACTCACACCTACAGGCGCACTCACGGGTGGGCCTCTGGGGTAACGCTGGGCATGGGGGATGGGGAAGGGAGAGGTGGTGCCAGGCGCTTGGCTGATGCTGGGCAAGGAGAGGAAGCACACCGGAGGCTGAGTCTGCCAGAACCAGGCGACAAGCTGGGAGTGTCTGTGTGCGGTGTCTGACACAGCAGGCCAAGCCGACGTCTCCCTTGCTGTGGCTCAGTTATGATGATAGTAATGGTCAGTAATGACAGGTAATAACAGCACCATGATCCCTTTGTACAGATTCCAAAGGGCTCTTCTGTGCATTATTGCAGCTGAACCTTGGACCACGCTCAGATGAAGCACAGATGTTATGGGGCAGGTACGGCCCCCGTTTGCAGCCGACTCCGCCGCTGAGGCTCCGGTGGTGATGTCACCGTCTGTCTGCACTCTCCTCACCCACTGCCTCTCCCGGGCCCCTTCCAAGGGCCCACCAAGGCCTCGGGGTCATGATGGACAAGACTGGCCCTAAACCTTCCACCCGAGCCCCTGCCTCTGTGAGCACCCCCAGGAGATAGACATCAGAGTTGGAAGCAGCCACCAAGTCTGACCGTCCCATCCTCTCGCTCCCGCATGCTGCTGCCCCGGCCGGGGCCTCCCCATCCCTCCCACACACAGGGCAGTGGGACCTGACCCCCCCTGCCATAAGAACTCCTGCAGCAGCGTCCAGTTCCCTCGGAACCGGGCAGCCCTGTCAGCCCCAACAAACAGAGCTCCTCATGGACAGACACTGTCCTGACGGCCCTTCATCTCCACGCTCACTCACAGCCAGCCCGTTCACTGGGGGGCACAGTGAATGTTAGGCCAGGGCCCGAATCGCCTGCCCTGCTTGCTTCGGCATCTCAGGCACTGCCTGGCATTAACTGGCCCTCCCAGGCGAGGCCACTCCTTATCCTGGCACGTGGGGTCTCACAGCCAGGACGTAACTCCCACAGCCACCCTCCCCACTGCCAGGCCCGCTGTCCTCGCTCCCACAGCCAAAGGCCCTCTGGCTGCCAACCTCCACATTCCACAGTCTCCCTGCCGCCATCTTTCTGCAACAGCCACGTCACATGCTTCTTCCTCCATGATGCCCCCCTGGAGACCCCACTGCCTACCTCTATCGTTCCCTTGGCACTTTCCTGACCCCGGCCTGGACCTCTGAGGGCACCCCTGGTAACCCCACTAGACTCCTTCAGGGCAGGGCCTGTGCTTTCAGAGCCCTTTGTGCTCCCATGATGAGCACTTAGGAAATACTAGCTCGAACTACTAGCAGCTCAGTTGGTTACAGCATCATCCCAATAGGCCAAGGTTGAGGGTTCGATCCTCGGTCAGGGCACATACAAGAATGAACCAATGACTGCATAAAAGTGGGACAACAAATCAGTGTCTCTCTCTCTTTCTGCCTGTGTGTGTGTCTCTCTCTCTCTCTCTTACTCTCAAATCAATATGTAAATAATTTTTTTTTAAAAACCTAGCTCAGTAACACATCCATTCAGGGCCCCTTACACAAACCGCCCTGCCCCCTCAGCGTCCCACCTCTCTCCTCTGCCTCCAGGGCCTCCTGCAGGAGTCTGAAGGAGCTGGACTGCCGGGGGGCCGCCCGCGCCTCACGGTTTTCCTGCAGCATCTTGAAGACTTCGGAGTCCTCTTCCAGGTGGTGGCCTCCCTGCTCCGGGTCCACACTGCAGGGATGGGAGGCAGCCAGGAGTGAGGGTCCCTTCTGGGTGTCAGGATGACAAGTTTGGGGGCAGGGAATGGGTGTCCGGGAGAGAAAGGCCTCTGGCCAGAGGAATGTTGCCTGGGTTTAGAGAGGCAGGGAACCCCCATCCCTCTCCGGGAGGCCACTCTGTCTCCTGTCCCTCCCAGCTCTCCAAGATCCTCTCACCCTCCAGGGCCCACTGGTACCTGCGCCTGGGGCTGGCAGACCGGGGGCCAGGGGAAGGTGGCAGCACCAGCACAGCCGACTCACCAGCAAGGCTGGGGCCAAGGCCAGCCTGTGGGAAGGAGAGGCACCAGGGGAGGAGTCGGCGGGAGAGCCTCTGGCCAGCTCACCCAGCCGCCGCCAAGGCCGGCTGTTCCCAGGCCCAACACCAGAGGGCTCTTGGCCCTTGCTGACCAGGAGGCCCCCCTCCTTGTCCCCCTCTACGGGTACCATCTCACCAGGCCGGCCTGAGAGCCAGGGCACCAGGGACTGCGTCCCAGAGGGGAGGGCAGTGGCACCGAGCTATGGAGCTGTGAGGGTTCTGCAAGGGGACTGGGCGGGGCGGGGTGTGAGGGGAGTGGAGTGAAGACCAGGGGGTGACAACCAGCTCAGTTCAGACAAAACGCAAATTCCTCTGTTATCACAGGCCATGTGTTTGGAAACATGTTGCATGTTGGGGCCTGGCTGCTCCCGACAGAACAAGCAAAGAAGCCAACCCTTTTGCTGTGAGGAAAAGGCAACATGAAGGGGAGGAGTGAAGCGGCCAAGACCCTCTGGGAGTCAGGGCTGGAGCTGCCCTAAGCACCTCTCTCCCGTATATGCTGGTCCCCCCACCCCCAGGAGGGCCAGGGTCTGGGCCGGGCTGGTCCTACCCCTCGAAGCCTTGGGGAGCCTGGCTGATCCGGGCCCACAGCCCAGCAGCAGTGCCCCTGCCCCAGTTGGCGCCAGACGTAATGGCTCCCACACTCACCCTCCACTGCGCCACCCTGCCTTCCACCTCACTCTTCTCTGCTGCCTGGCTTCCTCCCCACCCTGCTGCCTCCGTGTCCCATCCCCACGCAAAGGCGGACCACAGAGGCCCCCGGGCAGTGTGGGGCTGAGGGCGCAGTTTCCTGGGAAGCCAAATTCCCTCCCTTTTAAAATTCCGAGTCAGGAACAAACTATGCGGTGAAATGAACAAACCGCATGAGTCCTTCGGCTAAAAGTGGAGATACCAGAGTCCTGGGAGGCCAGCCTTAGACCCTCGCCGCCTCTTCCACCGGCGGCATTTCTCTGCTCTCGGGCCTCTTTGGGAAACGTCCTACGGGTGAGGAGGCTGCGGATCAGAAGGGCAAAGCCACTGGTGCTGGGGGCAGGGCTGGGAGTCCACTGCCTGGATCCCCAGTGCCCAGCTGGTGCCGTGTGGCCAATGGAAGGATGGTGAGGAAACTTCCTTGGGAATGGCGGCCAGTTACTCAAGAACGATGTTCCATCTGACCGTCCCAGACAGGCCAGCACGTGCCCTGGCCAGTGAGGAGGGAGGGCTGAGATCTCGCCCAGGTTCCTTCGAAAGCCAAGTCCTCATGCCGGCCAGAGGGAGAGGTACTGTTCTCACTATCATAGCTGCTCGCCAAGGCTTCTGCTTCTGAGGAGGGGCAACCTCTGGTTTCCAGAAGGGCACCATGAGGAAGGGCTGGCAGTGCGCTGTGCCTGGGGCTCAGTGCGGCCTCAGCCCACTCGGGAGCCAGCAGCAAAGCGGCAGCCCCTGTGTGCGGGGCAGGAACACCTCTGCAGCCCCTCTGCCCTCATGCAGGGCAGCCCTGCCTCTCTCCACCCTCCTTTCCTCTCAGTCAGATCGGGATTGGACAGATCGCCTACACAGAGCGGACCTTTCCTCTCCAAGTCCAGAAAACCTGCTCACCTGCCCATCAAGAGCTGTCTGTGGCCAGCACCTCTCTGTTCCCTGTGGGGGAACAGGGGGTGCTATAAGTGAGTGGCAGGGAAGGGGGCAGGAGAAATTCTGCAGCTGAACACATTTAGGAAATTAACAGCATTAAATTAGGGCCTGGGAGGTGCTGAAGTGCACAGCGACTCGCGCGAGGAGCTGGGGGGCCCCACGGCTCCCACACTGGCTGACCCATTTCGCCGTAGACCAGAACGCAAACCTGGCTGGGGCAGGGATTTCTCTGGTTTCCCGCCACTGCATCCCCAGAGCCCAGAAGAGCACCTGACACAGAGTGGCTGCCTGGGAAGTACGGATTGAAGGAATGACCAGGGGCCTCAGGGCAAAGCATCGGCCCCAGAGAGCATTAGGTCTGGGTCTGAGGTGCAGGGAGAGGGAGGGGGCTCATCTGAGGGGACAAAGTGGGGGTGGGACTCATCTTCTCCTGCTGCCTCTCCCTGCCACCCAGCCCATGGCTCCTCTTTTTATTTATTTATTTATTTATTTATTGCTTTTTAGGGAGGGGAGAGAGGCATCAATTTGTTGTCTCACTTGTTGATGCGTTCATTTGTTGCTGCTTGTATGCGCCCTGACCAGGGATTGATGCCACAACCTCGGCCTATCAGGACAATGCTCTAACCAACTGGGTAACCAATGCTACCCAGCCAGGGCCAAGGGCTCCTCTTTACCACCAACTGGGGCGGTCCTCAAAAATACCATGCATCCGATCCCTCAGGGCCCCTTAAGAAAGCTTGGTGCCCCCACACCCCTACTCTGTCTGATTCAGTAGGTCTAGGCTGGAGCCTGAGAATTTGCATTTCTAGCAAGTTCCAAGGTACTGCTGCTGGTTTGAGAGCCACTCCCTATACTACCCGATTGTTCCCTTTGCCTGGGTTGGGGACACCACAAGGAGGGGGGCCAGGAGGTCCTAGGACGAGCTTTCCCACTGCGTTCCCATGGCCCTGCCCGCCAGCTTCTGCTTCCAGAAGTGCCGGCAAAACTCCCAACAAGCCTTCACAGGCCACCCCAGTCCACACTCATCTCTCCCCTCCCAGAAGGCCTCCTGCTTTTATAATTAAGACCATACTATTTAGTGCTTAATTGACCCAAAATTGTTTGGCGTGTTTGTCTTATCTCCACAGCTACATTTAAAACTGTTTAAAGAAGGGGGTCTCATGGAACACATCTCCATGCACACGTGTCTGGCGGGCCACTGGGCAGGCCCAGCATGGGTCCACAAGGAGCCCTGAGTGAGTGGTCCCCAGAGAACCCCACCCCTTCCTTCTCGGGAGCGCCCAGTTTCTACTGCCCCCCCCCCACCCCGCCGTCCCGAAGGCTCTGCTTTCAGGAATGCAAGATCAACCGGAGTCAGGCTTCTAGCAGCTGGGCCTCATCACCTTCACCCCAAAGGCTGGACATGTCCCCCAGCTCTGCCCCCAGCAGCTGTGGCCTAGAACTGTTGGCTGCCTCAGCCCCTCACCTCACCACCTAACCCAGCCCCCAGAGAGGAGAAAGGAGAAATACCACCAAGGGGTCTAAGCTGTCACCAGTGGACATGAGGCAGGGGTGGGGCAGGCAGAGAGTGGGCCAAGTGCCACTTGAGGCTGAACCACAGCTCCACTGACGGTCCCCTGGACTGGGCCAGGGGAAAGAGAGGGGGTAGGGCGGTGGAGCTGGGGCAGGCACGGGGCTGGAGCAGGGAGGAATGTGCTCAAGGGGTGCAGCCAGAGCCAAAGGGAACCATCCCAACAACAGCAGCAAAACTATGTCAGCCCCGGCCCAGGAGAAACATTCAGGAAGGGAGGGAGCCAGAAGGAAACGGGGAAGTGGCGGCAAGTGGGAGAGAGGAGGTGGAGGCAGAAGGCCACCTGGGACAGGCAGCAGGGTCGAACAGCAGACAGGATGGCCACCTGGCTCAAGAGAGGGGATCGGCCACTGCTAGGAGACACAGGCCAGGCTGCCCTGGTGACATCAGCCACTTGCAGCCCCATGGGCACCACCGACACCAGTGGGCAGGGGAGTCTCTCTCCTCTCCCCAGGACCCTCACCTGTTGGCTTCCAGGGTGGCCCCCATAGGACAGGTGGTCAGCAGCGGTGAGTCCCGGGCTGTACGCCAGGCTCTGGAAACTGAATGGGGAAAATGTATCACATGTGTGTGAGACAGGCACCCCCTCCAGACCATCCAGGAAACAGAAGGTGCCCCCAGGGTCCCCTGAACACAGCTACTGAGACTTTGAGAGGCCTGGCCCAGGCCTGGCAGCTCACCTTCGGCTGATCGCCGCTTCTCCAGCAAGGGCAGGCGGGCTGGTGGAGGGCTGGTTGCAGAAGGAGCTGCATGGCCTGGGGCTTGGGGAGGCTGGGCTGGAGCAGGAGGACCGAAGGGAGGACAGGCTGTCAGTGTGTGTCCTCACTGAGCCCTGTGGAGACAAGCATGGGAAGAGTGCTCTGCCAATCTCCTGGGCCCTGTCCCTCAGGCTCCCCCTCCCTTTGAGGCGCTGGGTCCCAGCTGAAGGCACCATCCCACCTGGAAACGGGTTGCCAGCACCTCCATGGAGCTTTCCCCATTGGTCTGCCCAGGAGAGGCAGCCCGGGACCTGAGGAGAGGATAGAGGAGGCACGGGTCACCACGCCCTGGCAGGGGCTGGAGTTGCAGCCGTCCCCACACCAGGTTCTCAAGACTAGTAAAATGTCCAAAACATTCAGGCGGTGGGCTGTCAACTTTTAACTCGGCCAAATGCAAAACCAACAATGGTCACCAACAGCCACCATTATTTCTTAAAAGAAAGGACAGCTTATCACTAAAAAGTAGAAAGGACATAATTTCAGCAAAAAGTTCCATAAATTCAATTTTATTTAAAAACTCTTCACACTTTCCCCTCCTAGTTTTTGTTTTGTTTGGTTTTTTTTTTGGGGGGGGGGTTGCATTTTCTCCAGACTTTGTCCCTGGTCAGCATCAGTTTGAGGATCTATCTATGGAGAGATTACTGATCTCACAAAGCAGTCCTTTATCTTTCACTCATGGGAAACTGAGGCCCAGAGAGCGAAAGTGAGTGGCCCAGCAGTGGCTGGCCTGGCTGCCCACTGTCCCCTACCAGAGGCCCATCCCCCACTCCCCCAGCTCCACCACTATGGCCAGAATGCCTTTGAGAGAGTCCCTCTGGTCCCTTCCACAGGCTTCTCCCCATGGAACAAAGGTGGAGCTGTCCCCCTCCCCCACCAGGCAAGCAGTCTCAGGACCTAGGGACCCCCCCACAAACACAGAGGCAGTCAGCAAGAGGCGCCCCCCAAGCTCCTCAGGGACCCTCCTCCAAAGTCCCTCCAAGAAGAGCCCAGCTGCAGCCTTAAACAGCCCTTGAGGGCTAAGAGCTGGCAGAGGAAGCGCGCCTGCCAGGACTGATCCCGCTACACCATTCCTGGATGTCTGGCCACTTCTAGAGAGGTCAGCAGGAGCCACAGCCACCACACACCGTGCCAGCCTCGCCTCTCTGGGGAGGGTATGGGGTCTGAGTGAGGGGGCTGGGCTGCGGCTCAGGCCCAGAGCGAAGCTTCCTGCCACAGAGTGCCTAAAAGGTCATGGGGGTGGGGAGGGTGTTGTTTAGAGGGTATTGTGCTGAAGGGGGAGGCTGGGCAAAAGAAAGAAGAGATAGGGAGCCACGGCCTGCCCAATGCGGGGCTGAAGGCCTGGAGGTACTCCTGGCCCACCCCCCTGAGGGGCTGTCCCTCCAAGAGGGGCTGGAGAGGAGGTGATGGTGTCAGCAGCTCCCTGCCCCGCCCCCGCCCCACTCTGCAGCCTCTTGTAGATTTTGGTCCCCTTCCCAGATGCCATGAGGTACTCCCCAACCTCCTCCTCTAGGTCCCATTCCTGCAAACACTCTTGAGCCAGAGTGGCAGGAATGAGTCCCAAGAAGGGGCTGGGGCTGCCAGAGCATCATGGGAGGCAGCAGGCCCAGGGGAGGGCCTGGCCATAGGGGCTGGCAGTGAGGTGGGACCGACAGGTTCAAGGGCTCCCCTGGCTGGGGGAATCTCCCAGCATTCCTGTCCTGTGACTCACCAAGATGCCCCACCCTGGGGAGTCACCTGTCTCCCCGCCTCCCAGTCCAGGCCTCCAGGCTGCAAACCCCACTAGCCCTAAATCAGCCTTCACCAGCAGGGCCCAGAGAGACAATGGAGGGAGGATCAGCAGGGCTCTCTGGGGAGTGAGCCCCCAAATTCCTCACTTCCCTCCCTGCCAGCCCCTGTCTGAACAAAGGTCATGCCCTCTTGGAGGCAGGAGCCCCAAAGACCCAGCCCAAGGCACACCTTTCCCCTCTTCAACCCACTTCATGCCCACGCCCCGTGTCCCACACACTTGGGAACCAGTCAAACCCGGGCATCCAGGTGGCTGATGCCAGCCTGCCCTGCCTGTGGCTACACGCCCAGCTGGGTACGGGGACACCCTCGGCCCACCCTGCTGCAGGCCCAGAGCCCAGGGGGAGGGCGACCGGTGCGGTGGGCTGGCAGAGGGGGGAAGTGTGCAGGCCAGCCCAGCAGAGTAGAGGGCTTACCGGTCCAGCTGCAGCCTCAGGGGCGAGGGGCTCTGGCGGATCTTGCTCTGGGCCTCCGCGTGGAGCATGCCCTGTGCATTCTCCCCATTGATGGCCAGGATAATGTCGCCAGGCCGGAGGTCAGCGGCCTCAGCCTTGCCCTGCTCTGTCACCTGTCGGGGCGAGGAGCAGGCAGTCTGAGGTGCCCCTGCTCTGACTGATGGCTCAGGCAGGGAGGGAGGAGAGGGGGTCTCCCTCTGTCCTGCCCGGAAACACAAGCTGGTTTGAACCAGGCTGCCCTGTGTCCCCCTTTAATATCACCCTCCCTGCCCTTTGGCATCTGCCCCGCCCCCCCCACCAGCTAAGGCCCTCCAAAGCCAAGTGGCAGCCCGACCCTCCCAACCCAACACTGGCATTCTAATGGGGGCCTCCCAAGGACCACGTGATGACAAATTTCAGGAACTGTGCTTGGAAGTACTTTTGGGTAGAGAGCCGATGTCACCACGCTGGTGGCCGTCACCAGGCCTGGGCCACGAGGAAGCCTCCGAGAGCTCAGGGCCCCTGTTCTCAGAGCCACCCAAAATGGGTGCCAGCAGGTGTGGGGTGGCCACCAGCAGGCCCCTTACTTGGCCCTTTCACCACCTAGAAGCCTGTTTCTACCTGGTAACCACATCCCATGGCAACGGAGCCCTAGCCCTCCCTGGGCCAACACTCCCAGGAAGCAGACCTCTGGTCCCAAAGCAAAAAGGTGACTGCAGGGGCCAGGTAAACAGAGCAGACCCGAGCTCTGGGGCACCTCTTCATCTCCCGGGACTGGCCCTTACCTTGGTCACCATGATGGGCATGTGGAAATCCCTGCCCCCGGTGATACGGAAGCCCCAGGGCGCCGGCCCCACCACATCCACAGTCAGCGCCATGCCTGGGGAAGGGCGGGCAGAGAAGACAGTGTAGGGGCAAGACAGGGGAAAAAGGGAGGAAAGGGGACGACAGGTCTGGGGAGCAGCAGTACGGGGCTGCGGGTGGAGGCAGAGGAAGTGACTGCCTCCCTCCCTCACCCCAGTTTCACTTCTCCCCGCCAGGGAGCCAGGACTCTGGGCTCCCCACTGCTGCGTCTAGGACAGCGGCAGCCTGGAGGCAGCTGTCAGACAGGGCCAGAGAGGGGCTCGCTGGGCACAGCAGGCAGCAGCCTGTAGGTGGCAGGGGGTGTCAGCATTTCCTCCTCCCCCTCCTCCACCATCAGGGCTAAGTCCCACTAGTGCTTGCTTCCTGTCCCCAAAACCGACAACACAAGGTACTTCCTCCTGCTCTGGGGGAGGGCAGTGCTGTGGGAAGAGAGTGACAGCCAGGAAACGGGCGGTTCCACCCACCATCCAAGGTGAGGCCAGGGTCTTCAGAGGGACCAGCACTTGGCGACATGGTCCAGCTAGGCAAGCCTGGGCTTCCCACCTCCCCGGGCGGCCTGATGCCCTCTGCGCAGCCTGAAAGAAGGGTAAACTCATCTGCCGAGTTGGGCACGCCCACGCCCTCGTGCTGGCCAGCAGGGCGAGCTGACTGATGCTGCCTGTGAGCTAGGTCCACAGGCCCCTATCCACTGTCCCCTCCACTGGGCAAGGGAGTGTCCTTGCAGACCCGGACCTTGTAGGATTTCCGGAGCCTCTTAAGTCTGGAGTCAGGAGCCAACCCCGGCAGAAAGCCCCAGGGCCAGACTGGGGCACCACCCTGCCCGCACCGCCCTGGGGCTGCCCCTAGGGAGGCCAGCGATGGCAAGTGCTGCCCAAATCCATCCAAGGGAGGCCAGGGCCACCTCCCCGAGCTAATAAGCCTGTGGAGTGCTCGCCCAGGCCGGTGAGGCCGTCTGCCCTCTTCCTGGCCCTGTGGCTTCCCCTTTGCCCAGGCCGGGCCTCTGTCACTCCCTGGGCGCCCAGGCCTGCGCAGGCTGCTCGCACGCCTTCATTCCCGGACCTTTGAGCCGGCCAGTGGACTACGCGCCGGGTGCAGCCAGGAGGTGCCCAGCCCGTCCACCCCGCTCTCCCAGTTCCGGCGTCCTCTGCGCTCCCAGACCAAAGTACTCGCGGGCCGGGGGCTGGAGGAGGAGCGCCCGGGATGGGGAAGCCCGGGCGCCGGGGGTCGCCATCCTCGAGGCGAGGCTGCGGAGTGGGGCTGGGGGAGCAGGAAGGGCCCGGGCACCGAGGGTCGCCCCGGGGGCGCGAGTGAGCAGATCCCCGTGAGAGCAGGGAGGCCACCGGCGGCGCGAACGCTGCGCAGGTGGGCGCGCTCACCTGGCCCCCCGCTCACCTGCCGGCTGGGCGGCCGCGTCTGGGAGGCAAGGGAGGGAGGACGAGGAGACACCGCGGCTGTCGCTGCCTCCGCCACTGCCGCAGCCTGCCCGACTCTGCGGAGAGCCGCCCGGGGCTCCGGGACCTGCCTCCGCCCATGTGATCCCGGGGCCGCCCCTGCCGCCGCCCCGGCGCTGTCGTCTGGTCCGCGCCTCCGGGGGGCGGGGGTGACGAGTCTCCCTAGAGTACCCTAGAGGCCGCGGCCGCTCTCCTCGAGGCGCCCCGTCCTCCTGCCTGACCCCCGAGTGCAGGGCAGGAGTTCTGGTGGCAGTGACGAGCCCCACTTCCCAGACGGCTGAGCCTTCCGGGGCAGGCTGGCCCGACCCCCTTCAAAAGAGCCCTCGAGCAGCCCCTGAGGGCCGGGGCTGGGGAGGGCTGGCCTGGCCTGAGGTCCACCCGGCCGGTCTGTCAGCTTTAGGCTCCCACGCCCACTCAGAGGCAGCCCGACACACACGCATCCCAAACTAGAGCCGCCCCGCCGCCTTCCCGAGGTCCGTGCGCTGCAGCGGCTCGAAGCATCCGTCCGCCCATGCGGGCGAGCCTGCTCCACGCGGGGACACTTGCCAGGTGCAGGAGGAGTTGGAGACTCCGGATGGAGGTCACCTAGCACCCTCCTGGGCTCTACATGTCCCTCCCTCTTCTGGGCTGATCCCTTTTCCATTCCTGGCTCCTCTGGCTCTATCTTGTTGTACTGCCTGGGGCTGGCCAGCTGCAGCAGCCCCCACTGGCCCTCGCCAGCCAGGCCCAGCCCTCTACTAACCACCTGGAGCCCAGGCTCCTGGGACCAGGAGAGGAGAGCCAAGGAGAGGCCCCAGGCACCAGCTCAGAACCATCTGGCAAATGGTTCTCCAGAGTCATACCTAGCAACCCTCCCCCTGGGGACCTTGGGGCCCACCACAGCTGGCTCCATCTGCCATTGGTCTCCACTTTGCTCTCTGACAGGCTGGTCTGTTTTCAAGAGGGCACCCTGTGGGCATGGCTGCAACTTGCCTGCCTCAGGTAGTCATTCCCTCCCAGTTCCCTTTGCAAGGAGGGCCCTCAACACCACCCCCCATGCCTGGGTCTCCTCCCTGCACACACTGCCCAGCCCGCCTCCAGACTGCTACCTCCCCTGTCCCTAGCCTCCCACAGCCTCTGTCCCTCCTGTGTGTAAGTCACTCTCCCACTAACTCGTCCCGGGCCTAGTGGTGTGGCTGCTTGACCTGATGCACCTGTCCGAACCCCCACTTAGGCTGGAAGCCCTGAGGGAGCAGAAGGCTACAGATGAGGCCAGATCCACCTCTGCTGGCTGTGTGACCCTGGGCAACTTCCTCAGCTCCTCTGGGCCTCAGTTTCCCCACTGCAAAGTGGGGACAATGCATAGCTGTACAGATTGCCCTCCCATGTAAGGCTGCCTACACACAGTTTCCTCAGAGGGCAGGCTGGGTTCTTGTCTGGGTCACAGCTCCTCTCCCAGAGCCTAGCACCACGCAGTCATTCCCCCCCCCCCAGGGCAAACAGTGAACAGTTGCTGAATGAATGTTGCTTTAAGAGTTTAATGGATTCATCTCCCCCCTCCTCCCAAGTCTGTTTTATACCTTTTGGTGCTCCCGATTTTGCCTTGGCAGTCTCTAGAAACGTCTACAGGTTCATCTGCAGGATTTCTGCTCTGTGGGTTCTGCATTCACAAAACGTAGGACACAGACAAAGGCAGCAGGACCTGACCTCTGGGAACAGAAAGGAGTACACTCTGCTACAAGCCACTCTGAGTCTCAGGCCTCCCCCTGCCGCCGCTCAGCACCCCCCCCCCCCGCCACCCCCCAGCCAACAGGGAGCAGAAGCCCCAGTGGCCTAAGGTCCTTTCTGGCTCTGACTCCTCAGGTCCCCCTCCCTCCTAAGCCTTCTCCCCCACTGTGCCCTGTCAAGGCACCAAAGTGGTCATCACACATCAGCACCCTGGTGGCAGGCAGCCCGGGGGCCTAGGGGTGGTTTGCCGCCAAGGTTTCAGGTCCCCATCAAAGAGAGGGTGTGGATTTGGTTTCTGCCCTGGGAAAAGCAGGTCCAACCCTGATACCTTACATGAGGGCATCAGGGACAGCAGAGAAGCCAGGACAGGGATCAGGAGCAAGCCAGCAGGGTCCCAAAACAGTTCATTTTTACAAGATGGGACGTATCTGCCCACTGAGAAGCAGACCGTGGGGAGGACTTCTCCACATGGCCGCAGCCGGGACACGCAGGTCCTGTTCTTCCAGCTGCCGTTTAACCACCCCTGGGGCCCGGTCCCACCCAAACTCAAGGAACCGGCCAGGGCCTGGCCACCACCCTGTCATTCACAGGCCTCACCCGCCTGCCTGGACTAACCTGGGCCCCAGTGCCTCTTCCCACCCACCTGGGAGACAGCATTGTCAGAAAGAATGTGAAAGAGGCCCAGCCCGGGGCCACCTCACGGAAGGCCTTGACCTCATACACAACCTTCCTTCTTCAGAGGCCTCTGGACAAGGAAAGCAGACAGGTGGCAACAGTGCTGGACCCAACTTCAGCGTTTCTAACAACATGACTAGACCCCTGGGTGTCTCCGCCTTCCCTGCTCCTGTGAGCGGAGTCCAGCCTGCCCTCTGTGCTGCCCACGGCAGACAGCGGTGTGCGTGCAGCACCTCGGCCCACTCAGCCACCAGCACTGCCGAGGAACGAGGAATGGCGCTTTCCCTCCTCGGTGCTGCCACTGTCGCCCCTCAGGAACCACCAAGGCCCAGGACTCTGAAACCTTGGGCGAGGAGTCCCTTTGGCTGGCTGTGGCCCAATACTCCCAGCTTCCCACAGGCGATTGCTCAAAAACCCCGGCCGAAAGGAGAAAGTAAACAGACAGACAGCACTTCAGTGTGGAATGGGGCACACAGAAGGAAAACATTAGCAACAGAGCAGTTAGATATGTCTTCCAGTCCAGCAACCCCACGGTGGCTCCAGAATCAAAACAGCCTGCACACGAGACAACATTCAGGGCCGATCTCTGGTTTCTCCCCACAATCAGGCCTCACCCTGGTCCCTGTGACATCAGTGCTCTCTCTCTCCTCCCCCCCACCTGCACTGCTTCTCAGACAGCTAACACTGGGGGCTGCCCAAGGCTGCCTGAGGCCTGAGATCTTTAGAGATAATAATGCTGCTTTTCCACCTTCCCCTTACACACACGCACACACACTCATACTCACATCCCATGTGACTCCCAGCACAGCCCACTGAAGAGAACTTTCCCATAATCCTAAACCGGAGCACCCTCTCCACCCCTCCCAACGTAGGAGTGTGAGGCGAGGTCCCTGGCATCCAGATTTATTTTATTCTCTTCCAGGGGGGGCCCGGGGTTGGGGGAGGCTGGGGAGGTAGGAGGGCAACACGCATCGGCCTCCTGGAAAAGTCTGGGATGGGCCAGGCCTCAGAGGCCCATCCTTCCTGGTTGCTACAGCAGCAAGACAGACACGCAGCCCAGGCCCAGGGCTGGGCAGCCTTTGGGCAGGGGGCCTTCGGGCAAGACCTCTGGCCAGGCCTCAAATGCCAAGGAGGTGCTGCGTCCACCCCCCACCTCACTCCCAGGTCCAGCTGGAAGCAGAAAGGCTCAGGGGGCAGCAGGCAAGCTGGAGTCAAGGGGGAGGAACCCCCTCCAGGCAGTGGCCTTTGGTCTCCATCAGGTTAGGAAGCTGGTCCTTGTTAGAGGAACCCCATGGGGGTGAAGCTGGGAGCCAGTCCCTGTTAGAGGAAACGCCATAGCAGGGTGGGGGTGGGGGACTCAGGGGTCTGGTCTCAATAAGGCCTGGAAAGAGTCTCCACTTCAAAGCAGACCTCTATATTTGGGGAGTCGGGAAGGGGAGGAAATAAAAGGACTGTGGGAGGAATGCTTGTGTGCTGTGGGTGGGAATCGGTCCAGGGGGCTTCGAGGGGCTCCAGGGAAACAGGCTGCTGGGTTGTCTGCGGATGCCAGCGGCCAGGTCCTGGGGAGAAGGCGGCGGGGAGGAGGGGGCTCTCCGTGTCCGAGAAGTGCTGCTGCTGCCCACCCCATCGTGGCTGGGCTCTGAGTTGCCACGGAGACCTCTCATACCGGAGCTACATAATTTCCAGGGAATGTCCCAAATTTCTGGGTCCTCCGGGAGACACCTAAAAAAGGAAAGACAGAAAGATCATGCCCCATACTTCTTTTTTTTAATACAAATTATGAGGGCCCTGCCCCCTGCTGGCAGTGCCCACAACTGCAGGTGGAGGGAAAAATCCTTGTCCTCATTCTTGTCCTCTAGTGGCAGAAGCTTAGATAAGTGAAGCTACACGCTGAATTCAATAATGATCAACCCATCTGAGCACGCAACGACTGTGGGGCACTTTGCACTTCGCAGACAGCACAGAATGACGTCACCCTTCCTCGGGAAAGCAAGGAAGCGGGAGGATGAACCACAGAACTTAAATCCGGAGGAGTCCCGCTGGTCTGTGCGACACCCTCCTTTCAGAGATGGGGCAGGTAAGGCCCAAGAAGTAAGTGAATCCCCCAAAGCACTCTGCTGCGTAAAGGTCGAGGTGGGCCTAAAGTTCAGGCCTCTGGTCTGCTGCGCCCCCAAAGGCACCTGTGTCCTGGGGGGTGGAGGGGGGATGTGAGAAGGTAGAGGAATATGAAGTGACAGCCCGGGGCCTTCCCTTCCTGGCAGGCTGGCATCCGTTTCCTTGCGAGTAGCCCATGCCCACTCTGCACCCAGGCCTCGCTGATGCTGTCCTCCTGCCTGGGGGGCCTTCCTTTCCCGCTCCGCCACCCTTCAAGGCCCGGCTCCCCCACTTCCTCCAGGAAGCCTTCCCTGACTTGCACTGTCCACAGTGATAAGCCACATGTGGCTACTGAGCACTCAACATGTGCTAATGTGACTGGAAACTGAACTTTCTAAACCTTTTCTCTAAAAGTACATGTGGTTTATACCACAAAAGTGGTGATTTTTCTCCCTGTCTATATAAGTTTGCAAAACTTGACTAATAGATGTAAAGAAATTTAAACGCAGAAATGGACAGAGCAGAATGCGAATGTGCCCAAGCCCCGCCCTCCAAGGTGAGGACCATTAACATGTTGGTGCTTCATGAGCGATCACTGGTGTGTCCGAAGCTTGGTCACCAGCAAGGTGCTGGGATTCAGGGGAGAAAGTGCGGGCTGCCGGGTCCAGGCTGCCCCTGAGCGCCCCCGCCCAGGCAGCCTGCTGCTCTAGTGTCCCAGGACGGCCTGGGCTCTGAAGAGGAGGCCTGGACAGGGCCCGCCCACTATGGGGAAATAGGCGGTGGGAAACCTGCAGGGCCAGGGCCAGGCCAGGTGGAAGCCAAGGCCAAGGCCAGCCTGAGGCTTCCTGTGTTAGTCCTTTGCCTGGGCTGTCCTTGGGCCAGCCCCGAGAGCGGGACCTCTCTCTCCTTTCGGTGGGGAGGGGTTGGGGGGAGCTAGCTGCTGGCTGGGGTGGGGATGGAGGATACGCTGAATCTATCGATGACCCTGGGCTTCATCCCTCTGCTAGGGATGAGGGCAATGGCAGAAGCGCTGGCTCAGAGGAAGCATCCAGGGCCAGGCCTCCCCAGAAGCCAGGCCAGAAGGCATGTGTGGCAGGTCAGGCTGTGAGCCAATACGCCCCAGGGACCATGAGGTGCCCCCATCCAGCCTGCCCGCAGCACCCCACCAGGCCCACATACCCACAAACCAGCCGTCGTCACATTGCTGCATTACATCCACCCGGTCCCCCTCCCGCAGCTCCAGCTCGTCCTCGTTCTGGGGCCTGTACTGGTACATTGCCCGGTACCTGCAGGAGACAGCGTCATGGCAACCACCAGGGCCCTGACCCAGAGTCTACACCCATGCATGCGTCATCCGGTGGCCTCCCCAGGGTTTCTCAGGCCCCCATTAGCCTGGGTCCAGGGATGGCGGCTCTGTCTGGCTGCAGTGCCCTCTCCCCCAGGCCTTCTCCCTGCCCTCCAAGCCCTCACCACCCAACCCTGCCTCCTCAGAGCTCCCTCTGTCTTCGAGTCTGTTCTGCCAGTTCCCACACTTCATGCATCCACGCGCTAACCTCAGGGCTGGAAACCCAGGGAGGGGGCTGCGGCTGGGGGCTGAGTGTGGGAGGCTTGCTCTAAGGCTGAAGGGCTGACAGGGACAGCTCAGGACACAGCAGACAGGTGGCACCACCCCTGCCACCAAGTCACCTGTAAGCCCAGCAAGAACCAGCACTACCCACCAGGAGTTTACTAAATCTACCTGGGGGGCCAGGGTGGACTAGGGGGTCAGTGTGCTCAGCAGTGCCTGCCAGTGGCCCCCGCCCCTGACCAAGCATCCCCAGACGGTACTCACGGGGTCCAGTGTATCTGAGTGGTGTGGGGTGAGGAGCCTCCAGGATGGGACAGAGAAGACCCAGGGGTGCTGAGACTCTGGGGGTCCACAGGAGGAGAGGCAGACACAAGCCAGCATGAGGGAGGGGCAGTGAAGCGGCCTCCTACTCCCCTGGGGCAGCCCTCCCTGCACTCTCCTCTGCCCCTCAGTCCCCACGCACTGCGCAGGGGTCTGTGAGCATCTCCCCTCCCAGGAGGGCTGCGGGGGCAGCAGGCGGGAGGAGGCAGAGCCTGCTCACACTGGCTGGCTGTGTGAGAGAGGGCTGCCTGCTGGAGTGAGCAGCGTGTTCGTGGGCTGTCGGCACGTAGACCGTCAACCATACTTAACCATAAACCCACCCAACTGCTCTCTGCAGTGGGAATATTGTCCCCTTTCTGCAGGCGAGGAAACCAACATCCGGAGACTGCAAGTTACACACCCAGGGCCACGCAGCACGTTAACGGCATACCCCCGACTCCCCACCCCACCCTGTGCCAGAGGCTGATGGAGACAAGTCACAAAAGTGGGGTCTGAAGGGTCAGGAGGCCTGGGCTGGCTTTGGGGTCCCACCAAGAGCCAGATGGCTACCCCATTCTCCCTGGGATACAGCTCAAAGACACAACCAACTTGAGGGCTAGCAAGGTCCACAAGGCCAGGGCAGGACTGTGGTGCCAGGTCTGCCCAGTCACCCCGCCAGTCAGTCCTGGGGCAGGCTGGGAAGGGCTTCCAAGTGCAGCCCCATCATGGGAGTGGGGGTAATGGGATAGGGAGCAGGGGTCAGCTCTCCACGTGAAACAGGTCACCTTACCTGGGCCTGGGGTCTGGGCTCCTGTGTGGAGGAGAAGCCAGTGCGGCGGGGGGAGGTCCGGCCCCCCCAGTCGCTGAGGTCAGCTGGACTGCGTGCCATTACTGGGGAGCTGGGGTGACGGGTGGCCAGCCGGGCAGTGGTCAGGCGGGGAGACGCAGGGAGCTGAGGGCCCTCGTCACAGACGCGGAGCCGGGGCTCGCGGCACACCTGCACATAGCTGGCAGGGAAGATGCCCTGGCGCCCCGTGCCCGAGATGCGCCCCTCATACCAATTCTCATTCACCTTCCGGATCAGGCAGATGCGTTCACCCTGTGGGGAGAGAGAGGAGTCAGAATCTGGAGGGCCTTCCTGGCCCATGAGCCCAAGGGTGCCTACACAGGTGCCCAGAGGGATCTGGCTCGGAGGGGTTCGGCAGGTTATGCAGAAGTCACAAGGCTAGGAAGCAGAGGGTCAGGAAGCCAACCCGGGCTGCCTGGCAGAGTGAGCAGAAGTCTCAGCCCTTCCTACAGTACATGGTGCTGGGTTTGGGTCAGGTCCTGCCCCTTGGGGACACGTACATGCACCCCCTCTGAGTTCCCAGCTCTCCCAGCAGAGCTCCAGTCACATGGGGGCTGGCGGCAGACAACACAAACCCGAGCCAGGCCCTGCCCATTACAAGCTGTGCGGCCTTGGACAAGTCACTCTGCCTCTGAGCCTCAGTTTCCTCACCTGGGAAGGGAGGGAAGCAATACGGTCGCTGTGAGGAGCAGCGGAGACCAGCGTCAGATTGATAAGAGGCACTGGGTGCACTAGCCACCACTACCAGGACTGGGTCCTGTCCCTGCCTCCACACGGGGGGAACCCTGTCACCACTGCCAACAAACTCCCGGAGGGTGGCCGGAGCTTCCCCAGCCCTGTGATGCGGCTGAGGTCGGGCCGGGGGACTGCCCTGGGGAAGGACATTCTCTCGGGGCACTCATGGCCTCTGCCCCAGAAATCACCCACAGGGAGACCAATTCCCTGCTTTCTAGGACAATTTTTTTTCAAGCTTTCTTGAACGCAATCTATAGTAAAAATTGTGTGGTACCAACCTGTACACAGCACGCACACGTGGACACACACAGGTATACACAGAAAGGCCCGAAATGGGAAAGGATGCCCTTTCCATGTGCAAGGCATTCTAATCTTTCCAGTTTATTCTTTTAAAAATGCCAATTGGACTCTCAAAACCTACCAACCTGGAACTGAAAGAAAAGCACAACTACTCTAGAAGTTTCAGACTTTTTAAAAATGGGCTAAATTAAAGGAAACATATCCAGAGGCCAAGAAAAAAAAATAGAAATACTGGATGAAGACAGACACACCTGACTCTCACAAAATGTTTTAGGGCACACCTTTTCCTCTGTCTTCACCAGCCCCTGCCCGCCCCACCTCCTGCCCTGCCTGGCCGCACCTTTCGGAAGGACAGCTCCACCTCCAGATCCCCCTTGAAATTGTACTGGGCCACCGCTTCTCCATACTCCAGCACCTGGTAGGTCGGGGACTTGAGGGGCTTGGGGATCTCATCTGCAGGCAGCACCTGCAGGAAGAAAGACCATGAGAAAGGATCAGCCTAGACAACAAAGGCACCACAAAGTGAGATCTGTCCCCAGGCCAGAGAGGAGACACACACCTGACACAAGCCTGGGGTGGCGGGGGGCAAGCCCAGCCAAGGGGACTTTGGAGGAAGCATTCCAGTTAGAGGTATGTGGAGTGGGTATTACTGGCCGGGGCAGTGGGAGCCCGGATGGAAGCCAGTTCAGTGAGAGAGCTGAGCTCAGAGGGCAGGGAGAGATGAGCTCCCAGGGGCAGGGATCGCTTGGTGGCCTGCTCTAAAAGTGAGGGTCTGACATTTTACTGTCCCTGAGAACTGAGTGTCTCTCTTCCTCCTCCCCATCTACCCCCAGTTGCCCCGAGTCAACATGCTCTCTTCACTTCACCCTACTCATAAAAACCTAGAAGCTAATAAACTGTTTCATACTAAGAGGTAAATGACTGATGGCATGGAATGCTTTATCTACTTTGTGAAATTTCAGGATCAGAGAGACAGTTCTGAGGGGAGGGGAGGCCCACTGATGGCTGTCAAATCAAGAGCCTGAAAGAAACAAGAATCTAACCCATGGGTCAAGGAGAAGGTCACAAAGGAAATGAGGAAACAGTTTGAGGTGAATAAAAATAAATGTATCGGAATCAGTGGGATGTAGTTAAAGCAATGCTTAGAGGGAAATTTATAGCCTTAAAATGCTTATATTTTGGAAAAATGTTTCAAATCAGCCATTTAAATGACCACTGTAAAAAACTAGAAAAGAAGAGAATTAAAACTAATATAAGCAGGAGAAAATAATAAAGAGGCAAAAATCAATTATATGGAAAACAAAAATAGAGAAAAATCAATAAAATCAAAAGTTAGTTCTTTGAAAAAATCCGTAAAATTAACAGATCTCTAGCCAGAATTAGAGAATTAGACACAAAGTATCAATATCAGGAATGAAAGAAAGGACACCGCCACAGATCTTAGCAACATTAAAAGGAAATAAGGAAATATTATGAACAACTTTAAACTAATAAATTAGATACCTTGAAATTCCTTAGAAGACACAAATACCAACGATCACAGATAGTCCTACATCTGTCAAATCAAGAACCTACGCCTGGACTCAAAGTCTAGATATTCTACTTCCCGACTTGTCCCTGAACCTCGGCCAGCTCATCTGTGAAATGGGCAGATCTATCACTTCCCTGGGTTAATGGAGGGACAAGGGCTCATTCAGGTGGCTCTGGAACAACATTGGTTTGAACTGTGTGGGTCCACCCATACACAGATTTTTTTCCCCGGGAATATTTTGGAAATTTTGGGGGGATTTGAAACAATTTGTAAAACTCACATATGAACTGTGTAGCCTAGAAATATTATTAAAAAATTTTTTAAGAAAAAGGTATGGCCCTGGCTGGTGTGGTTCAGTGGATTGAGTGCTGGCCTATAAAACGAAAGGTTGCTGGTTCAATTCCCAGTCACAGCACATGCCTGGGCTACGGGTCAGGTCCCCAGCTGGGGGCGTGGGAGAGGCAACCAATCACTGTATCCCTTACACATCGATGTTTCTCTCTTTCTGCCCCTTTCCCTCTCTCTAAAAATAAGTGAAATATTTTTTTAAAAAGAAAAGAAAAAAGGTATGTCATGAATACATAAAATATATGTATATTCTGTTCCTTATGATTTCCTTAATAACATTTTTTCTCTAGCTTACTTTAATGTAAGGATATAGCATATAATACATAAGACATACAAAATAAGTGTTAATAGATTATTTATGTTCTCCGTAAGGCTGCTGGTCAACAGTGGTTACAGCAGATTTCTGATTGTGTGGGGCCAGCCCCAACCCCGCATTGTTCAAAGGGCAGCTGTACAGAAGATGAAGATGCAGCAGGTGCATGTGACCTGTAACCGTCACACACTTTGTACCCTTGCCAGGTGTCATTAGGATTCATCCCCAAGACCGCTTGAGAGAGACAGGTTCTGCGTGGTGACAGGCTGGGCACTGACGGGGCTGGCAGTCCCCGGTTCTCCCTCTGGGCTGGGTTCCACCTGCAGCCCTCACTGAACACACACTCCCCGAGTGATGGCCAAGTGCCGGGCCATGCCAAGGGGCCACGGTTACGAATGAGGCTGAGACGTGGCCTCTGCCCTTGAGACGAGGTCCCAGTTCCCTCTTGGGGAACCTGTGAGATAGGGCGGCCAGCTGAAGAGAGAAGCTGTGGGTGGACTAGGGCTCTGCACACGGGCTCCTGCTGGCTCCTGCTCACCTCCACGTAATTAGCAGGGAAGATGCCCACCCTGCCATGGTGTTCCCCCTCCAGCCAGTTCTTGTCCACCTCCTTGTGGATGTAGACGATGTCACCCTTCTTCAGGGTCAGCTCCCTGGAGGCCAGAGCAAGGACAGCAGCAAGCTGAGGTCCTCCCCATCCTCCTTCTTTTCAGAGCCTGTCCAAAACACCCAGAGTCCCCTCCACCCCCTGGGGATGCCCACCTCAGCTGTGTGCCCCTCCCCCAGAGTGCAGAGCCAGCCCCAGGGGGCAGGGGTGGGGAGAGAAGGGCACTTACTTGGGGGACTGTGCCTGGAAGTCAAACTTGAGCCTAGCAGCCTTCCTCTGTGCAGGGGGAGAGGACACAGGGGGCGACCCGGGTCAAGCAGCCCCCAGGACCCACCCCAGACCCTCTCGGCACCCTGACGCTAAGGCTCCCACCCCTTTACCTTCTTTTCTTCCTTCCTGGCAGGGCTGACCCCTCGTTCGGAGGCACTAGGGTCTGCGGAGAAGGATGTGCTCAGCTTGGGAAGGCCACGCGTGGGGGTGTGAGGGTGGGGGGCTGGGATGAGGTTATTCCCCTCCGCACCCAGGCACCAGTGGCAGCAGGGGCTCTAGGATCTTCCTGCTACACCCCCGGGGGCACCAGACCGAGGCGTCGTCGGGGTGAGAAAAAGAGCAGGATCTGGTCCTTACCTCGGGTTAAGGAAGGGTAGACAAAATCCCTACGACCTAGGAAGGGGCTTCCTCCATCCGCCATTCTGTGGGGGCTCAGGGGTCGGGAGGAACCCCGGTAAAGTGCATTCGGGAAGCTGGGGCTCCAGGCGGAGGCGGGGCTGCGGGGACACAGTGAGTGAGCCACCTGCGTGGCTTCCCGCCGGATCAGGCTCATCCCCGAGCGCCCCACGTCTGCCCGATCTCCAGCTGCCCCCAGGCTCGCCGCAGGACGTCCTACTTCCCAAAGCGGAGGGCCGGGCCGGGAAAGGGTGCGGCCGGCAGGGAGGCGGGGGTGCGCTGGGAACTGCGGGCCGCAGCCGCCCAGTCCTCAGCTGAGGACAGCGTCCATCTGGTGGCCGGGGACGGCGCCCCCAACCCCGGTCCCCGTGGTGAGCGGTGCCGAGTCCCTGTCGGCCACCTGCCGCCCTCCACGGCCCCCCGGCCCCGTCCCCACGCCACGTCCCCTCCCCGCGCCACGTCCCTCCCCAGCCACGTCCCCGCCGCCCTCCGCGCAAGCCGGGCACTCACCGAGCGGGGGGCCGCGGCTCCTGGGACCGTCGGGGCACCTGGGACCCCTGTGGGGGAGAGCGCGGTCAGGGCCGGGACGTCCGGCTGCAGTCCAGGCCGCCGCCTCCGGGAGAGTTAGTGGCTCCGAGGGAGAAGGTGGGCGGGGCGGGTCCGAGCGGGCGGGACCCGGGAGGAAGCGCGGGGAGGGGCGTGCGGGAGGGGGAGGGCGGCGGGGGATGCGGGCGGGGCGACAGGGGGGGATTCCTGCCGGTTGAGGTGGGGGACGGGCGGGGAGCCCCGACGTCAGGCTGACGCGGCTCGGCCTGGAAGAGCTGTCGGGAGCGGCGCGGAGGAGCCCACGCCCCGCCTCTGGTGGAGGAGAGCGCCCGCGTCCAGTCCGCCCCAGGCGCGCTGCGTGCAGCCGGAGGGCCGCCGTCGCCTGTCCCACGCACCGGAGCCCAGCTGCGGCGCATTCGGGGCCCAGAGCCTCCCAGAGGGGCTGGGAAGTCGGTACCTTGGGGGGTGGCTGCCGGGTCTCAATAGCCCGCAGGTCCTTGTCCAGCTCCGCGCTCAGCTTGGCCAGCTCTCTCTCCAGCAAGACCTGGGCCGGGTGATGGGGAGAGGCTTGGGCAGTGCACGGTTGGGGGCGAGGGTCACAGGTCAGACGTGAGAAGCCCGGTGGGCAGCTGGACAAAGCACGGGGTGCTCGCTCTCTGGTAAATGGCGGGCTCGGGGCACCTGGCCAGGGCAGACGCCCCACCTGTGTGCCTGCCGGGAGGTGTGTCTCAGGGTGTTAGGAGGGCCTGGGCGCAGCCTGTCACCGGCCCCTCCGTCCTGACCCAGCTCACCTATCTGGTACCCAAGACGGTCCCTTAGGACTTCCCCATAGTCCCTCAGCACCGTTTTTTGTCGTGTTACTTCTCTGTTCGAGCCCGCCGGGCTCCCCGTTTCCTGTCCCGTCCCACTGAGCCCTCTGTGGCCTTCCATAGCCGAGCTTCACTGTATCAACTTGCTCCCCGCCCCCCCCCAGCCCATCCTGCCGCCCAGACTTTGCCTCCGCACACCCCCCCAACCGAGCACCCTCTCTGCCTGGCCAAACCCTCCCAACCTCCAGCACCACCTCCAAGAATACTTCCCAACAATTCCAGCCACACTGACCACTCTCTTCTGCTCCTACTTCAATCAACACACATTTATTCAACACAGGTTTGAGTGACTACTGTATGCCGGGCAGAGGTGAACTGCATGGGGCTGGAGGAGATTAGAGCTTTGGGATCTGTGTCCTCTGCCATGGTCAGGAGCCAACTTCACCCAGCATCTGTCTCCTCTGTCCCCCACACCGCTGTGTCCTCTCCCCCACCTTCCCTGTAGCACTCACCTCAATGGGCTGGGAGGGCTTCTCCACAGGGTCGTCCACCAGAGGTTTCTTGGGCTAAGGGCAGGAAGGGGGAGTCAGAGGAGACGAACCCATTTGCCAAAATGCTCTAGCCGAGGGGTGCACCCACTTTTAGAGGGCCAGACCCACACTCACCTTCTGCCCAGTCTCCAGTTCTTGCAGAAACTGGTTCCAAGATTCTTCCGTCCAGACGTTGTCCACTTTCTCGCGGCGTCTGGGCACCTGTGTGGGGGTGGACAGGCATCAGCTTGAGTAGAGAGGGGCTGGGACCCTGGGCAGGCTTTCAGGCCACGGCCCCTCCCTGATGGCCCCCGGCCCCCTCCTACATGTTCTGGGCTCACCTAGCTGCACAGGCCCCAACTGAATTATCTGTGCCCTTACTGCAGAGGGACCTGGCCAACAAGGCACTGGGTGCAGTGTGGGGAGGGCGCTGGGCGGGCTACCTGATTTGGGGTCTGGGACAGGTTGGAGGATGTTCCAGGATTACAGTGGAAGGTGCTTCTAGGAAACTCTTCAGAGCAGTCCCAGCTTCGTCTGAAGAAAGGGAAGGGTGTGTCTTCAGTTTCGTTTTAGGAAAACTGAGGCGTGAGTGAACACAGAGTGAGCTGCACCCAGTCCTCTCCTGCTCGGGGCTGTGGAGCGGTGTTACAGAATGGAAAGTTTCAAGTGCTGAGGTCAAACCTCAGCTCTACCACCTAGCTGTGCTACCTTTTGGCAAGTTACTGAACTGCCGGAGCCTCGGATTCCATACCTGTGGTGTGAGAACAACTCCCACCTGCACAACAGTGTGGGGAAGCTTACATGAGGCACAGAGCTGAGACGCCACGTGAAGCCCTGACACATGCATGGGCTCCGCGAGTGGCCCTTCTGGCTGGCTTGCAGAACAGTCTGTGTTTGCGTTCGGTCTGGCCCTGTGACTGCGGCCGTGTGTCTGTGCTCATTCGAAGAAGCCGGTCTTTCCTGCTGCCACGCCATGTAGTCTTTACGCGTGTGCAAGGGTGTGGGACTACATCCTCCTACAAGGAAGACCCAGGGCAGGGAAAGAGCCCCAGCCCTGACCCTGGAGCCCTGGGCCTCAGTGCTCTGGGCGCTGGCTTCAGTGACCTCATCTGGGGACCACTCCAGCCACATTCCAGGCACTGCGCTGTCAGAGCTGCCTTAGTCCCCTCTGGGGCTTCCTGCTTGGCCGGCTTACATGTCCCAGGCTCTGTTGAACTGGAGAGTTTTCACGAAGTGGAGTGACTGCGCCAAGCTTATCAAACGATGGAATGTCTGACCAGAGGGTCAGGGTTTGTTCACTGCAGTCACGACTGTTTCCTATTTTCAAAATAATATTGGTATTGACCATGAAAATGGGACTGGACTGTGTTGCTCCTAATTTAAGGAACCTCTAGTCACAGTTAAGTTTGTAGATTAATAATGCTTGTGGAGTCTTGCTATGAGCCTTAATCCTCACAGCCGCCCTGTGATTCCCACTCGTCAGATGGGGAAACTGAGGCTTAGATTGCTTAAGTTGCTCACAGTCACAAGGCTAGTGGCCGTGCACCAGCTTGAATCCAGAGCTCCAAGTCCAGATCTTGCGCTCCCAGCCTCTCTTGCTGATGAATCTGAGAGTCACAGGCCGGCTACGGCTGTGCCAGTGGGGTTGACCCCTCCCAGAAAGAATGAGAACTTCATTGTTTCCCTGTGAGCAAAGCTCCCAATTCCCAAGGTGAGGTCGAGCCCTTCCAGGTCCTGGCAGCCAGGCTGGGCCTGTGTGGTTTGCACAGAGAAAAGCAGCCTCGTCCTTCACCTCTCTAGGGCGGTTCCTCTCTCAGCGGCATCTAGGAGGACACTTGGGGTCCCCCACCCCCTTGTTTTCTCTCAGGCATCATCAAAGTGGTGGCCACAAAGTCCATACCTAGTCACGGTACACAGGGCTCTCCCCCCATATGACCTGTGGGTCTCTGGGATGACGGACCCTGCTGCCACCCACAAAAGCACCACAAAGGGTCCTGACTAGGAATGGGTGCAAAGTCCACCCCAGTCTGCCAATTCCCCTTGGGCCCTGGATGGGTAGGGCAGAACCTGGCACCATGGGGACCCTGAGAAGGGGCTGGGCTTTGAGGTTGTGCCTGCTGTGACCACCAGGGGGTGCCAGTCCCCACAAGGAAGCCAGGATCCCTCAGCTCTCAAGCCCCTTCCCCACTGCAGCTTACCCGCTCAGAGAGGTGGCCTGGCCTGGCCGGGAGGCAGGTCTGTGCGGGGGCCCTGGATGCCTTGAGTCTGCAGAGGTGGCACAGGAGGAAGCCACTGAGGGTGGCAGAAGACAGGTGGGGGTGGGGGCAGTGAGAGCAAGGGTTGGGGGCACCTGGCACCCATGCCCACCCACGCTCCTGGGTAGTTCTCGGGGAAGTGGGGTGGTGTTCGGGACCACTGAATGTGGGCTTTGCACGGTGAGTTTTGCACCCTTTAAGAAATCTTCAAGCCAGCTCTGGGGTAGATAGTGTCCCCATTTCACTAGGACAGAGAGGCCCAGAGAAATCATGGCCCAGGCTGGGCATTCATTGGACAGAGAAGCTAAGGCTGTTAATTACCACCTGTTAAGGGGCTTGGATCTCACCAGAAGTGGGTTACACAAACTTCTCCAGCTGAACTAAGCTGAGTGGGGACCCCCAGAGCCAGGTGTGGCAGCAGAGAGGGGCAAGCACAGGGCTAGGCTACCCCCTCACCTTTGGGTGGTTCCTCAAAGGTCCAGTCCAGCTGCAGGTCTGCGAGAGCGAAAGGACTGGGTCAGGGGTGGGACAGCAGACGAGGTCGGGGCACCCCGAGAGGCTGCCTCAGCTGCTCCCAGCCTGCCTCCTATCTACAGTAGGAGCCAAGGGACTGAGTCAGGGCCTGAAGAATGTCCCGAGGGAGGGAAGGAATTAGGAGGGCCATTCTGGGGAGGGCTTGAAATGCCTCTGGCCAAAGGCCTGAGCCAGCCAACCCAGGCAGCGGGCAGCCAACTTGCCCTGAACTCCTCCCTCCCCAGTTCCCACAAAATCCAGCTCCCTGACCTTTTAGACTTGCCCTCACCATGTCAAGTAGGGGAAACTGCACTTCCTCTTCTCCCTCTTTCCCCTTCCGCACCCTCTCCTAAATAAGCATCCTTCCCCCTTTGCCCAGACCCACTCTGCAAGGTGCTCATGACTCTCTCTGGGGCTTCCTAGGAAAAGCAACTGACCGGCCCACCCACCAATCTCCTAGGCAGACATGCCCCCACAGCTCCTCAAACACCAACCAAAACACCCCTCTCCGGGGCCCCACACCTTCCTCCAGTTCCCCGGGGCTTTCTGCTTTCCTTTGAAGCCCTCGGCTGGCTGTGGCTCACTCACTGTCCCCAGTTCCCCTGCTTGTCACGCACGCAGGCTTCACCCCACCGTTCTTGCCCCAGCAGCTCTTCCCCAGAACCCAGTGACTTTCACGTTACCAAGTCAAATTGTCAGTGTAGGGGCCCGTCAGCAGTATTTGTCACCGTGGGTCCCTTCCTCCTTTCAAAACTCCTCTTCTGCTTGGCTACAGGGAGACCACTCTGGTTCTCCTGCAGCCTCCCGGCCACACCCCCTTTGCCTCAATGGCTGAGTCCTGCTTGTTTGGGGGCCTCCCAGCACCCAGGGCTCAATCCTCAGGCCTCTGTTGCTCCCTCCCCAGGTGACCTTGTCTAGTCTTCTGGCTTAAAAGATAACATCTAGCCCAGGGATTCACAGCCTTGGCTGCACATTAGAATCACTTGGGCAATTTACATCAAAGACTGACTGAGTCCCAGGCATTTCTGCTTGCAGACCCAGCGTGGCTGCTGAGTTACACACTTGTGTGTTAGCTGCCCACTCAACACCTCCCCTTGGATGCACCATGTCTAAAACCACGGGTCTCTGACGCCGACCCCTCTCATAGTCCTCCCTGCATGTAGAAGTTGCGACGCCATTGGATGGCCTGCTCTGGTCTAAAGTCAGCCAGGACTCCTCTCTCTCCTGCCACAGTCAGTCCCATGACTCTGTCTCCGAATCCCGCCGGGCCTGCTGCTGCCACCCTGGTCTGAAGTGCTGTGGTCTCTGGCCTGGACTGAAGCCAAGCCTGCTAACCGGCCCCATGCCTCTGCCCCTGTCCTCTCTTTCCCACCTGGCAGAGTCTGAGTGAGCCTTTCCAGGTATCACTTGTCAGAGCATGTCACTCTTCTGCTCAGAGGCTCCTCGGCTCTTGCAGAATAGAAGCCAAAGCCCTTATAATAGTCCCAAAGGCCCTCCGTGACCCAATCCCATCTCCCACCACATGCCCCCTCCACTCCAGTCTGGCCCCTCCTTGATGCGAGAACATGCTGGCTTGCTTCTGCCCCTGGGTCTCCGGGCCTTCTGCCCTGCAGGGCTAACTCCTGCATTCCCTGAGCTCTCTGCTCCGATGCCACTGAGCTGAGCTGGTCGGGGCCATGGGTGGGGGCTGGTGGGGGGGTGCTTCCCTGCCAGCCTCCCCACATTGCGTGCGCCTGGCCTGTTGTCCCCTAGCGCTGACCCCCAGCTGCCATGCTGAGTATTCATGTTTGTTCTCCGTCTGCCTCTGTCCTAAGCTTCCCCAGGGCAGGAACATTCATTTTCATTCTTTTTTATCTTCAGCACCCAGAATAGCGCTCAGCACAGTGAGTGCTCAAGAGGTGGCCAAGGGAATGACTGAATGAATGAGGGTCCTCGGGGATCCCCAGTACACTCAGAGGATACTGGGGACAGTGTCTGCTCATTGTTCCCCCCATCCCCCAAGGACAGGGAGGAGATTGGAGGGCACCTCCTCCAGCCTGTTTTAGGACCCACTCAGCACAGAGCCTGGAGTGCTCCCTGAGGAGGCAAGTTCCCTTTTCCACCCCTCCCTTCCCGAGCCCCACGGCCCGGAGCCCACTCAGGCAGAGAGGGCACTGGAAGGCTGTCTCACCTGGCATTTTTCGGTGAATCTGCTGGAACATTCTCCGGTACCAGTCCCTGGGACTGTCAACACTCTGGGGTCAGAAAAGGCACAGTCAGGCCACCTGTCCAATATCAAGTCACAGAAATTCTTCCTTACGGAGTCTTTTCCCTGTAAGCCCCAGTGGGTGGGTGTGCGGTGTCTTTAATGGCAATAACTTTGTGTGGCTCGTGATACACTAAGAAGAGAAGAACTGTGGGCAGAGCTCCATCAGTGATGACCCCCAGCTGTGAGATGCAGGGTGGGTCACACATTTTTCACTTTGCTTTCCTATACTTCTGATGTTGTTACAAAGAATATGTGATGTGAAGTAATGAAAAATCAATGCAATAATACAGGTGGAAATGGTTGTCCACATTCCCTGCCCCACATGAGCCTTAAGGCAGCCCTGGGAGGCAGAAAGCGTATGTCACTGACTTCAGGTTCAGGTTTAGGTTCAGGTTCGGGTTCAGGTTCAGATGAGGGAGTGGTGAATGGAACCAGAGGCAGGTGTCTGGCTCGAGACAGGCAGGGGGTGCAAGAAAGGCAAAGCCGCTGGGAGCCTGGAACCCGGGCCCGCCCACACTCACACATGGCCATGAGGCCTCCTCGCCCAGGACTCTGCTCACTCATGCAGCCAGGCTTCCGCCCAGCAACCACTTCCCGAGCACTGTGACCACGACACTAAGAGGGGTCCTCACAGCGCTGGCCCTCTGCCTTTGGGAGCCAGGGGCATTCTCGGACCCCTTACTCCACAAACCATGTGCAACTTGGACACACAAGACTAATTTTGTGGGGTGCACAGCCTTTGGAACCCATTGTAGTGTGACCCCTCATTTAGTCTGGAATGCTTGGGTACTGCCTTGGTTGCCCCAACTTTAATTCACAGAACCGCTCTACGTGGGTCCCTGGGCCCCATCCATCTCGGCCCCGGCCCTGGACTCACAGATCGGGGGGCAATAGGCATGCCGCTCTCATCCACAGGCCCGATTCCCTCGTACTTGACCCAGCGCTTGTCCCGGCGTTTGCTGTCCTTGGTCCACGTGGCTGACCAGTTTTGGGGATGCTGGGAGGTGGGGGTCTTCTGGGTCCCGGAGGGCCGGCTCCCAGGGCCTGGCCAGGTCTGATACCAAGCAGGGTCTGCAGGTGTGTGCATGAGAGCGTTAGCCCCAGGCAGGGGCCCCACCTGACCTTGTCCACCCCTCAGCTCCTCAGAACAGTGATCCCTGTGGGTTTGAACATTTCGACATCTCCTTGTCTGTTGGAGCGGATGACGCAGACTCCACCAACCTCCCATTCCCAGCAGGACCTGGGCCTCCGTTTGTGTTTTAGTTAAAGTGAATACAAATGGATGTTGTCTTGAGAAATCTGTGCCCACCCCACCCTGCTTTCCTGGGGCTGTCCTAAGAGCTTCCAGAATGAGGGCTGGGAATCATTACAGAAAATGCTGGGGGTGTCCCAGCTGAGGAAGCAGCAGGGTAGGGCAGAAAAGACGCTGGGTTTGGAGGGGACAGACCTGAATTCGGGCCACTGCTCGGCCACCTACTGGTCATGTGACCTTGGGCACAGCAGTCAACCTCCAGTGCCTCAGTTTCCACTTTCAGGGGCACCGTGGCGAGGATTCAGGGACACCTAGTGGGTGTGACCCTGCCCAGCACAGCGCCTGCCGCACAGTCGAGTCTCTGGATAAGGGACAGAAACTCATTCACCAGACAGGGCTGCAGGGCCTCAGCTTCCCCAGACCCTCCGCCCCAGGTCCCCAGGGCAGCAGCCTAGGGAAGGACTTTTGTGTGGATCTGGACTCAGCCACTGTGGCTGAGACCCGGCTCCTGACCGGAAAGACGCCCACATTTTGCCCGGATGTCGAGGGATTAAATAAAGGAGGCTGTGAAGCATCCTTACAGTGCCCAGCACGTTCTGCGTGCTCAGCAACCATTTGTTAAAGGAATCAACTCCTCGACAGAGTGCTTGCCTCCTCTGGGCCCTGCAGGCAGGGTGTCCCAGGGTCTCCTGGACCCTGTGGCCCAGGCTGGGGTGACTCCCAGGAGCCCAGGGGCTGACCCACTCTCAGGGCTGCCTGTCCACCTTGGGCCTCACTGGTTTGGGCCCCACACCCTTCCGCAGCCAACGTGTGCTCACACCCTCCACCCTTCCACCCCCAGCCCGAGCTGCTCCCTGCCCTGCTGGAGTCCCCCCACAGCAGTGTCCCCCGCACACTTCCTTTCCTGGCACAGGGACGGAGGGTGGGGAAGGGATGTGTCAGCTGTCTCTGGCTTTCACTCCCTCGGGCCAGCCACGTGCTTGCCCGGGGAGGGCAGTTAGCTGGGCCGGGAGTACCCCACCCCCTTGGGGCTCCTGGACCAGGTTCTCCTGGACAGACCCACCTGGGTGCCTGGAAGTGTCTCTTCTCGGTGGGAAGTGCCCATTGCACACGGTCCTGGGCGCAGGGTCATGGAACTGGAAATTAAGGGTGTTGGAGCCACCATTCCGGATCACAGGCACCTGTGGGGAGGGGCCAGGAGGGGCCAGGAGTGGCAGCTCAGGCCCTGAAGTTTCCATGAAGGGTGGGAGGGATGGCTGCCAAGGCTTGGCCGTACACCACGGTGGGGCTCCAGGGCCAGCCTGATCCCTAGAGCTGTCTTCTGACCCCTCCCCTCCTTCCAGTCCTTTAATCCCGCTGCTCCCACCTGTTCTGCCAGGTCCCCACGGACTTTGCTGCCTCACTCACCCGAGTCCCCCTGGAGGATGACCCTGCCTGGGCCCGGAGGTGGCCAGGGATGAAGTCGTCCAGGCTGAGCCCAGCTGGGAGGCTGTAGGGTGGGGCCTGCATACTTGGGTCAAGGTCGGAGGACGCTGGGTGTGCCAGCAGCTGTTCTGCGTGTCCTCTGTGGGAAGGAGGGAGGAAGGGAAAGCCCTGCTGGACCGGCTGCTTGTGCCCTCTAGGCTTGACCTGGGGGTGGGGGCGGAGGGGATGGCTGGGTGGGAGTTCCAGCACCCAGGAAACAGGCCACTCTGGGCACCCGACTGCAGGCTGCCAGGGCCGGCTCCCAGAGGCACAATGAGCTACTTGTTAGGCCAGGGCAGGAGCTCCGGGTGGGAGTGGGGGTGGGGAGGCTGGCCAGGCCCTCTGGGGCTCTCACTGCACAGTCAGCCCGTTCCCCCGGCGGGAAGGCAGAGGGAACTGGGGCAGCTGGCCGAGGAGGCCTGGGCACGCGGGACTTTGTTTCAGTTCCCTCTGCCTCCCGTAGCCCCTGTGGGAGAGGCCTTAGGCAAGGGCAAGGCCGCCGCCCACTGCCCAGCAGGGACAAGGATCCAGGGAGGGGAGGGCACAGGGCATTTCTAGGCAGCAGGAGCTGCTCCTGAGCTCAGAGGGTTTTCAGCTGCCTTGTTCGGCTTCAGGGGGGCTCCAGGGGCCATTGGGGGCAGGGGGCAAGGGCCAAGCAGTGGGTCAGAGAAACTTGTGCATGGAGGGGTGGCACTGATTCTCTCTCTCTCTCTCTCACAGACACAGACACACACACACACACACACACACACACACACCACTTTCTCCTACACCTCCAGGCTTTTTTTTTTTTCCCACAGACCTTCCTGGGAGCAGCATGCCTGACTAGCCAGCTGGGTTCTTTTGCCCCCTGATCAGGGGAAGGGGCTCCAGGCACCCAGGAGATGGAGGCGGTGGGGCAGTCTGACAGGGCTTGCTCCCCAGAGAGCAGTGGTGGGGAGCTGGCCCCCCTCACCTGTCCCGGAGGCCAAACCAACCACCACCACCTTCTGGGGCTGGGCCAATTCTGGTGTTTTTGTCCACTGAGGCTTGTGTGTGCAGTGGGGCCTGGGGGCTCCTAGGAGGGCTGTGAGGACCTCCCAAGGTCCTCTGTGTGTATCTGTGGTGGAACGCACAGGTGACTTGAGGGTACCACGGGGCGCAGGACATGGGAGCAGCACAGGGGTTGTGAGTCAGGAGGGTGTCAGGGTGTCAGCTGTGGGTGGGGGTGTACAGCACAAGAGTTATGGAGACCGGGGGGGTGCAGGTACAAGAGGGGCTGTGGATCCTCCTGTACCCAGTCCCTGCTCAAGCAATGGGGCATGGAGGGTCCAAACAAGGCCGGGGCAGCTCCCTGTCCCTGGTCTGAGCAAGAATTTCTCCTGACCCTTGAAAGGCCTATTGGGGACCTAGCTTTCCCCGGGCTCATCCCTGGCTGCATGGAGAAGCGGAGGGCTGGGCGGGAGGAGGGGCCGCTCACCAGCTGGATCCAATTAGGGCTCCTACCAAAAGCAACACATGCAGACATACCCCAGTTCCTGCTGCTGTCCCTCCCCTTGTCCAGGGAAATCAAGGCAGAGGAGAGTGGGAGATCCGAAGTGGGGGCAGGCTGGTTTCTAGCAGCAGCTGACCCTGCCTCCTTCCCAGCCTCCATCTGTCCCATCCTACCCTGCTCAGTCCTCCAGCAGGATGTGGAGGTGGGGTCCCCCTACAGCACCCTATTTTTCGGGTGTTGTTGGGGGCCCAGTCTGCCTCTCCCTGTGGCACAGCTCCAGGGATATGCAAGGGTGGGCGTGGAAGGACGGGCTGAGTGTTTCGCCTGTCACGGGGAGGGAGGCATAGGGGAAACTGGCTCTTCATTTGGCAGAGGACAGAGGGTGCCAGGATATCTCCGGAGTCCTCCTGGAACGCAAGCTGCCCTGCACTCCCGCAGCCAGCTCCAAAGAGCTGGAAGAGGTGAGGGCTCTGCTGTGGTCGGGGCTCCTTCGCCCCTGAAAGTCCTGCCCGGACCTGGGCTCTGCCCTAGGCGCCTTCGCGGGTATTTTCTAGCTATGAGTCCACGTGGACAGGACAGGTTTTCTCAAATTTTCCTTTTTGTGGCTTGAGAGGGGGCACTGCTCACCTCTTTCCACCACAGAGTCTGGGGCGAGGACCCCGGGGGAGGGCTCTGTGCCTTCTTTTCGGGCTGGGTGCAGGTGCCTCCCTGCCCCTCTGCTCCCCACACCTACCTTCCCCGGCGAGCAGGTGGCGGGGACTGCGGGCGCCCGGGAGGACAGGAGCATCTCGGCCGGGCGCCTGCCTGGTACGGCCGCGGCGGGCCCTCGCGGGGAGGGGCAGGGAGCTGTCCGGGCCGCGCTGTCCACCCTCGTGACCGCGTCAGGACTGGCTCCTCGAGGCCGGGTGCCCGAGAAGGAAGAGGGATGGACGGGGCAGAGCTCGCCCCGGGAGGAAGGACGAGAGAAGCGCGGGCGGGCGGCCGTCTGCCGTCCTCCAATCTGGACTGGGAGCCCGGGAGCGGGGAGGGTGTGGAGGGCCTGCGGGGCGGGGGCTCGGGCCTGCGGCCCAGGCGTGCCAGTGGCCTCTGTCGGGGCGCGCCACGGGGACGCTGTGGCCCTGGCGGAGGGGGCCGGGCCGGCCCACGGAGGCGCCGGGAGGGGCCGCCAGGGTCCCCGGAGAGCCCGCTCTGGTTTCCCAGCTGCCTCCCCGCCCCCCCACCGCAAGTTTGGCGTCGGGGCGGGCGCTGGGGGTGGGGTGGGGGCGAGCTCCACTCAGAGTTTCCAGCGACATTTCCAGTGGGTGGGAAGGCACCCGCTGCACGGCGGAGCGGGGATGGAGGGCAGGGGTGATTAAAGAGCAGGGCGCAGCCAGCAGCTGATAACGGAGTCGGCGGGCGGCCGGGAGAAGGGAACTCGCTGCAGACGGGCTGGGGCCGAGATAGGGCTCCCTGGAGGCCGCGGAGCCGCTGCCCGAGGGACGGAGGCAGGGCCCCGCCGCCTCCCCCACCCCTGGCTTGGGAGAGAGATTTTGGGCTTGCGCGCGCGTCTGGGCGCGCAACACCCGCGTGCGCGCGCGCCAAACAGGCGATGCTTACTCGTGCGAGCCCCGCGGCAGGCGGCCCTGGCGGAAACGGGCCGATGGCGGCGGCCCTCCCCCAACCCCCCCCTCCCCCGAGGGCCGCGCCCCTGAAGAGGATGAGGGCGGCTCCCTTTGGCGGGGACCGGGTGACCCGGTGACCGGGTCTTAGTGTTCCCACACACCGCGTTTGTTTTGATCTCGCAGCTTTTCCGCTGTTCCCGCGGCTCTGACTGTGGCCCCAGGAGCCCGAACCCGTGGGCTCCCGACCTCTCGGGTAGTCCCTTCTCCCCTCTGCCCGGCCCCTGCGCGCTCACGGGGCCTGTGATGGGGAATGAGGGCGCTCGGTGAGTGTTCCCCACTAGCAGGACCGACTCCGGAGTACTCCTTAGCCCCTGGCTTGGCTCTGGGACCCCAAGTCCCAAATAGCAAATAGATCGGGCAAATTCAGATCTATTTGGGGAGTGGTCAGTTATAAATTGGGAAGATATGAAAGCAGTCATTGCATATCTACTGGGGGCAAGTTTGCTGTCCCAAGGCCTCCACGCACTAGAGCAGCGATTTTCAATCGGTGTCTGCAAGAATTTTTCCACATGCAGTACCTATTTGGTCAGGGGCACTGACCGCTTTTTCCTTAGGTTGTCAAAAAATTAAAAAAAAAAATGACAACAGCGGCCTTCCGGTGTGAACGCCCTGTCTTGAACCATAAATATATAGTCATACAATAGAGTTGCATCTTATTGGTCACGTGGCCCGATAAGGTTGCGTCTGATTTGTTAATTCTTGGTACCAGACATCCTTCTGTGCAAGTATAGGCCCCTGATTTTTTAAAGTCACTTTGGAGCAAAAAGGGTAGGCAATTACTATTATTACTTTTTTGGTAAATCAATCAAAATTATACTTTTTTTTTGTCAGATTGGCAAAAAAAATACATGTGTTTTGATGTGCCGCAGAATTTTAGATAACATGTGCTGCAAGGTGAAAAAGGTTGAAAATCGCTGCACTAGAGTGTTGTCAAGCGCTTCATTCAACTCAAAAGTTGAGTAGGAGGGGAATGGCGGAAAGATGAAACCACTTTTCCGTTAATGGGCTACCCTGCCTGTGTTGAAGACGCTGAAACTACAGCACAGCTCACAGCGGAAGGGACGCTCGGGCCGAGGAGCGGCGGGAGGAGCGGCCGCTGGCGGCTCTCGAGTCTGCGGGCTGCACCAGCACACTGGGACCTCTGGGGGCGCACTGGGAAGCCGATGCAAAGTTTCCAAGGAAGAGCTTGATCCCAAGGAAGAAATGATCCCAGGGTTCGAGTCTTGCCAGTTGTAGAGCTGGAATTTTGTAAAGGCTCTTACGACATGCGCAGGGAACTCAACGGGATCCCCTCGAAGGCCCCTTGCAAGCGTCTGTGATTCTCCGGGAAAGCTGAACTATGGGGGTGGGGGGTGGACACAGCAGCCCCACCCAGAGAAGACAGCAGCAGAAAGGAGGGTTGGTGGCAGAGCGTTTTCCCGGCTCTAGAGCTTGGACAGCACTCGTCACCATCCCCTACCTGCCCCCTCAGGACAAATGACATGCCCATTTTCCTTGTCACCAGTTTCCTTCCCCACCTGTCACGGTCCTCAGGACTAGGAAGGGCTGCGTGGCTTTCATGTTCTTCCTTGTTCTCCAAAGATGGTGATGCTGAAGATATTCCAACTCCAGGAACCCTGGTCATGCCCCTTCTCACCAGCAGCGAGCTTCTCTTATTCTCTAGGGCTCTGACCTGGACTCCAAGATAAATATTTAATGTAGAGGGTGCAGTGGAGCTGACCAAGGTCCCAACTTCCTGTTTCTCACAAAGGGAGTTGGCAGCCATGGGTAAGGAGCTGGGGACTGGCTACCAGTGTCATCTCTGTGGGAACAGGGAGCCCAGCACAGAGCTTGGTAGGAGGCGGGTAGGCCCTGCTGGACACCTGCAGAACTGTTTGACTTCTGCGTGTCTGCTGACACCCGGGCTCTGCTGGGTTCATGCCCTCTCTCAGCCCAGAGCCTGCTTGGCTCTGGCACCAGCCAAAATCACTCTCCTTCCCAGAGTCTTAGGCTATTATGTGCTTGGAGGAGCTATTGTATAGATAACAGCTTCCCTCCACCCCGTTTCCTGATGCCTACCAGCCTCATAGAAGAGAGGATAAGAGATCAGTGGGAACAGACAGCATAAGGCACCACGACCAAAGGACACATTTTCTGCCCCTATTTAGGGGTAAGAATCTCTAAGCAAAAGAATAGCAAAGTCCAGAGCTTCGGCCAAGAACCAGGTGTCTGATTTCCTGACTCCTCCCTCCAGGCTCAGCTCTGCTCATTGCAGACAGCTGGCAGGGTTTAGGGAGCGGCTGGGGCTGGGGCAGGCTGTCCTAGGTAACCTGGCTGTTGTCAACAACAGAGCAGATTCCTTTCACCGCAATGCATTATCTCCTGACTCCCTTATCATCTAACAGCACCCTCCCCTGTCCCCCACAGTGACTCTTCCCCATCTCTGGCACTGCCTGCTGTCAGGGGGCCACCCTGCCTTCTCAGAGCCACCTGAGCCATAGCAAACACAGTTATGTAACTGTTCTGTTTTCCTGGCTATCTGATCCTGGTCAGCTGTATGCCCCTCCCCCACCCTTTTGTTCTGAGGATTACCCCCCAAGACACCCAAGTTAACACAGGTCTGTCCATGCCCACCCACCACCCTGAGGGGTGATTAGCCAGGAGACTATCCACAGATGGGTGGCTCTTCCTAAATCGGGGAGAGGAGGGGGCTGCACAGTAGTGTGGAGCACTCTGCAAACCAACCTCTGTCACCAAGAGGAAGGATGAATGGACATAGCACTGAAGTAGCTTTTCATTGTGAGTAGGGTGAGTGGAGAAGTCACTTTTATTTCTCCAGTGGGAAGAGGAAGCAGGGCTCCCAGAGGACGTAAACCTGGACTCTCATTTCTTGAGCAGCATCGTTACCTGGCGCAGGGAGCTCCGAGAGTGCACAGCACTCTGATCTACCCTGAGCAGCCGGCAGCCCGCATCGGGCCTCAGGCTCCAGGGCAACCTCTGCTACCCCTTCTCTCCTCCTCCCCCGGGATGGACTCTGGTGTGCTCTGTAGTGAGGCTTGAAGCCGGCCTCTCTGCGCCCTCAGAAAAGTGTTCTCTGCCTGCCAGGGCACCGAGCAAGCAGACTGGAGGGGCTTGCAGGCAGCGCTGTCCCTTCTGAGGAGTGCGCCTTCTCTAGAGAGGAAGACCACAGTCACCCAATAGTGAGGAGCTGCAGCGGAGCCCGCAGCAGACAGGACAGCAAGAATCATGGCTGTGTGTCATCCCCTGGGCCCCACCCCTTTCTCCCGGGCCCTCTCCTGTTTCCAGCTCCCGCTCATTCCAAGTTCTCCTGATGGCCTTCGTCCAGGCCAGAACTTCACAGGAAGGGAAGCAACAGAAGAGGAACACAGAGACCCACTCTGTGGGACAGGAGACTCTCCTAAGCTGAGAAAGTCATGACCATTTGGGCTCCAAGATTTTGGGTATAGTCCCTGTAAGATACGGGATCCCTGTGGGTGAAAAACACCCATTCCAGGTCAAGTGCATCAGTGTGGGGGCCGGGCAGCCAGGGGGAGTGGGTGGATCCCCAGAGGAGCAGACAGGAAGGCTTTCTGGCCTGCCTTGCACAGACCACCTTTCCCAGCAAGTGTGACGGACAGGACAGGGATCTCTTCAGGCTCCTCGGAGTCAACCCCATCGGAACCTCAAAGGCTGTGAAAGAACTCGGCCTCTTGTCCAGTTCTCCAGTCTGTCTGCAAGGAAGCCCCTGCACTGACGGCCCAGTCACCACCCGCTACTCTGTCCCTCCCTCTACAGATGGGCAAACAAGCACAGGCGCAGATGGGGCATCTTTGAGAACGGAGCTGGATGAACCTCTTTTAGTTCTCAGGAAAGTAAGATCAAGAGGCCGCCCGCTCTTTAGAAAGCTGATTTTGTGAGGCAAGGATAAATAAATGATAACCTCAGAGGGAAAACCCAGCCAAGTTCACTCGGCTACAAAGGGCACACAGACCAGGAGCCAGGAAACTAGGTCTGCATCCAGCCTCTTTCCCCTCGCGGCCACCTCAGATAAGGAGGATAAGAGGGCTGGGTTGCTGGCCAGTGGACACGGTGCAGTGGCGCTCTCCCCTCCAGACAAAGAGCAGCCTTGTCTTCCCACCCCCTCGAGCTCTACACGCACCTCCTCCTGAGCCGCAGCAACGTTTCAAAGACTGCCTAATTTACCCTGGAGCTATGAACCAGCGGCATCAAAATTAAAGACTTTCTGAAATGTGGAAGTTGTGATACAGAAACAAGACCATGCAACTACTAGAGCAGGCAAGGAACCGGGGATTGAATGTACGTGGAGTGAGAGGTAAATGTGAATCTGCACTTGAGTTCTTCATTTCCAGGCATAAAGAAAGATTCTTTTTCATATTAACTCAGCAATTGGCTAAACGGCTAAACCAACTGAGCCACCCCACTAGGGCCAAGCTGGTTTAAAACTAAAGGGCTGAAGAGGTGAAGTGAAGAGGTCTTTTACTGTGAGGGGTTCTTTTCCTTGAGAGGGGACTTCTTTGGCAATCTCAGCGACCAGACCAGACACCAACCATCAGGCTGTCTTTCCCTTGACTTGGGGAAATACCGAATGGTAACAGCCACATGTAAGGGCCTCCACCAGGAAATAAAGACACAGGGAACCTAGTAAGTTACCACTTAAAGAGTGTTTGCTTTCCTCCTTTTTAAAGATAACTTCCAAATTACAGTAAAAAAGTTGTAACAAATTTTTCGTTCACAGTAAAGACTTAATAAATGATGTCTGCCAATAACATTTCCACCATTTTCTCTAACATAGCTGAAAAGCAAGAAAAAGCAGGTCTTCTCTAAGCACAAGGAAATAACCCATCATCCAGAAGAGCCTTGGAAAAAGTGCACCCCGCGCTGATCTCCTGTGTCTGGCCACCTCATCTAGCAGGCGAGACCAGGCCCCTCTGGGAGAATGCCCGCTGACACCGCTATTAGAAAAACAGCCACCGGTCCCAGCGCACTGCGGGAGAGGAGGGCTCTGACAGACAGAAACATCTCCACTGCTGCACACCGAGGTCTGGGGTAGGCCTCCTCCTCATTATGTGCACTTCAACACGCAAAAAAAAAAAAAAAGTCACTTGGAGATCGCTCTGTCAAGGGACCGAGGGGAATCTGCGCAAGGACTTACAGGAAGCCGGTGTGCATGGCCCGGCTTCAGAGCTGCTCGGAGGGACGGTCGGCGTCCATGTCCTCACTCCTTGATCTTAAGCCCCCCAGACCGGTCATGTGGATGTAGAAGAGAATATGCATAACCCTGTCACAGACAAAGGTGTTCTTTGAAGTCCTGCTGAGGTTGCTGGGGTGTGAGGCCCAGGCCCCCTGGGAGGGACTGCTCTCCAGTGTCACCTCCACCTTTGTGACTGCACAGATGAAGGTGGCTGCCCCTGACCCTGCGCACTCTGGCCAGCCAGGCGCAGGACGGGCTGGTCAAGCCTCCGAGTAATGCAGGTCCCCTCAGACACCTGTCAGTGGCACAAAGCTCGGTGGTTAACACAGTTTCTGCTCTACTCAAGATAAGAGTGACAACCTTGTTTTTCAACACATGGCTTTTTCCTTCGAGCACTGGCTCACAGCTGCACCGAGGAGGGACTGTGGTGATCGGCCCTTCGGAATCGCCGCCCACCCGGGCAAGCCAGACCCTCCTCCGGCTGGTGTTGGAGCTCTCATGGCAGCCCACTACTCCCTCTTAGAGCAGCTCTCCGGAAAGGTGTGGGCCAGGTGCTAGGTGAGGTGGTGTCCACGGTCCTAACCGCGAGCGGAGCCTCCCTCTGAACTCCCTTCTGCCTGGGGGGGCGCAGCTGAATAATACATTGAGAAAATGGGTTCCACTGTTACTGTAACAAACATGGAGGGTTCTAGAACATCTTGGCAGGTCTTTATGGGTTTGGAAATAATTTTCAATGCCAAAACCAGAAAGAAAAATTGAATAATTAACACATACACACACACACACACACAAAAACCCTCTATATCAGTCAATCTAGAGCAGGCTCTTTCTAAAAATCATTTTAACTGACTGGTTACCCAGATTGGTCTTAATTTTCAAGAATTTTGAGTTTTCTATAGATAAGGTACAGTCAAAAATTCTGGGTATTGTCCATAATATTTCATAAAACAGTAGGTAAAGGAAACTGATTTCAGCCTTAATGATTCTGAGGCCGGAGAAACTCTCAAGTACCACCCGTGAGCAGCAAGCCTGGCTGTATCTCACGCAGGCACGGCTTGTAATACTTGACTTAGGGCAGCAGCCTCAAACTTTGTGCTTTACAATTATTCAGAAGAGAATCCACGAGGCAGTGCCAAAGCTGAAATGCCCCAAAGTTATCCAACTTGAATAAATCCTACCCTTGTTCCAATCCTACCCAGTTGACAAAATCGTAAGTTTTTCTTTCTCTATTTTGAACTTGTCCTGAGTTATGAGGAGAAGCTGTGTAGGAACAGAAAAGGCAATGTGCAAACAGACAAAAGGACATGAGAAAATGCAGATACCCCCGGGGAGTCCATTCTTCGGTCCCTAGGCCGGGAGCCACACCAAGCCCGTCAGAGCACGGGAAGCCGTGTTTACTCCACTGGTCGGTATCTAGTCACAAAGGCCACGGGATCGCCAGTGTCTGCCCACAACCAGGGTCACCTCGAGGTTTGAAAGGAAGTGGAGGCGCTCTGGTTTTAGCGTTCTATTGAACACGCACACACAGGGCTTATTGTTTTTTTTTTCCCCTCCGAATATTAAGAACACAGATTTACAAAGGATGTATGTTTTGAACCTATGTTAGGTAAGTTTTTAAGTATTTACTTAAAAAACAGTCACCTGATCAATTTGAGATTTTGTATGATGTGGATGCAGACAAAACTGGGAAAACTGGCCCTGAGAAGCCCCTCTGAGATGGCGTTTCACCCCACAGGCGTTTTCCCAGAAGCCCCCCGACGCGTCTAGGGAACTGAGGTAAGAAGCCGTGTGGATTTTCTCCCCCAGATTAGACACCTTGAAAAAAGTAAGATCCTGGTGGGCCTTAAAGTGAAGGCGGAGAAGAGTAAGGTATTTTTGGTGTCTGCAGACGCGCAGGCGAAGAGTTAAGGGACGAGGCTCTGACGGCGGCAGCGCTCGGGTCTCTGGTGGCGGTCACTGTTTGCCGGCAGCGACGGCGCTGGGCAGAGATGGCAGTCCCAAGGCAAACCCCGCACAGACAACCAGCCATCTTGGGAGCTATGGTTTAGATTAAAATGTTAAAAAAATACGCTAAAACCCTCCAATGAAGTCGAGAGTGAAGAAATACTGTGATTCCAATGTAGTCTTAACCTTCCTGCTTTCCAAGCCCCGGTCCCGGTCCCGGGAGCAGGCCTGGGTAGTCCCGCTGACAGACAGCCCCGCTTCAGGGCGCTGTGCCCAGAGACACTCTGCACACAGCTCTCTACGGACACAGACATGCCTCTTCCTTTGCGATTCGACAGGGTTTTCAAACCTAACTGCCTTCAAGAGCTGTTGTTGCTCCATTTTAAACTCCAATTTTCTTGAACAACGACTTCCCACCTCTGCTGGGGCCAAGCCTTCAACAGCTCAAAGGGTGCCCGTAAGATACATCCTTTGGTCGTGCCTCTGTCCAGGAAGCTTGCTTTATGGGATGGCTTCTTTTTGAGAAGACATTCCTAAATAAAAACATTCCTAAATAATCATCCTTTTTACTAGCACAATATTACTTTCGCTTACACGGATGTATACCAACTACTTCACTACTTGCCTGCTGACTGACGTCCATGAGAGTGGTTGCTACCGGTACAGGGTGTATGTAAAACCACCGCCTAGGTGCAAAGCAGAAAGGATCAGGTACCCCCATCTACTGAATGTGTCATGTGGACTTTCATTTTAGGTGGGATTTCCAAAACAGTGGTCTCTTCTCTACTGGGCCCAAGGGAGAAAGGAGTCTGAGGATATCGGGTGATGAATTCCATTTTCATTTATTTATCCTCACCTGAGGACATTTTTTTCCCCTTGCTTTTAGAGAGAGAGGAAGAGAGAGGGGTAGGGAGAGAAACATTGATGTGAGAGAGAAACATCGCCTAGTGGCCTCCTATTCACGCCCAGACCAGGGATCAAACCCACAACCTTTGGTTACAGACAATGTTCCAACCAACTGAGCCACACTGGCCAGGACATGATTCCACTTTTAAAGAAGTGCCATCAGTAAAGGCCTTTTCTCCCTTCTTGTACAGGTTTTGTTGGCAACCCAATAGGAGATTTTTTATCTCTGTCCCCAATAGCCTTCCTTTTCCTTTTAAATAATTTTTATGTATTGATTTTAGAGTAAGAGAAAGAAAAAGAACATCGATTTGTTGTTCCACTTGGTTATGTATTCACTGATTGATTCTTGTATGTGCCCTGACCTGGGATTGAACCCACAATCTTGGTGTATTGGGACGACACTCTTAACCAAGTTACCCAGCCAAGGCCTTCCTATCTTTTTATTTTTAAAAAGATTTTATTTATTTATTTTCAGAGAGAGGAGAAGAGAGGGAGAGAAACATCGATGTGTGAGAGAGACATCAACTGCACACCCCACAACTGGGAACCTGGCCCGCAGCCAAGGCGTGTGCCCTGACAGGGAATCGAACCAGGGACTTTTCAGTTCACAGGCCAGCGTTCAATCCACTAAGCCACACCAGCCAGGGCCTTCCTATCTTTTTAAACAGTGTTTCATGCCACCAGGTTCCAATCCCCCAAATGCTTTGATCTTTATCATCAACAAATTTGAAACTGCTGGCAAAAGAAAACAGAGGTAGATGAATTAAATCCTCATTTTTCTAGTGAAATTGTGTTTTGGATAAGGCTTTTGTTGTCCTTGAAGTTTTCAACGTAAAGTATCGGGTTGGCCAAAAAGTTCAATTAGTTTTCTTTGTACAATGGCTCTAGTAGTGCTTAGCTGTCTTTAACTTCATTCGAAACAATTTTGTTAGATTGTATTGTGAGAGTTGTCATATCAGCGTGCACTAAAAAGAATTTATTATCAAAATTGGTGAATTTTTGTGCAGCCATTTTGGTATTGAAGCTAGAAGAAAATACGCAACATTTCCAGCATATTATGTATGCCTTATTTCAAGAAAGGTAAAAATGCAATGGAAACACAAATAAAGATTTGTGCAGTGTGTGGAGAAGGTGCTGTGACTGACTGAATGTGTCAAAAGTGGTTCGTGAAGTTTTTGTACTACTGACATTCTAGCCAAATAATTCTTTGCTGTGGGGCTGTCTCATGCATTGGAAGATGTTTGGCAGCATCCTGGCCTCTACCCACCAGAAGCCAATAGTGGGAGATAGCTGACATATTCAAAAAGGCCAAATCATTAAAGTTATTGGTGAAAATGAAAAATGTGTCCTTTATTTATGGAAAAAGCTAAACAGACTTTTTGGCCAACCCAATATAAGTGTCTGAGATGCTTGCTTCTGTGCTGGATGCCTACTCCCCGAGGACACTGAGAAACCGCACGAACATGCACTCGGTGCAGTGCTGCCCAGCTGCGCACGCCCACTGCCGGGCTGCCCAATGGGTACCATGACAGAGCACCGTCACCAGGAAAAATCAAACATGGGAGCCTAGGGACCCCGAGATTTCCTTCACTAGGTGGTTGTGACTTGAAAAACCAAGGGAGGATTATTCAAACATTATATCTGAACACTTGACTTACATGCTAAAATACGCTGGCAGGCACTGCCATACAGTTCACCCTGATGAGTGCTGAAAGGTAAAGACAACACCCTGCAACTGATACAGAAGATGTGGAATCCTCACTCATCAGTGCCCTTACGCAAGCCTTCCAACTCATAAAAGGGTCGCCCCGCCCTAGTCTGTTTTCATTACCCCAGTTGATTAAAAAAAATACTGACGCAGGAAAAGGAGGATGTGGAGAACTGACGCCATAGTAGCTGATGTGCTACACAGAAGGCTAAAGACTTCTGTTTCAGATTTACGGAGGGCATTTAAAATGTTTAGACATGTAGCTTTCTTTGCAGATGGGGTAAATCACCTGGGGTTCAAAAACGAAAGCAAAAGGACCTGGCAACAGATAAGGAAACTCCCAAGTTCTAAGGGAAGTTTAAGCCAATCATGGCCATAGTTAGAGGAATTTGAACTAAGTAATTAAGTAATTAGTTACTTAAGTAATTCTAAGAAAACCTCTCATTACATTTTGCCTTACTAGAATGTATTAAAAGAATCGGAGAGTCCAGTAGAAAGTAGGTTATGGAAAACATTCCCTTTGGCCCTTAAAAATCACTGGGTTTGGGTTATTCATTTACAAATTCTACTATAATCAGGTTTTCCATAAGAAGAGAAGTTTAAGCCACTGAAATCTAAGAGGTATTCAGCAGTACCCTTTAGAAAGGAAAAGAAAAATTGTCTTGTATTTGAAAAGTCGTTAGTCTGAAATGGAAGATACTAGCTTCTACCAACAAGACAAAAGGCTGGCTAGTTCAAGTCAGAAACCCAGGGTGGAGTTTCCAGGGCCCTTTATTAGGGGGCGGTCCCCTTTATAGCACAGACTTCACATATGTATCAGACATCAGACCAGTTCCTGCAAATTAAGAAAAAAGGGAAAAACAAAACAGATGCACTTCTTATATATATACATATATATGTTAAACATAAATTAAAGAATTTATAAAATGGCCGCCTTTCTTAGAGAATAAATGCAGATGGTATTATGAGTGCACCTCCAGGTTTACATTAAGTTGCTTTGTTTTCCAATAATAAATAAAATTTGTTCTTATGTCTTGGATCCACCTGTACCACAGCGGGGCTCCGAGTCCTTACTGGCTTTTCTGCCCTTGTCGCTCCTGTGTGCGGTGTTTGATTGTACTGGGGTCGCCGATTTCCCAGGCCCATCAAGGTACTGGCTATCTTTTCGGGGTGGCATCCGCTCATTGATTCGGTCCAGACCTCGGGCTTCTTCAAAACTCCGGATCCTGTGCTGAAGCGAAAACCCTCTGATGGCTACAGAGAAACAGGAAAGGAAGGATCTTAGTTGGACAGCAAAGTGACAAGCTCCAAGTTTCTTAGCACACAGCAGCCTCCTCGGGAAAAGCACGGAAGGGTGGCTACGGAGCACACGTGTGGTGAGGGCCATAGGCAATATTTGATTTGAATTAGCTTTGTCTTGAAGCTACTAATTCCTTAAGGCCCCCAGGGCAGCTGAAACGTGCACAAGTCACTTTCACAGGAGCTGATACAATTGACAACACAGAAGCATGCCCGACAAAAAGGAAACAAGCTCTTACTTAGCCCCAGTACGTTTGGGAACAAGTTTCTCGTGGGCCAGAAATGTGCTCATCAACGTAAGGGAAAAAAACGAAACACCAGAATGATAGAGCAAGTTAAACAGAGTAGTTACTTTAGCACAGACATCACAGCGACCACAAAGAAAGATAACAAAAGAACCAGTGTTTTCGTTTGGAGGGACAGCTTTTTATCTTGCACAACCAGGAGCTGAACATACGTATTGTCATCTAAACAATAGCGTCTAGATATTTTTTTTGATTGAGCTTTTGTATTGTCAAGGAAAGGTATTCCTATTTCAAGTCACCTTACCAAACAACACGATTAAATTTGTAACACAATATCAATTCCAATGATTTTGATCCACAGATTCATAGGTTATTGTTACGTAAAATTTGCTTTCACAGAAACACAGATAGTTTAGCTTGACTGTGTTACAGCAACCTCGGAAATGAATCAAACTAAATCCCTGTCTACTTTTGCCTCTGCTCTTGATATTCTTTAGCATCATTAGATAAAGAGGCTGACCTGTTTGAATCTCTAGTAATCACATGGATGTCTCTTATATATGGAAGAGCTACAGGGTTACACCACTTGATCCCTCAGACCAGTTGCTTAAGCTGCAGCCATTGTATTAAAGCAGAGCCCAGAAAGGACTTCAGCTGTGGAGAGGGTCATTCACATTGATGCGACTACAGGATACTTTGTGGGAATGCCTAGGAATGTCTATTCTTTTTCTCACTGTTACAGTTCTGGTGATGCAATAATAAAAGATTTCAAATGTTGACAATGCTTTTTAAACCAGTAGACAGACACATGACCACATCTATCACAGGAATACGGCCATACCTTCCTGGGCCTCTACCGCTTCTACCGTGGCTGGAAGAGGCAGGAGCAGCGGCATGCAAAAATGAAGACAGAGAAGAGTGAGTAAACCAACAGCAGCATTGCCAGCAGACACCCAGCCCCTCAGCCTACTCCCACCCATAAAGAAGTCCACTAGTTAGAGAAGCGAGAGGATCACTACAGAAAACTAACCTGGGGGTGAGGGGAAATGCAAGGTGGGGAGGGTCTCTAACATTTCAGGTAGTGTGAAAACCTTTTAGCTAATGGCTTTATATCTAAGCCAGTTGGGTCAGTCAAGAGTTCTATTGCTTTCCTGATTTTAAATAGCCAGATGCTAATTTATGTCTTGACATTCACTTAGAGCAATTCTTTAACATTATAGCAGCTTAACATTATAGCAGTTCTTGGGTTTGTAATAGCTCAGATGGTATTGAGTGAGCTGCTGCTGGGTCCTATTCAAAAACACTTACTTAAAACTACTTCTGACTGCTCTCAAGCAACTTAGGTGGGTCCAATTGTCGTTTTAAACTACTTAACAGAAAAGAGCAGCCTTTGAATAACACACTGGCATTTGGAAGGACAGAAAAATGAGTTTTAACTGAAGGGTTATTTTTTTGTCCAGGGGTGGAGTACTAAGCTAGCAAAGGCATAAAATTGTTCAATTCTGGATACAGATTCATATTCCCTCCTGGACTAGAGACCCAGCAGAGCCTGGCCCTCCAGCGACATGGCCCCACCTGCTGTGGGAGAGCAGGCCAGCCTCCAGGAAGGCCCTCCTCCCCTTCAGTAGTAGAGAAGGAAGCAGTCAGCACCAAAGGGTCAACTTTCTTGCATCCTCTTTTAAGACAATAAAAGCCCTAATATATGAAAATGTTATAGGCTGTGGCAGCAAGAAAGATCCTAGTAGGAGAACCCTGTCAGTTCCTCCAATACCAACTTTTAAAAAGAAGGCAGGGAGAATAATGAGCAGTAACAGTTTGCTCTTCCTGAGGCTTCCTATATCAACAGGGGAGGAGACTGGGAGAATGGAAAGTTAACTTCCTAACTCAATGTGAAAATGGAAACTTGGAATCAACTTATCAAGGGCTTGCATTTGTCAACCATATGTAGGCATGTGTTAAAGCAGTCTCACCCTCTCTACTCCTCAAATAGAACAAATAAACTTCCACAAAAAAAACACTGCCTTCACATAGGGGTATGGCTGATGCAACTGTTAGGAAGTGGGAGAACAAAGCATTGCCTGAAAATGTATACAGTGTCGGCCTAATTAGAGTTTAAAAAGCTATGTGGCAAAAAGTGGATTACTGTTACATTGTTTGGAGACTCCTGGAATTGCTTTTTGCACTGGGTATTAAGATACTGGCCTGTACTGAAGGCCATTTTAAGAAACGGTTATATAAGTCTGAAAAACTGACCTTTTTTTCTTTACTGATATATAATTCATACACCATAAAATTCCCTTGTCTAAAGCGTACAGTTCAATGCTTTTAACATATTTAGAGTTGTGCGATCATCACTGGAACCCATGGTTAGGACATTTTCACCCTCCAAAGTAAACCCTTCCCCTCCCTCATGCCCACCCCACTCTGGGCACTTCATACGCATGGCCTCATACGATATGGCATATTAGTGACTTTTCATTTAGCACAGCGAATTTCAACCTTGCTCACCTCACGGCACACATGAACTAATTACTAGAATTCTGTAGCTCGCTGAAAAATATTTTTTGCCAATCTAATGACAACAAAAAAAGGTAAATTTTGATTCATTCACACCAGATGGCTATTGTTGTGTTGGCTGTTGTCATTTTTTTATTTGACAATCTAAGGGAAAGGAGGTCAGTGCCCCTGACTAAGCAGTCAGGGGCTGCAGGGTGTAAAAACCCTTGTGGCCTGCCGGCTGAAAACTGCTGAATAAGGGTAATGTTTTCAAGGTTCATTTATGTTGAAGCATGCATCAGTATTTCATTTCCTTTTTAAAAAAGATTTTATTTATTTACTTTTAGAGAGGGGGAATGGAGGGAGAAAGAGAGGAAACATCAGCGTGGGTGAGATACATTGATTGGTTGCCTCTTGCACGCCCCCAACCAGGGACCTGGCCCACAACCCAGGCAGGTGCCCTAACTGGGAATCGAACAGGCAACCTTTCAGTTCGCCGGCCAGTGCTCAATCTACTGAGCCACACCATCCATGGGAGTACTTCATTCCTTTTTATGACTGAATAGTATTTTACTGTATGGATATACCACATTTTGTTTAGCCACTCAACAACTGATGGACATCTGGGTTTTTTCCACTGACTGGCTATTACAACGAATGCTGCTATGAACAGTCATGCTCAACATTTTTGTTCAGATGCTTTCATTTCTCTAGGACATACACCAATTTTTCCATGCATAATGTACACTTGTTTGCCCAAATTTCTGAGGGAAAATTAAGGATGCACATTATACACGGCAAAATACAGCTAGGAGTGTATAGCTGGGCCACGTGACGGCCACACATGCGACCGTCTAAGGCACTGCCGGATGGACTGCGAATGGCCTGCGCCATTTCACCCCCGCCAGCCGGGGAAGAGGGCCTAGTTCTCACACATGCTCACCAATACTCCTCACCTGCCTTTCTGGTCACAGCTCTCCTCATGGGTGTAAAGTGGTGTCTCACTGAGGTTTAGATTTGTATTTCCTTAACATCTAATGATGGTGAGCATCTTTTTATATACTTACTAACCATGTATATATTTATCTTCTTTGGAAAAATGTCTATTCAAATTTTTTACCCATTTTTAATTGAGTTTTTTGTCCTTTTATTATTCAGTTATAAGAGTTCTGTGTATTTTCTAGGTAGTAGTCCCTTATCAAATGTATGATTTATAAATCTTCCCAACCATTCTGCGGGCTGTCTTTTCACTTTCTTCATGGTTCCATTTGTAGCACAAAAGCTCTTAACTCTGATGCAGTCCAGCTGATAACTCATCTGTTTTTATCTTATGGTCTACGTGAATCTTGTTCTTGTTTTGTTTTGGGTGTTTTTTTTTCTTTCCACTTTATTTTGGCAACTGAACAGCTTAGAATCACATCTGTGGCTGACTATTGGCTTTTTTGTTTTACTTTGTGCTCCAACTTCCAAGCATATTTATTTTATTTCACTGTGCTGTAAGTATACTGTAATTTATGCCACTCCCTCTTGGAACAAGGTAGGAAATAAATAAGTACACGTTATAAGGTCTTATGGGCTATTATTGATTGAAAGCTCTTCAAGTAAAGTTATATGACAATGAAAGATCCTACTCAGCTAACGTTCCAGAGTGTCAATGAACCTGGGGAACTGAGACTCTGGTGGGAAAACGACAAAATACACTCAGTTCCTGTCAATCAATAAGACAGGATAAGAAGCTCTAAAAAGCTGGCTCTAACTTTAGTATTGTTCTTCTTACACATTCCTGAACATTTCTATCAATTTCAGAAGTATCAAATACAATCCTATATTGATTAAAACACTCATATTCACATTAGAAACTAAGAAAAACTGAAGATATTAGGGACTGAAAACAAATGGTAGACCAAGGATTATGAAACAAATAAATCTCCAAATAACGCATCTATAAAACTCTGTTTTTTTGTTGTTCATCCCAGATATGCAGACTTGCTCTTTCCAATTCTAGGAAAAAATTGGTTCAGACTAAAACAAGTACTTTGTGGTCAGCGTACTTTCAAAACTTTTCAAGTAAGGGAGCTGTAGAATATTCCCTTTTTTCTGTACACGTCACTTCCCACTGAGTCTAAATCCCCTAGTCAGAGCTGCTCAGGCGTCTCAGACTAGTCGCCAAGCAAAGTGATGGTGGGAAAGAGTTTTGCTTACAAAGACCTGCATGTCTTATTTGAGAGAAGGAAAACCCTCAATCTGAAATAGTTTACTGGTCCTGTCTATGAAACTACAGAAATTAAGAAAATTAATTATATACTTTCAAGGAAAAAATGTTTATTCTTTCTTCTAAATAGCTAAGCTCTAATATCCTAGTACTTAATTTGAAAGAGGAAGATTCAATCCTGTTATGAGGGGGAAGGGGGCGTGTTCCTGTTGACCAGTAGCATTGGAATTTCTCCTTCCTGTAAGTGGCAGGATGACTAGGAAAAGAGAAAAACTTAAGCAGAAACAATTCAATATACAAGGGGGTGCAAAAAAGCAATGAAACTCTGATTTAAGTTGTTAAGGCTTCAACTCTAGTTCTCATGCCCAGAATTAGTCATCCAATGACATGATCTCACGTGTCTTCTTCTTGCTTGACCAGGTCTACGTTTAATCTGATAAACATCAATCTTTTCCTTCCAGGGGTCCATAAAGCCCTCTCCTTAGAAGTCAGTGCCCACATAATTTTAGAAGGGACACTCTGGTAGAAGAGGTGACTGTGGCACTGGAGTAGGATATGGCTTGCAGGGGATGAGACAAACTCCCGCTCTGAGAAACTCTAACCCCCAAAATTAAGGTATAAAACATACATAATGTGAGGAATAATATGTACCCAAATCTGAAGTGCACAGCTCCATATGTGAGTGAGTGTGTGTGTGTGTACTTACACCTGCATCATTACACCCCAGACAGGGACACACAGCATCCCGCTACCCCAGAAGTCCCCCATGTCCCTCCCGGGCCAATACTCTCCCACCAAAGGAAGCACCTTTCCGCCCGTTCTTGAACATCCCATAAACCAGTCAGCAGTGTTCTTCTCGGTCTAGCTTTTTCAGTTCACCATAACGTCTGTGAGATTTATCTATGTTTTGGCATGCATTCATGTTATTTTTTATTGCTGAGTAGTGTTCTATTGTACACATATAACACATTTATCAATTCCACTATTTATGGGTGGACACTTGGCTTGTCTCCCATTTGGGGCTATTACGAATAAAGTTATGGCGAACATACTAATGCGCACCCTTTGGTGGGCATATGCAGGTGCGGAACTGCTGGGCTATGGGGTAGACATGTTTTGCTTTCCTGCCTAGTAAACAGGTTTCCACTGTGGCTGAACCAATTTACAAGCCTACCCCCAACCCATCTAGTTCTAGCTCTCCACAAACCCACCAACACTTGGTGCTGTCGGACATTTCCACTTTGACACCCTCTTTTGTCGAGTGCCGGTTAGAAATCTTTTGACCATTTAAAAACACTGGTTGTTGCATTTTTTTTTTTCCTTCTTCCCTGTACCGCCCCCATTCCTTCCTTCCTCCTCCCCACTGAAATCCCTCCATGTGATTCTGTTCCTGTTGTAGTTGTTTGCTTAGTTTGTTTTTGTTGTTTTTCTTTTCTTTTAGGTTCATTTGTTGATAGTTGTGAGTTTGTTGTCATTTTACTGTTCATATTTTTAATCTTTTTTTTCTTAGGTAAGTCCCTTTAACATTTCATATAATGTATAATGATGATGAACTCCTTTAACTTGACCTTCTCTGAGAAGCACTTTATCTCCCTTCCATTCTAAATGATAGCTTTGCTGGATACAGTAATCTTGGATGTAGGTCCTTGCCTTTCATGACTTCAAATACTTCTTTCCAGCCCCTTCTTGCCTGCAAGGTTTCTTCTGAGAAATCAACTGATAGTCTTATAGGAACTCCTCTGTAGGTAACTGTCTCCTTTCCTCTTACTGTTTTTAATATTCTCTCCTAATCTTTAATCTTGGCTAATGTAATTATGACGTGCCTTGGTGTGTTCCTCTTTGGGTCCAACTTCTTTGGGACTCTCTGGGCTTCCTGGACTTCCTGGAAGTCTATTTCCTCTGCCAGGTTGGGGAAGTTTTCCTTCATTATTTGTTCAAATAAGTTTTCAATTTCTTGCTGTCGTTCTTCTCCTTCTGGCACCCCTATGATTCGGATATTGGAACGTTTCAGGTTGTCCCAGGGGTTTGTAAGACTCTTCACTTTTGTGAATTGTTTCTTCATTCTGTTCCAAGTGGATGTTTATTTCTTCCTTTGGTTCCAAATTGTTGCTTGGAGTCCTGGTTTCCTTCCCGTCACTGTTGATTCCCTGAATATTTTGCTTTATTTCACTTTGGGTATCCTTCATTTGTTTTTTTATTTTTCGACCAAGCTCAATCAGTTCTGTGAGCATTTTGATTAACAGGACTTTAAATTCTCCACCAGAGAGGCTGGCGATCTCCTCACTCAGTTCTCCTTCTGAAGTTTTTCACATTTTTCTTACTGAGTTGTGCGGTCCTTTGTCTATTATATTCTCAATACAAGTCCTGTGTCAGATGTATGTATTGGAAAAATCCCCCAATTTATGGCTTGCTTTTCCCTTTCATTTAAAAAAAAAAATTTATTTACTGATTTTCTTTGGTTTTTTTGGGGGGGGAAGGTGAAACATTAATTTGTTGTTCTACTTATTTATGCATTCATTGGTTGCTTCTTTAAAATATTTTATTTTTATTCATTTTTGAGAGATGGGAAGGGAGAGAGAGAGGGAGAGAAACATCGATATGTGAGAGAAACATCGCTTGGCTTCCTCTCACACGCCCTCAAGCCAGGACCCGGCCCACAACCCAGGCATGTGCTCTGACTGTTCTGTTTGCAGGACATGGCCCAAGCCATGGAGCCACACCCGGCAGGGCCACGGGCTGCTTCTTATATGTGCCCTGACCAGAGACCAAACCCGCCACCTTGGTGTATCGGAACAATGCTCTACGCAACTCAGCTACCCGGCCAGGGCCTGCCTTTTGCCTTTCTTAATCATGTATTTTTGTGAATAAAAATTCTTAATTTTAATAAAATTTAATTTTTTTCTTTTAAGGTTAGTACTTTCTGTGCCCTATTTAAGGCTTTTTACCCCAGTGCATACTCTCCATACTTTCTTTTAGAAGTTTTACTGTTTTATCTTTTATATTTAAGTTATAATTTATTTTGAATTAATTTTTGCAAATGGGGAGAAGGGTCAAGATTCATTTTCCCTCCAGATAAATATCCAATTGCTTCAGTAACATTTATTGAAAGAAGCCCCAATTTTTAAATTTGTTATTTTAGTTTTTAACTGACGTATAGCCTGGCTGGTGTGGCTCAGTGGATTGAGCAGCAGCCTGCAAAAACGAAAGGCTGTGAGTTCAATTCCCAGTCGGGGCACATGCTTGGGTTGTGGGCCAGGTCCCCAGTTGGGGGCGTGCGGGAGGCACTGACTGATGAGTAAACATCATTGTTTCTCTTCCCCTCCTTCTCCCTTTCCCTTCTCTCTAAAGAATAAATTTTAAAAAAGTATAGTTGACATATAATATTATATTAGTTTCAGGTGTACGACATAGTGATTTTATATTTATATACCTTATACTGTGGTCACCACAGTCAGTCTAGTAACCATCTGTCACCATACAAAGTTATTGTGATATGACTGACTATATTCTCAATGTTGTAAACTATATCCCCGTGACTTATTTATTTCATAATTAGAAGTTTGTACCTCTTTTTCCCATCCCTCCAATCCCCGCCCACCCCCGTAACCATCAGTTTGTTCTCTGTATCTATGAGTCTATTTGTTTTGTTCGTCCATTTGTTGTTTTTTTGTATTTTACATATAAGTGAAATTACATGGTGTTTGTCTTTCTCTGACTTATTTCACTTAGCATAATACCCTCTAGGTTCACCCATGTTGCAAATGGCATGATTTCATTCTTTTTCATTGAGGGGGCTCCAGTTTTCATTTCACATTGACTGCTGGGTAAGGAGCACACCTTCCTTCCAAGCAGTCCTCACACTCACCTGTCTCAATAGTCTGCTTTCCTCCTGAGAGGACACCCAGAGGGAGTGTGCCTGTAGGAGTCAGGCCCTTGAGGGTCAGCACACTCTCACTTTCTTCCCTGCAAAGGAAGATCAAAGCCCTGGGTTAGTGCCCCCATATCCACTGCTCAGCAATTCAAAGGCACTTGAAGGAAGTTAAGATGCACAGAGATGGAGGACTGCTTCCCCTTCTCCCTACCCCTTCCCTGACCCAAAGAAAGGATGTTTTCTCTCGATACTCCAATTTTAAAGAATCTGACAGGCCTTAACTTTTCAACTGACAACACTCAAGAACTAGGTACTGTTCTAATGCTTCCCATATATTATCTCATTTAATCCTCTTACTATCCCTGTAAAGCAGGTCTTTTATCGATCTTTTATAAGAAAAATGAGGCATAAAATCAGACAGTTGAGAAGAGGCAGAGCCAGGATGTATTCACAGGCAGTCTGGCTCCTGAATCCACACCAAACCACACTACCTTTGAGCTGGTACCAAATGAATGCTTGCTGTAACATTTCCAGTTATTCTATCGAGTAGTCCAATTCTAATCCGCACTCAGCCTACAGTTCTGATACAAAATTCCAATTCTAAAAAAACTGCTAGGAAGTCAACTTCTACTCTCAAAATGCTTTTATCCACAGGAGAATGACTGAGCCTTACCGAAGAATTGAAAAGACCCGGGCCATCTTCCCAATGGCTCTGATTTTATTCTTGATGATCTCCTTTCGCACTGTAGTGCCTCCTTCGAGAATACAAAGAGTAAGTGAGTTAGAGGAATGTGTTCAGTTAATTTTTAAAAGTGCAGGATGCAGTACCTTTCTAAGTTAAAGAAACTGTTATCTAAAAAAAAGAAATCAAGGCCTAAGTTTGTTTAAACAAACAAAAATCTCAGGAAGTTCTAAGGAGCAAGAAAAAATAACCACCCAGAAGAGAAAAAGATGAAGTAACAAGTGGAGGGGCCACACGGGCACGTGTCTGAGAGGTAGGAACTGAGCTGCGGTTCTGAAACGTGGGACACAGACAAGAGTGCAACACACATGTAAACAAAGACCGTTGCTATGGCAAAGATCTCTTTGAGAATGCTGTGGGCCACCTCAGGATGCAGGGTTTGGCCTGCAAATGGCAAGTAATGATTTGAGCAGTCGTCTTCCGCATGTAAACACAATGCACAGCTAGCTCCCCAGAACTGCGTGAGGGCTACTTTCATTTTGTAACCCTCACTTAGAAACTGGGAGTTACTTCCTACCATGGACAACTGTGCAGTACAAATTATGATGATGAGTTAAGGCTGTTTTTCGTTTTGTTTTGTTTATAAAGCAACATCACAAAAGTTAATGCAAGACTGTACGGCCTTTTCTCCTCTAGAGTCAAGGATCAGCTCACACATGAGAAGCCAAAGTCCAGCATGCACCAGGTGACCACATTCAAAAGCCAGAAAAAGAAACATGGCCCCTCCCCGCTGCCCCACCCCCAGCTCTCAGTATCCTGCAGGACCATACAGCAGGCCCAGAGAAAACAGAAGAGGAGGGCAGGAGCCTGTTGGAAATGACTCAGCTACAACTAAAAAAGTCTAGCGGACCGCAGTGGGACAGACAGTGAATGTTAGGCTCTTAGGACATTTTAGTCAGATACCTTTCTGATAGCTTGAAATGTAGTGATCTTCAGGAAGAAGAGACACCAAGAAACAAGAAGATGAAGATAGAAATATGAGAAGAGCAATTTAAGTTTACATGGAAGAGAGAAAAAAAATCAAAGTGAAATGCAATGAGGGAAGCAGGCTATTATCTTTATCAGCTCAGATGAGACATCGTTGGTATCACGGCAGATGTTAGATTACAGATTTCTCGTCAGTCGTTTTTCCACTTCTTAAAAGTTTCTAGTTTTACATCAGTTCACTCTATTATTATCTGACATGTTCTATTCCCACAGATCATGAAAATAAAATTAGACTGAAAAGATATTATTTGTAGAACAAATGACACTGATAAGCAACAAAAACGAAGGACAGAACGAACAGCTTACAAGTCTCTTAATAGCAGCGTTGTTTTTATTTAATGGATTTAATACCTTCCCATATCTTTCTAGAGCTATTTTAGTTATTCCTTTTTTAAGTTTTATATTTGCTTCAGGATCTCAAGTTCATTCAAGTTGCTTTTTGCTGTTTTTGTTGTGGTCTCTCTCAGAGACTTTCTTGAGATGTCTGGCAACCCTTAAATGTCTGCTCATGGTTGAGAGTGAGGGACTAGAAAGCTCCCAGAGCTGGCGGGTGGACTGTGGACTTGGAGCTTCACCTCTGATCAGAGTGGGCCTGTTTTAGGGAATCCTCTGTCAGTACCTTGTATGCATGCAGTATTGAGTATGTGTTGGCAGGGTCCCGATGTCCTCACTTACGTCCCCAGTCTGGAAATTCTTTTGTTTACCTTTTTAGAGATTAGTCTCCAGCCTTGGAGAGAGCAGTCGCCCACTGGCAACTAGGACTTTAGCAGCCTTTCCAAAAGCTTTCACCCAGTCTTCTTATTTCAGCTCAGGGCCCAGCTCCCTCCTCTCCTCCAACCCACACTCCCCAATTCTCACAACTGGCGCTACCAATCCCTTTGCTTTTGGGGGATTCTGTGCAGAACCCAGCACTTCCCAGTAGTAAGCTGACCTTTAGCTTTCTTGAATCAGCTAAGTCAGTTAATACAGTAGGAATTCATTTGTTTTCCAGCTTCCAAAAACTCCTACAAAAATCTCTGCACATTGGTAGGTTTAAAACTTTGTAAAGCTTTTTTTATTGTGAAGTACGATAAACATACAGAAAAGCACACAAAACACACACATAGCCCAGTGATTTCTTAAAAAGCAAATGGCCAGCTGATCACCACTCAGGTCAATAAACAGAAACCTACCAGCATCCGAGGTGTCCCCCTCCCCCGCGAGCCCCTCCTAATCATTGCCAACTCCCTCTACTGGAAAAAAAGCATTCTCTTGAATTTTATTGAAATCACCTTCTTGCGGTTCTTTACAGTTAGACCTTGTAAGCAGGCATCCATAAGCACTGCAGTTTTCATCATCTTTGAGCGTTCTGTAATAGGAACCACCAAACACGCGTATCTGCACCTGGCTGCTTCTGCTCAACACTGTACGCTTCATCCGTGCCTCCCTGTTGCCGCAGTTCCTGGTCATTACTGTATGAAGTCCCACTATGTGGACGCACCACAACTTATTTCTCCTTTTCACTGTCAGTGGTCATTTGGGCTAATCCTAATTTTTGGCTACTTTGAATTAGGCTGCTGTGAATATTCCTGTGCACTTCTCTTCACTGCACGTATTCTGTCAGGTATACTCCTAGAATTAAAATGTTCGGTTGTAGGGTGCATATGCGTTCAACTCTGGCTAAGTTTGACATTATCTACTAAAGTGGACACACTAACTTACACTTCAGTGTGTGACACTCCTGCAGTTTCACATTCTGACCGACACTGGGTGTCACTCATCTTTAATTTTAGACAATGTGGTGGGTGTCTAAAATCATCCACTGTTGTAATTTGCATTTTTATAACTACCAACGTGGTTGAATATCTCTTCATATTGTTGCTGGCCATTGAATACCCTCTTTTGTGAAGTGCTTATTCAAATCTCGTCTGATTGATCTCTGCATCGCTCACTATATATTCTGGCAAGTGAGCCCTTGGCTGGCTGTGTGGAAATATCCTCTCCCACTTAGTAAACTCTTCTGATAAACACAAGTCCTTACTTTTAACATTGTCCAAGTTACTCATAGTCTCCTGTATGATTAGTGCTTTTTGCATCCTGTTTAAGAAATTTTCCTCTACCCCAAGGTCATAAAGATATTCTGTATTTATTAGAAATACTAGAAGCTTTATTGCTTTGTCTTTCGTGTTTGAATGTATTAATCTATCTGGAATTTATTTTGTGCTGGGAATATGATGTTAGGGGTTAGGTTTAATTTTTACTCAAAAAAATATCCCCAAATCGCCTACAAAAAATACCATCATTTTCCTATGATGTACAGTGCCACCTCCGATGTACATCAAGTGTCCACACATGTGTGGCTCTATTGTACTTCTGGATTCTCTGTTCTGTTTTAGTGCTTGTTGGTCCTTGCAGTGGTCCTTCTAATCACTCCAGCTTTAGAGTAAACCTTGATACCTTATAGAACAAGACCTCCTATCTTATTCTTCTTCAAGACTATTTCCATATGAGCTTTAGAATTTAACCTTAGTATTCCCATATAAATTTTAGAATCAAATTGTTAATATTTGACTATGATTCCATAGATCAATTTGGGCATAATTTATATCTTTTCAATACTGAATATTCCAATAATCCATGAACATGATATTTCTTTCCATTTATTTAGATTGCTTTCAATTTCTCTAACAATATTTTATAGTTTGTTGCTTAGAGGTATCACACCATTTGTTAGATTTATTGAAAATGGCATCTTTTAAAAATTTTATTTTGTTTGTTGCTGGTAAATAGAAATATGAATGATTTTTACTTAATGACTTTGCATCCAGCAGCTTTACTACCTGCACTTATGATTCTAATAATTAATCCACAGACTCTTTTAAATTTCCCTCTACACAATCACACCATCTATAAAAAAATTTTTCTTTTCTTTCCAATCTTTGTATCTTATATTTCTTTTTCTTACCTTATTGTATTGGATACAACTTCTAGTATGATACAGCATAGAGGCAGTGATAGCCAGCATCCTTGTCTGGCAGATTAAAGAATTCCTCTCTAAACCGAGCTGAAGAGATCTATTGTAAATGAAAGATAAGCCTTATCTAATGTTGCTTCTACATCTACTGAGGAAATATGCCTTTTCTTCTTTTTTCTGTAAATGCGAGGAGTTATTCTGGTTGATATTTAAAATAAAGTTTTAATTTTTAGAATAGTTTTAGTTGTATGTAGAAGACAGTATAGGGAGTTATACCCCTATATATCCGTGTACCCCTCATACCCTTATACCCCTCACCCAGCTTGCATTATTAACTATTTCCACTACGTATATTCCAGTATATACTGATTGAATTTTTCAAAAAGATTTTATTTATTTATTTATTTTTAGAGAGAAGGGAAGGAGAGAGAGAGGGAGAGAAACATCAATTTGTGGTTGCCCCCTCCCCCCACACTCCCTACTGGGGACCTGGTTCACAACCCAGGCATATGCCCTGACTGGGAATTGAACCAGGAACCCTTTGGTTTGCAGGCTGGCACTCAATCCACTGATCCACACCAGCATGGGGCTGACTGAATTGTGAATGTTACATCTTCTGAGATTTCTAGAATACATCAACTTGGTTGGGTGGCATAAATCTTTTATGTATATTGTTAGTTTCAATTTGCTGAGGTTTTCTTTAGGATTATTATAGCTGTATTAATGTCCCTGTCACATTTTAGTATCATAGTCATACCAGCCTCATTAAATGAGCATACATTTCTTATTCTTGGGATAATTTGTGTAAGATTTGTGTTGTCTCTCTCTTAAATATTTGGTAAATGTGTTGAAGTTTTCTGCACCTGGCATTTTATTCATGGGAAAATTTAAAATTACAGACTATTTCTTGGTAGGCACGTGATTATTAGTATTTCCTACACTGTGTTAGGTTGGGTAAGTTAATTATTCTAGGAATCTATCCATTTCATATAAATTCTAAAATTTACTGGTATATATTTATTCTTGTTATTTTCTTTTCTATAATTTTTATTGATTGATCTTGAGAGAGAGAGAGAGGGAGAGAGGGGGAGAGACGGAGGGAGGGGGGAGGGGGGGAGAGAGGGAGGGGGGAGAAAGAGGGGGAAGAGAGGGAGTGGGGGAGAGAGAGAAATATCATTTGTTGCTCCACCTATCCATGTATTTGCTGGTTGATTCTTGTATGAGGGTCGACCCCACCCCCCCAAAATGGAATTATCTTCTGGAGGGTGAGCCCCTTGTAGCACAGGTGTCCCTGCTAGGAAGCCATCTGTATCATGTACCAGCTGGCATTGTTGTGAGAAGCTGTGTTCAGCTTCGGTGAATCTTTTTTTGAAGGCTCTTTCAACAAGCTTGCCCATTTAATGATGAGTGACTTACAAGTGCACCTGCCCACGCTGTGCTGAGTGTTCAGCAGTTTTTGATCAGAAGCAACACGACTTCCCTGCCACACTCTCCCTATTCACCTGGTCTCATCCCAGGAAACTTTTTGTTGTTTCCCTGATGGAAAAAGTCTTCAAAAGGAAATGTTTTGCCAATGTGGAAGAGATGAAACAAAAAATGGCATAAGCACTAAAAGATATAAAAATGAAGCTCAAAACTGTTTTGAACAGTGGAAAAAACATCTCGATAGGTGTGTTGCATCAAATGGCGAGTCCTTTGAAGGTGACTAAAGTTTAAACATGTAAGAATAAATGCACACTTTTAAAATAAATTCTGGGTTTTTTGGATTCCCCCTTGTGTGTGCCCTGATGATGGACTGAACCCACAATGTTGGCAAATTGGTCTGATGCTCCAACCAACTGAACCACCCAGCCAGGGCTATTCCTGTTATTTTCTTAATGTCTGTAGGATCAGTACTGGCATCGATTGTTTTTGTCTTATCTTTTCTACTTGATAAGTTTTACCAGGGATTTATCAATTTTACTAGTCTCTTGAAAAGAGCACATTTTATTTCATTGCACTCCTGGACTGTATTTTGTTTTCTATTTTGTTAATACTGCTCTGAACTTTTTATTTCATTCCATTTACTTTCTTTAGATTTAATGCTATCTTTCCTTTTGTTAACTTCTTGAGATGAATGCTAATTTTCCACCTTTCTTTTGCATTTAAGGCTATAAATTTTCCTTTAAGCATGGCTTTAGATGCATCCCTCAAGTTCTTTTTTAAAGTTAAAATCATTTTGTTTTTATTAAGCACTGATTTTACAAAATGTGGTATAAAGGTGAACTACATTACACTTAATTTGTTCATGTAAATTGCTTCCAGACTACCTTGCAGTTAAGATGTGTATAAGATTTTGCATGTATAATTGACCAATAGGTCAAGTTCATTAATTGTGCTGTTTTAATTTCTATAACCGTCCTGATTTTGTTCTTCTGCTTATTCATCAATTACTAGGAGATATTTGTTAAATTCTCCCATTATCATTTGGATGATATTTCTAATTGTACTTCTTTTAATTTTTGCTTTATCTATTACAAAGCCATGCTATTAATTTCACACAAACTTAGATTGTTACATCTCCTTTTTGTTCACAGACTACTTAATGTAATACTAATCTACCTACAACAGCCTGTCTTTGGTTAGTGTTCGCATTATGTATTTATTCTCCTTTTACTTGCAAACTTTCTGTTTCCTTATGCTTTAGAACTGTCTCTTACAAAACACCATAAGGTTTTCTTTTAAGTCCTACCTGACAATATTTTATCTATTTATATTTAGTTAAATTATTGATATGTTTATCATAATTTATTCTATCTTTCCTACTGCTATATGTACCTTCCCTCCTTTCTTGCCTCCTTCTGGGTTATTTTTCATCATTCTATTTTTCTGTAACTTAGAAATTTTACACTAAAAACCTCAAACAAACTTCTTTTATTACAGGTTACTCCAGAGTTTAGAACGTGCATCTCTCATTTATCAATGTTAAGACAACTTTTCCCTTCTTCCCAAATGATGCATGTATTTCCCTCACAAACTTTAACCACGTTTATCCCACTGCCAATTATTATCGCCACCTATTTTAATTCTGTCTTTTAAGTCCAGAACATTATTATTGTTGTTTAATAAAGTCTACATTCATTTGACTTACCCACATGTTTTCTATTTTTCTTTATTCCAGAATCTCAAAGCTTCCATCTTGTATTTTCCTTCTGCTTAAATAATATTCTTTAGAATTGCATTTAGTGTGGGTCTCCTGGTAATTATCAATAGTAAATGTTTTAATGGTAGCATATCTGAAAATGCTTATTTCCTCTTCATTCTTGAAGGGTATTTCTACTAGCTACAGAATCCTAAAACACCAGTTATTATCTGTTAGTGCTTTGAATATGTTATTACACTGTTTCCTGCTTCTATTGTTTCCACTAAGAATCTACTGTCAGTTTAATTGTTCTCCTTGGAAAGTAATTTTTTTCCTGGCTGCCTAAAGAGGTTTCTCTGTCTTCCGTCTGAAGCACTCTACTATGATGTGCTGCCTAGGTGGTGTTGTCTTTGTGTTCACTTTGCTTTGGTTCACAGGGCTTCTTAACCTGTGGTTTAATGTCTTCACGGTTTTAGAATTCGCTTACGCGTTCTCTCTTCACACGCTGCCTCTGCTCTCTGTTCTCTTTCTTCTCTGGGGCCCCAAACACACAGGTGAAAGGCCTGTTCACCGTATCATCTGCCTCTTGTGCTGTTCTTGGTATTTTACTTTTCCTCTTTGTCATTTATTCTAGATTGTTTCTTCTGACCTAGTTGACTTGGTTTCTGTTTAGTTTTATTAAATACGCTGCTAATTAATCTGTTCAGTTTTTTGTTATTTTGCTTTTCATCCCTCGAATTTTCTTTTGATGTTTTATCAACTCTGTTACATCCCCTTTTATAATTTACAGTTCTCTGCCAAAATTTTCAATCTAGTCTTTTATGTTCTTGAACATAGTAAGCAATTTTTTCTTTTAGCACAGTTACTTTAAGATTTTATTTATTTATTTTTAGACAGAGGGGAAGGGAGGGAGAAGGAGAGGGAGGGAAACATCAGTGTGTGGATGCCTTTCACGTGGCCCCCACTGGGGACCTGGCTGGCAACCCAGGCATATGCCCTGACTGGGAATCAAACCAACGACCCTTTGGTTCACAGGCTGGCACTCAATCCACTGAGCCACGCCAGCCAGGACTTAGCACAGTTATTTTTAAGTTTGGTCTGATAAAGCCAATGTCTGGAAAATCTATAACCTGGTTTTGTTTTTTTCCTTTTTCTGCTGGTCATTTCATGTCATCATGTCTCCTTGTATGCCTAGTTATTTTTGGCTGTGAGCCACATATTATGTGGGAAAGACTCTTTGTAGTAATTAAAGTCCTACGTGATGTTATCTTAGTTTAGAGGGGTTTGCCTCGCCAGGTTCCTAGCACTGCCTTATTTAAATGTCAGGGATTGAAGTGACTTGGAGGTTCATCCCCAGCTAAACCTTCCTCTTACAGAGCTGTAGCCTTTGTGGGCCCCAAACCGACGAGCAGAAGCTTCCTTGGCACTCACACTACCCTGGGAAGCCATGAACCCCAGAGCTTTTCAAGTTTCTGTCAAGAGGTCTGCTCAGCCTCTCAGCCCCTCTCCTGAAATTCGTGAGTGTCTTCAGGAGAGAAACAGTCTCAGATGTTGGCTGTGCTTCTCTGGGTTTATGTCTTTTTCCAGATCTCAACTTGGTAATTCTTTATTACTTTGTTAGCTTTCTGAATGCCTTTAAAGCAAATTTGAAAACTATTTTGCCTATACTCGTCTTAAGAGGGTTGAGTTAAACTATCTAGTCTGGCATTACGAAGTAGAAATCTTTAGTTTATACCACTTAAATAAAACCAAAAGTAGACTGCGGTTTTCATGTGGTATCAGAAGAAATGAAATTAGAAGTATGTTCAATTAACCTTTTTAACCTAAAAAGTTGTTATTCATTTCCTTTCTTTTTTTTTTTTTTTATCCTCACCTGAGGACATGCTTATTGATTTTATTATTTTTTTAAAATTTTTATTGTTATTCATATTCATTTCCTTTCAAAAACAAATTTTAAACCACGTATCATCTTATATCCACACACTTTATAAAAAATGGAAATGAGAGGACTCTATCAGTTTACTTTTGCATTCAATAGAATACCTAATAGATTTTCCACAGCAGCCCCCAGTAGAGCTCTACATTTTTTTTTAGTAGTTGCACTTTATATAATTCAATCTAACAACAAATATTTACCTACTATGCTCACTGGTGAGCAAAAACCATTTTGTCCCAGCACTCAGGGAGTTTACAGTTGAGTGGGGGTAGAATATATTAATATTATAATAATATAAATAGAGGCAACGTTTCAACTCTATCAAATGCTAAGGAGAGTTCATACCATTGATAGGAGGGGTTTTGGTCTCTCCTATCGGAAGTTACGGTAAGTTGAGCAGGAGCTGCCCGAAAGAGAGAGGGAGAAAGGAGACTTGCATAAATATATTTCATGGAGAGTATCTATCGTACGAAGATAACATAATTGATTTACCCTTCCCTCCACTGAGGGACATTTAGAATGTTTTGAATCTTTTGCTACTACAGGTGATACTTCAACAAATATTTCCATATATAATTTTTGGCATAATTTTGTAAGCATATCTTCATGATAATCAAAAATCCTTTTTTAATACATATAATAAAATTCACAATAATTTCATTTCCACTTTGATCTGAATGTAAATTTTACTAAATCTATTTCTTACCTATTCCACCTTCCACTAACTTAAATTTTTCATTTTGTTTTAATTTTTTTCCCGGCTGCACTTTTTGCTCAAGAGCTGTTTTCCTTGTGGTGCTCATCTATCTCACACGCAAAGGTGCTCACAGGCTCTGCACGACCTGCTCTGCGCCTCCGACGTGGAATCTGAAGCAGGGGCGCGTGTAGGACTCTCCTCTCTATTCTCTAAGCTGGGTAGGCTTTCTCCACTGCGGAGACAGTTTATCCTACCAGTTGAGTGAACACCTTAGCACCGACCTTGGAGAGAACGAGACAGCTGGGGGTTTGTGCTCAGGTGCCACCATCTTTCCAGAGTCTTCTGCATTCTCAGGTAAGTTAGGACCTACCTTTAAAATCAAACCTCTGACAACACACTAGGAAAAAAAATACTTGGCTACACATGCAACAAAATGTTACTATATTAAGATCCCTCAAAGGCCAACAGGAAGAAAAACAAACAAACAAGCACGCACATAACCCAGTAGAAAAATGGGCAAAAGGTATGAATTGACAATTCATACCTTTTCTGGTATTCACAGAAGCACGAGAAAAAAATGTTCATGAGTCATCCTAAAAATACAAATTAAAATAAAAATAACACCAGACTATAAAATTATAATAAACAGTATGGGAAAAGCACTGTGAACTACACATCACACACAAAATGTAAACTGGTACAGCCTTTCTAGAGGTTATCTGTATCAAAATTTTAAGTACTAATTGACGCAGATGTTTAATTTCTAGAAATTTACCCTGTGGCAATAATCAAGAATGTGTTATTGCTCATTTCCTAGTACTGCTTTCTTTCCTTTCATATCACAGATCAACATCTGACATATTTATTGTCTGTTCTCCCCCACTAGAATATAAGCTTATTGAAAGGAAGGATCAAAACAGCACTTGACACATATCAAGCACACAACAAAGGTTGGTTGTTGACAGAATGTGCAGAGATTTATCTGTACGAGCTCAAAACTGTGAGCTTAAAACAAAAAGTTGGAAAAAATCCAATATCCAGCAGCAGGGGGTGGGTTAATTGATATGGACAAGTACATTACTATTAAAACTTAGTACACACACAAAAAAGGTAAATGCCATGATACTACCACATATTTGTTAAAAAGAAAACAGAGAGCACGGAAATATATGCAAAGATAAAAGCTAACAGTATATACACCAAGATGTTATCAGTGGATGTCTGCGATGATAGGATTATGGGTGACTTTATGTTCTTACTTGTGACTTCCTATATTTTTCCATTTTTTCCATTGAACACAATGCTTTTTTTAATAAGAAAAAATTATTCAAAACAAATTCAAACAAAACCAAAGCTTCTTCATTTCTAGTTCAAATGTGGGAAAGGCAAGTTTACCTTCAATTTCATCATCGGAAATCAACTCATCATCAGAGCATATGTTGAGAATGTTCACCAGCATCTCTGTGACTGTAAGATAAAACAAAGTGGCCCCAAGTTCACACAATTAACAAGGTAATTTCTCCAAAACGATGTGTATATATATGCCTTCTAGTTTATATAAAATTTGGGGAGGTTACTTGCTCCAGGAACAGTCTGGAATCTTTGAAGATTCCATTGCATAATTACTTGACTTCACTGGACTACTATCCAGAGCCTTTTCTTCACTAATATGTACCCGGAAAGGCTTCCTCCCATTCTGCAAAGAGGTTAAGCCAGGAGGCCTACGTCCAAAAGGCTTATTTTATATTTGCATAGCTTATTTGTATAGGTACACAAATAAAATTCTAAGGACAATATTTCCTGTTTAAATCTCTTTGTCACTGAAGAAATCACTGAAGGAATGGTATAGTGACATGTTATTTTAACAACTTCACACAGTAGGACAGCTACTCTAAGTTGATATTTAGAACAAGAAAAGCATAATGAGCTAAAATTATAATTTAAAAGCTAATGAGTGCCATTTAAAAATCAAAAAGGAAAATTAGGAAACACTTCTGATAACTCTGAAAAAACATTTCTGACACAATGAAGGACCCGTGCAAATATAAACCTGTGCTCTGGCCGCTGGCTAACACAACTGACGGTCCGTGGGCTTTAGCTCTCTTACCTTTTTCTCCAACGAAGGGCAAAGACCACGTGAAAACGTCCATAAAGTTTGGAAGCCAGTAGGGGTGTGGAGAACAGTTAAACTGCCTGATATTCATGACATTGTTTTCATATTTTAACACAGCAGCTGAAAAGGTAAAAAGCAAGAGAATCTGGTGCAGAGGAACCTGGCACGGCACCTGGTATGTTCTGTACAGGGTGCGCTAGCCACACAGGGCTCAGGGCCTCGCTTTCCACTTGCAAATTCAGGACTCAGTATTTAAGGGCAGATGGGAGATCTTAAAGCATTTTATGAGTATATACAGTTCATTCTCTTAAGAATTATCCCAAGGAACAAAGTTACCTGGAGAGTGAAGGTAACTGAGCCCTGTGACTTCAGAGTCACTACATAGCAACTACCTAGGGAAGCCTCAGATCCTACCTGTGGAAAATGGGTCATAATTTCCCTTTATATGCTTAATAGTTGAAACTGCAGCTCTCTTTTGAGGGCAAACATTTCTCACTAAAGGGACACAGTCTGTTTTGCTAGTCATTAGCCAGAGTCAAAGATTTTATAAATTCTGGGAGTTATAGACAGACGATAAATTTATAGTAATTTACAATGTTCAAAAGTAGATTGATTAAATAATCCCTACATATAATATAGTAGATATAAAAAATGTCCATCTCTCCCATACACAGTCAGTATATTGTTAAACTCTATGTTTAATATTAACCAGTTCATAAACTTATACATATATTTGGTACCAAACTTATTTTTTTTATATTTAAAAAGTTTTACTGCTCAATTCCTTTGTCTTCACCATCAGCAATGCAATGTTGGTTGTATTATTCTCTCAATTATTCTCACTGTGATTATAAATGGACTAGGGTATAACAGCTCTCTAGAAATGACAGATAGAGGTCATCTCCTGGTTACTAGTTCTTTGCTTATTATAGAACAGCCTAGTGCACTCACATTTAAGTTATTGAATGTCTAAAATGTACGCCATAGGTTATAAAGAAAAATACATGAACACAGAATGTCCAGCTCTTAAAAATCTAACATTGACTACAATGTACATGTTCCATTATTTTCGTGTACTGTGTATTTTATTTACGTTACATGAATATATAACTATTCAACAGTTCCCTCAATCTACACAGGAAAAGGGGTGGCAGGTAGGTCTCGACAGTGGATGATTAAAATTAGAGCTTAAACACTGCTCTGGGGTATGTTTCCAGTAGACACAAAAAACAGAAATGGAAATCTTGAAAAATCATGACTTAAGGGTCTTTCATATAACCAGGGGAACTAAGAAATACCTGTTGGTACCAATAATTCTACAGAATATTCAAGAAAGGACTGTTGCAGCAAAAGAAAGAGGAGTTGCCTCTTTCAAGAAAAGAGGTGCTTATATGGGAAACAACTACGTGCCACCAGAGATTATTTCAGGGGTCACATTTTCTGCCTTTTCTCTACAAAAATGCTTAAGAAAACTTCCAAGAGGAAGAAGAAGATTGTTTTAAGATAAAGCTACCAATCGTGTCAAAGCCAACAGAAAACTCAGGGGGAACGGACTGTGACCCCAAAGCTCACTGAAGGGATCATCAAGAACAAAACCACATGCATAAAGGACACATGGACAAAGCCAAATCGGGGAAGGATCCAGGGTGGGAGGTGGGGATGGCTGGGGTTGGAGGGGAGTGGTAGGGGGAAAATGGAGACAACTGTACTTTAACAACAATTTAAAAAATGTGAAAAATAAGTAAATAAAAAAGAACAAAACCAGATTAGAATGGGGCAAAAAGTGAGCTGGCGGTTAGCCAAGCAGCTATTGATTCAGGCAACATGGTTCATCTCAGCACATGATAATCCACTGGGCAGTCAGCACTGTTACTGGTAAGTTTAAAAAGGGAGCGAGGCGGGCGAGTCCTCACAGATACGAAGACTGGAACCACTAACGGTCCCTGAGGAAGTTTAGCCACATAAGCAGCGCACACCATTCGTAAGGGAGAAGACAAGAACAAAACCAACTAACGTACTGCACGTATTAGGGGGAAAAATAAGAAAAAATGGAATTAGGGAGAAGCAGAGCACTGTAGGACAGCTAAGACTCAGAAAAGGATGACAAGAGGGTAAAAAGAAAACATAAAGCTAGGAAAGAACTTAAATGAAAAAAAAAATGCTTTTTAAAAATGAACAGCAAGTCACTGAAGGGTACGCTGAGATGACTGATCCAAACCCGGTTTCAATGTGCTGTGCCATCCACAGCTCGCTTTAAGTAGAGTAAATAGTAGGGATACTGTGCACCTCTTTTAAACTTCTTTCCCCGACTGCGTATACAAGGTATGACTATAAAGTAATGAGACTTAAGAAACCACCAACTACAAACACACAGACCTTGTATATCAGATGATCATGGTCCTTCGATGCAATCGCACCAGGCACAATAATAGTAAAATGTTATCATATTATAGCAATTTACAGTTTGATGATTTTAATTTCCCTTTTATCATTCCAACCATCTTCAACAACCCCACATAACGGGCATTTTAAAGATGAACCGAGGCTCAGGGAAGTGCTGTTAAACGTGGAGTGAACTCAAATGCAAAGGGAAGTATCTCGTTAACTGTGAATTAAATGTTCAGGACTAGACTGGGACTTCTGACTGCTAGCTTAGTGTCCTTGTCCACACGCCTCGCTGCCTTACCGTGTATTTAACCCAAAGATGCTGTCATTACTCAGAACGTTTCTGGAACTCCTCTTCTGGAATTGCCTCCAGAGCCATTTTATAAGCAACACAAGGAAAACCAGTCTCATTACCTTATAATCATACCTTGTTTTTGACCCCAAGTGGCATCGGCTAGCTTGATCACTCACCTTATTTATCAGTCTTCACTCCGAATGACTTTTGGCTGTTCCAAAAATCAAATCCACCCTCAAAGGACGAAGGTTTCCCATCTTTGTGGATACTATCAAAAGACTGTGTCGCAGACTCTGAAGGCAATGCCAAAAGAGGAGTTCCAAAAACGTTCTGAACAATGGCAGCATTGTTGGAATAAGCGTAGAGCCTCCCAAGGCTAACTACTTAAAGGGACAATACTCACTTGGGTATATACGTTCTGGCATGTTTGTTTAAATGTTCTATTATTTTATAGTCATACTTTATAAACAACAAAACAGTTACAGAGGCATGAAATTTTCAGGTGAACCACTGTCCTGAAACAAAACTGAGGAACTATGCCTCATAAAAGTTAAATTAAAAAAAAAAAGACTCTGATTATAGGATAAAGTTTTATAACTTTGTAAGTTTTGCCCTGAAGGCATCTATATAGCTAATCTTCTTTTTCTATATGGGCAACTGAAGCTCAGGGAGATTGTGTGACTTCCTAAAGTCACAGTTAGTTTCTGGAAGGGTTTGGACTAAAATTAAGATTTTTTTCCACTTTTTGTATATTATTCATTCTACCTGTACCATTCTTCAACAAGAGCAACGACAGCTTAATAATTCACAAATATTAAAATACCAAATGATGATATTTTATTGAGGTATTATTAGAAATAAATTAAACTCACTTAAACCAATAATTTAAACTGATGGTTCTTACTTGAACCTGGAATACTTTATTCTTCTTGTATTTTGATTCAGTAGTATGAATGTACAAATCAGACCTATTAGGGCCATTATTTATATGCACCAACAGCCCTCTTAGGAGATGAAAACCACTCAGTAGCCTAAATTCTGAGTTTCTTGGCCTTTCTCTCAATTAAAACTTCTTTTTCCCTTATTTAAAATTTAATATATATAATATTAAAAATATCCATACACATACATATGGTTAAACAAGAGCTCACATTTACTCACAAATTCAAACTCAAATATCGCTGTACTCCTTTACCTTTATTGTTATAGACATCTAGGTAATTGGGGGCAGAGAAAATTGTAATGAGTGACGGGAAGCCTGTTGTCTGGCTCTTCCTGTACATTCGATACCTGGAAGAGAGGTAACAGCCCGTCTATCTTGATATCAAAGGCAAAAACTCTGCAGTGATATTTAGTACAGTTTTAATATAACTTACCCAGCATCTTGGGCTTCATGGGCTCTGATTATTGATAACAAATTATTATTCTGCAAAAATTCACAAACTGCAGGGTAACTGCAAAAGATAATTAGAATACATAAATTCAGAATGAAAACAACTGATACAGTTTAAAAGATTTTATTTATTTATTTATTTATTTTTAGAGAGAGAGGAAGGGAGGGAGCAAGAGAGGGAGAGAAACATCACTGTGTGGTTGCCTCTCGCACACCCGGCACCGGGGACCTGGCCCACAGCCCAGGCCTGTGCCCTGGCTGGGAATTGATCCAGTGACCCTTCAGTTCATAGGCCAGCATTCAATCCACTGAGCCACACCAGCCAGGGCAAAAACAACTGACTTTTAATAGGAGGAAGGGAATAACTTAGAATGGCATGAGTTGATTTTGTTTACAAATCACAGCTTTTACATACCTCTGAACTTTTATCAACAGCTTAGCAATCATCATTCGTTTTCCGTTTCACTAACATCCCTCACCCTATGCAGGTCACATGCAGACACTAGACCCCCCAGGACAGAAACGAGGCCTCCTCCTCTCAATTCTGTGTTTTAACCCGTAACAGTAACAGCATAGCACCAAACACTTTTCTTGCTATCTTGATGTCCTGATATTAAAAAAAGTAGCATGGCGATTTGTGTGTATGTGTGTATTTGCAGGTGCTAAAAACTGAATACGCAGTTTTCAAACTGTCAAACTGTTAGAAAAATTAAAGAACCCACTTAAAGCCTCACAGGTAATATCACCACCAACGTAACATTATGCGGTAACATTTTAGGCATAAATGCAAATATTATACCAACCTTATTCTAATGAAAGGTATGATACTGGCATCTACTCTTAACATATTATTTCCTACTATTATCTTTCTGAATGACAAATACCTGATAAGAAGAACTAGAGAATATAAATTATCCTGGAATTATCTAACTGTTAATTACTTAGTTTATGTTTAAATCTTTATCATTGTGCTCATTAGAAAACATTAACTTTGAAAAGACATAGATATAGAACCAAGATGGCGGCATAGGTAGACACACTGCGCCTCCTCGCACAACCAGAACCGACAGAGAATCGAACAGCAAGGGGGACCAACACCAAGGAAACAGAAAATAATCATTCATCCAGACTGGTAGGAGGGGCGGAGACGGCACTGGGGTGGAGAGGACTCGCGTGGCTGTGGCGGGACTGAGACTGGCGGAGTGTGGGACAAATGGCGCAGGCAGTCCGAGCACTAGCAGACCCTGCGGTCCCACATTTGCACAGATAAACCCAGAGGGCCGGACTCAGAGTGGCGGAGAGTGGGGCAGGCAGAGCGGCGGATAGCACATTGCGGCACCACATTCGCCCACAGATAAACCGGACGAACGGCGGGCAGAGAAGCAGACCGCTGCGCAACCCAGGGCTCCAGCTCGGGGAAATAAAGCCTCAAACCTCTGATTGAAAGCGCCCCTGGGGGTTGGGGCGGCAGGAGAGACTCCCAGCCTCACGGGAGAGGTTGTTGGAGAGACCCACAGGGGCCTAGAGTGTGCACGGGCCCACTTACTCGGGAACCAGCACCGGAGGGGCCCAGTTTGATTGTGGGTAGGGGAGTGAAAGACTGAGATCCGGAGGAGAGTGAAGCGGGCGCCATTGCTCCCTCTCGGCCCCGCCCCCACGTACAGCGTCACAGCGCAGCGACCAGCATTACCCCGCCCCGGTGAACACCTAAGGCTCCGCCCCTTAAAGTAACAGACGCGCCAAGACAAACAAACAAAAAAAATGGCCCAAATGACAGAACACTTCAAAGCTCCAGAAAAAATACAACTAAGTGACGAAGAGATAGCCAACCTATCGGATGCACAGTTCAAAGCACTGGTTATCAATATGCTCACAGACTTGGTTGAATCTATTCGGAAAACAGATGAAAAAATGAAGCCTATGCTAAGAGAAACAAAGGAAAATGTACAGGGAACCAATAGTGATGAGAAGGAAACTGGGACTCAAATCAATGGTATGGACCAGAAGGAAGAAACAAACATTCAACCAGAAAAGAATGAAGAAACAAGAACTTGGAAAAATGAGGAGAGGCTTAGGAACCTCCAGGACACCTTGAAACGTTCCAACATCCGAATTATAGGGGTGCCAGAAGGAGAAGAGGAAGAACAAAAAATTGAAAACTTATTTGAACAAAGAATGGAGAACTTCCCCGATCTGGCAAAGGAAATAGACTTCCGGGAAGTCCAGGAAGCTCAGAGAGTCCCAAAGAAGCTGGACCCAAGGAGGAACACAACAAGACACATCATAATTACATTACCCAAGATTAAACACAAGGACCTACGTCCAAGATTACTGTATCCAGCAAAGCTATCATTTAGAATGGAAGGGAGGATAAAGTGCTTCTCAGATAAGGTCAAGTTGAAGAGGCTCATCATCACCAAGCCCTTATTATATGAAATGTTAAAGGGAGTTACCTAAGAAAAAGATCAAAAATAGGAACAGTAAAAATGACAGCAAACTCACAGTTATTAACGACCACACATAAAACAAAAACGAGAGCAAACTAGGCAAACAACTAGAACATGAGGGTTGTCAATAAGGGAGTGGGAGGGGGAGAGGGGGGTAAAGGTACAGAGAATAAGTAGCATAGATGATAGGTGGAAAATAGACAGGGGGAGGGTAAAAATAGTGTAGGAAATGTAGAAGCCAAAGAACTTATAAGTATGACCCATGGACATGAACTATGGGGGGGGAATGTGGGAGGGAGGGGGGTGGGCAGGATGGAGTGGAGTGGGGGGGGAAATGGGACAACTGTAATAGCATAATCAATAAATATATTTAAAAAAAAAAAAAAGAAAAGAAAAGACATAGAATTAAACAACACAAAAGGGGATACAGCGAAACGCCTCTCTACGTCCTACGTCTATCCTTCCACTACCCTGGAGGCAGCCAATGCCCCGGTTCCTTGGAGTCCACTTTCCAAGATACTCTATTCGCCTTTAAGCAGGTACCCACACACACGCACACCCACCCCGGTTTTCAGAAGTATTATCAGATGGGACACATAGCTCTGTACTGTATCTTTTTTTCACTTTACATTAGTGAGTATTTCATACCAACATACAAAGGGTTTATTTTCTTTTTTCATTTTTAAAAAACAGCCTCACTGCATTGTCTGGTACATTCCATCGTTTGGATGTACCACAATTTATTTAACTGGTCTTCTATTGAACATTTAGGTTGTTTTAAATCTTTTATCTTAAATAATGTAGCAACAAATAACCTTGTTACAGACATGTTACCCCTGTGTAAGCAAGTGCAGCGACGCTACTTACTCGCAGCAGCTCTGCTGTGTAAAGGGGCTGCAAACACTGAATCAGGTGCGGTGAACACTGAAATACTGCACCGCTCCCAGGGCAATACAGGGTTAGGGTTGCGTGAGCCTCTGTTCACACTTTCATCAACCGATCAGTAAATAACTGTGTTTTATGTGTGTTTCTCAGTAAAGACACCTTGTTTAATATGTATCGTTGATTCGTGAACATGGAACTCACAGTCAACAACGCCATAGCTCATGCCCGGACCAAGCTTATAGAACACACAGGTATTTTCTCCACAAGGCACATCAGAGCCTTCTTGCTCTTAGGAACTCTAGACAGCACTTCAGTACTATGCTTGCCGCTGTTTTAAACAGCAAAATAACCAACAAAAAACGTGAAAAATGTTACATTAAATAGACCTCGGAAAGAAGACCTACTTACAGCTACGAGAGCTGAAACAGAGGGCAGAGCGACTCCTGTCCAACCTCAGCTGGGAACACACGGGGCTGACAGAGAGTTTTGGTCCCTCTGCACGCACACATGTCTGTGAGTGGCTGTGAAAGTGCTGTGAGCCCTGATATGGGGTTACAAATAAATCTTAGCAAGCAGGGAAACATGCAAGTTAGAATTTGTGAATGATGACGGTCAACTACATAGCCACAGGATCATGATTTAGAAATAGATCCTCTGGATCAAAGGCCATGGGCGTTTATAACAGAGAGATATTGCCAAGTTGACCTCCATAGAAATTGTACCAATTTTTACTGTGCTGACGATAAAGAAGTATTTTAAGCAATGTAAAGTAAAGTCAAATTTTGATGATTTCATCACATTAGTCACTACTAAAGTTGGCAGGAAAGAATAAAAAATGATTGCTAAACAATGTCAAAACTATGGTAAAAATGAGGCTTCTTACTGTTTGCATGTGGATTTCATTTAGTGAATGCATTACCTTAGGCAATTAACAGGTTTTTAGAAGACTAAATAAATGAATTATTTGTCATAATAAAATATTGGGATTAGAAAATTTAGACTTCAAACCTCCTTGTATGTCCCTGCTTTTGAGTGGCGAAGCACAGGAAAGCTGACATGTGAGATTTAAGACAACAGCCAACTTCCAGGAAATGTCCTGAGTTCACAACGTACTGTTCTTTTTATATCTTTGCCTATACCAGTAGTTCCAAAGGCTGGAGAGCTTAAAAAAAAACAATAACAGGATTGCCCTGTGTCAGACGTACTGAGTCGGAATGTCTCGGGGAAGAGCCAAGAAATCTTTTTTTGAAAAGTCTCCAGGTGATGTCTGGGAACAAATAATCTAGATCGTTTCGAGTGCGACAACACGCTGAAGCACTGCGAGACACTCTGCTCGGCCACGTCTGACTCACAAATATTTGTTAGAGCATAAGCCCTAGTAAATATGAAAAACAAAAGCAACAAACAGGAGTTTTCTGCCTTCTATTAATCAAATAGTTAAACATCAGGGGGTGGAGGAGACAAGGAAAAAAGAGAAAGAACTCATGGATGTGGGTAACAGTGTGGTGATTGCGGAGCGAGAGGGGTGGGTGGAGCTGGAAGAGGGTATAAGGGGGATAAATGGTAAAAGAAAAAATAAAAAAATAAACTATTAAAAAAAGTAAAAAATTAAAAAGAAATCCATATGCTACATAAATTCGAAATATAAACTACTTTAATTTGATTAAACATACTGCCATTTCCTTTCCCAAATGTATAACTTGCTCCTTAAGAAAGATTTTATTTATTTATTTTTATTAAGAAGGGAAGGGAGAGAGAGAGAAGGAGAGAAACATCGATATGAGAGGGAAACACTGAGTGGGTGCCTCTTGTACTCACCCTGACCGGACACCGAACCCACAACCCAGGATGTGCCCCGACTGGGAATCAAACCAGGCCCAACTGCTTACCTGTAAAAGTAAGAGCAGCCTCGGACAGTGTTGTGGGTATAGTGCTCCAAGGTCTTTTCACTGCCATAGTCCTCTGAGGGATCGGACCAAAGCAGGTCACACACCGGCCCAAAGGCTGGAGGTTCTTTAAACCTGTCTAACTAGAAAACAAGCAAAAGCCAAAAGAAGAAAAATCATGACAGCAAAAGAGCTTCTGAAAACTGGTATGGGGGAGGGGAAACCCTCCTACCCACAAGAATGTATCAGGAGAGAAGGCCACAGCCCCTAAAGGATTTTCCTGCAAGAAAATGAACATTTAACAAATTTAGATACATAATTTTTAGCATTTTTTATAATACAGGGTGGGGCAAAAGTAGGTTTACAGTTCATAGGAGAAATAATACAATACATAAGAAAACAAGAATAAACTGTTTTATGTACTCATCTGTAAACCTACTTTTTCCCTACCTTGCATTTTTTTAAAAAATAAATATCCTTGTTATCTAACCATTCTATAGAATGGTTACGTCCATTACGTAACCCATTACGTCCTAATCTTACAAGCAGTATATACAGTCACTTAATTCAAAAGGGAAATCAACCACTATACAGACACACTATTACTTAGGAAGACTGGGAGAAATTCATCTCAGCTGCCTGGGGGAAACGCTCCCGTGAGAGCGGGAAGGGCTTCACAGCGGCTCCGTCAGTTCACCTCATTGCAGTGCAGGTCTCTTCATCCTAAGGCACGCTGGTCTTATTTTGTACAGGGCTTTCATCCTTTCATGCAGTGGGAGCACTTCAGTCTAAATTAACTTTCGCTGTGCTTAAAGCATTAACAACAAAACAAAGAAACCCCACAGAACAAGCACCTAGAATAGCTGAGTGCCAAGAAGAGTACTTCTACTAAGTGGAATCAATTAGAAGTGAATCAATTACAATCGATTCAGAATTGTAAAATTCAAGACTTAATACGTAAAAGAAACGCTGGTTGTTTAAAAGACATAAAGTAGCCATAAAGGCTGTGCGTGTAGACACACCTCTTCCCCTGAGGAGAGTAACCAGTTTTATAAACAGAAAAGTCTCTAATGTTAGCACCTACACGAGAGAGGTGAGATACACAAAGGCAGATGAGTGACGACGGTAATGTGGAACAATGTAAGCGAAGAAACACGGGTCATCACGTCTCAATTCTGAAGACAGAATCCTGGGAATACCAGTCACCAGTCAGGAAGTGTAGCAGTTAAACTGCACCATCTAAAATGTCAGGGTCAAGGGGCTGCAGAGCTGGCAGAGTCTTCACACCATTCTGACTTCCTCATTTCAGAGACGCAGCTATGACTCTGAGGTTAAGCGGTTTGGTCGCACTTACACAATTAATGGCAAGACAGGGATTAGAACCCTTCCTCAGGCACTGCTACAAAGTTTAAAGTTCAAGGAATATACTCAAAAATGGTATGTTTCTAGTTGATACAAGCACAGATTTCATGAGAAATTACAGAAAACTTCTGGAACATATACAGGTGGCAAACACAAGGCCCATGGACCGAATCCAGCCCTCCACCTTGTTTTATCTGGCCCAGCACCTTGTTTCTGCCCGGCGGCAGCGCCGAGCTCCTTGCCCCTAGTTAAGGAGCAGTTACATTTATACAGTCCTGAAATTACATTCGGTCCTTTGAAGGCAACCACGAGGCTGATGTGGCCCCCCCGTGAAAATGAGTTTGACACCCCTGACTTAGGAGATTATTAACAGGAGTTATCTCCCAATACTGAAATCACAGGTGATTTCTACTTTCTTACTTCTGATCGTCTGTGTTTAAAAATTTTCAGCAGTAAAGATGTATTAGTTGACTGAAATAAAAAGCAAGAATACACACACACACACATCCATGAAAATAATGAAACATCACTTACTTTCCTAATGTCATCTAAACAAGTAATTTCAGGTGACATCCCTCCATGCACACACAGAAACTGCTGATTTAATAGGGCAGCAAGAGGAAGACAGTCAAATGTATCCATACATGCATCATACACCTGTTCTGAATATTTGATCCGACCTGTCAAAAAAGGAAAAACAGAGGAGGAAAAGCTGAAATTTATCAGAAATGAGAAAGGACATAGGCCAGAAGATGATTATGAAGTTATTTCAACGTCATTTACTTCAGGCAAATTTGAAAACACAATCACCTTTGTAAAGACATTTTTGAAAAGTTGTGGGTAAAGAGTAAACAAAACCCCTCTCATACTCTGAAGACAAGAGTGACCTTGGACTAACTTTCTAGCTCTGTTGCCCCGGAAACCTGATAAGGTGAATGTCAGCTGTGTTATTAGGCAATGCTGCTCATGGTAAAAGTTACACAATCAGCTGGCAGGAAGTTATAGCTTTGGGCTTCTCTGAGTGCCATGGCTCATTAGGTACGTCCCTTGCAGGGCTCTGGAAACTATGCCAGAAGAGTTTTACAAGGGATATTGTTGCTTGCAGTGCATGGGGCTTCCAAGCCAGGGTGGCTCCCTCGTGTGCCCAGTGTGGACATGTTTCCTTGTACCCAAACCATGACTTTAGAGGGGATGAGGGAAAGGGAGGTGAGGGCAGCAACCTCTGGACTGCCTGTGCACTCCTGTGGGGACAACGCCACTGAAAAGGATGCCTGGTACTGCCCTGCCTGGAGTCTCCTCCTAGGTAGATGGAGGTCAGGTATGGTCCATGGCAGTCTTATGAATCTGAGTATTTTGTTGGGTCTAAAAAGACCTCCTGGGAGTGCTGAAGATATATGAATGGAAACTGGAGTTTTCAAAGTCATCGACAAAATGTCAATCATCTTTTTGTTCATGACTTTTAAGGTCCTTAAGAAAATCATGCCGTGGGTCTATTTTGTGTAAAAACGTTCATCTTAATGAATTGTATTTTGATGTGGCTGTCATGTTGGGGCTACAGAACAAGGAAATGCTCCACTGGGCGGAGGTCGGGTCGCCATAGTTACAGAGAAAGAACAGCTCATGAAATCATAGGGAAACGGGAAAATGGCTCTAGTTTAAAGAGAAGGAATGTTTTCTTCCTCCTTGGCCTTGGATTTCAAAAAGCCAAGTTGTGACTGGAGGTGCACACTGGTGAAGGCCAGAGCCGTACAGACTGGCAGCCTGCGGAGCTGTGGGCACCTGGCCTCCCCCACGGCTCTGTGAAGACAAGACAGGGCCCACAGGGTCTACACAACAAAGCTATAGCTGGTGAGTCAGGTTACTGAGTTGGTGATTCTTCATGTTTATTTTCTTCTTGTAATTGCCAAACTTTTAGAAAACCAATGTTTAAGTAACCAGAGCCTGGTTTTGGCAAGGCTTTGGGGAATAAAGTGAAGGGTAATGGGTCCAATTTGGGCCAGAGTATAGTACATGGGTGGCAGGAATGACTGGAGAGAAATCCCTGAAGGGAATGGGTAAGCCACTGGGCCACATTGAGGTTGTAAGGCTTTCTGTCCTTGAATGAGAACATTCTCTTTATTGCATATGATGGGGTGACCAGGGTTTGAGGGCATTCAGGGAGTCTGCGGGCTCCTGGAGCAGCTTCCATAGCATCCTGTATTCCTATGGCAGCAGTTAGCTCATCTGTCTCACAGCACGTGCTGCCGCGGTTAGCACATGCAAGTTGGCATGAGCCACGCCGTGTGCATCTCTGCATCTCCTTGCAATTACATCCTGATATTCTGCTTTGCATTTGAACACTATAGATTTTGGTTATTTCAGAAGTATACCCAGAATTGGCCATAAAGTATGTTGGAGAAAAAAAAAAAATCAAACAAACAAAAACCCCATTTATCTGTGGCCAGTGATTGATTTTCTCCTGAAAATCCTTGTAGCCAGAGTTTTCTGTTGCCAACATCAATAAGGAAGTCCTTTGTAAGAGTCTTAAGATTACATATAGGCAAGGATTTAAATTACTTATTAATATGCTCCACAACACCACTTTTACGTGAATAAAATGCCTTTCAACCCTAAGGATGACTAAAAAAAAAATCCTTAGTCTACTTCCAAAAGAAGGCCAAATTTGGACAGTGATGGCAGGTAATACATTTTGTATAAAATAGCAAGTAACAAAGCAAATTAAGCAACACGAAGTTCATGTTACATTGACACATGACCAGGATAAATGATAAAGTGTTACCTTTTTTATATTCTTCAAGTACATGAACATGTATATAAGTACCAACATTTTTATTTTCTCACAGGCTGAGTTGAAGATGGTATCTATATTCTTCTTGGACTTAAGTATATTTTCTAGACAGATACATAGTATTTACATAGTATTATCTATCATTACATTACAAGTATTACTAAAATCTGTTGAAGCCTCACAGTGGGCTGTGCCACCTGTGAGCTAAGTGCTCAGCACCGCGTTGTGGCCGGGAGAAGGGGGTGTGGAACCTGAGCACCGGGATTTGAGCCGTGGTTCCGCACACTAACTAGTTATGGTGCTTCGGACAAATTACTTAACTCTCTGTGCCTTGATTTCCTCAAGTACAAAATGGGCATAATTATAATACCTATCTATATTATAAGGTTGCTGTGAGGATTAAAGGAATTCATAGATGTAAAACACTGAAAAATGTTTGCCACACAGTCGGTACTATGTAAGTTAACCAATAAAATTACCTTCCTTAATCCTCACGAAGCCTTGTGAAGTACATGTACTTACTATGTTCAGTAAATAGCCAAGGAAGTTGGGCTCACTTGCCCAAAGTTGCAAGCTACCAAGTGGCAGAACTGGAACATAAACCTATTCATGCTCTTTAAACTATGTAATACTCTTCCCAACCATTATTTTTAAAGTAAATATTTAATGGGAGAATCTAAAGTGGTAAAACATAGATAATTTCCAAAGGCTAACTGGGCTGACTCAAGCACTTCATTTTCATGACAGATGTTGAGGTCTATCCCATAAAACAATTATTTCTATGAGGGAAAAATGCACGTCACTCACAGGACCGCAGTAATACCAGCTGTAACTAGTATCAGTAACAACATTAACAAAATTTTCGACAACATTCTTTGAATGTAATTTTGAAGGTCAGCACTATTTGCAAGAAATCACAACCTATTCTAGCCATTGGTTCTATGTTTTGATTTTACTTGTTTTTACTAATTAAAAAATGTAATACATTTACATGGCTCAAAATTTAAAAGCTACAAAAGGGAATACAGTGCTTCCTACACCCTTCTCTGCATGCAACCAATATAACTAGTTTCCTGGTGTCTTTACACAGCTAGTCTATGCATACACACGCAGATATGTATACATGTTCTCTTCTAACAATATCCTTTTGTTTTTTACATACACGGCAGCATATACACACTGTTTTGCACTTGCTTTTTCTTTTAAATTATGCTGTTATAGTTGTACCAATTTTTCCCTTCCCCCCCCAGCCCAGCACCCCCCACTCCTTCAGGCAATCCCCACCCCTTTGTCCCTGTGCATGGGTTATGCGTACGTGGAAGTTCTTGACTCCTCCATTTCCTGTATGTGCTTTACATCCCCATGGCTATTCTGTGACTACCAATCTGTACTTCTTAACCCCCTCACCTCTTCACCCATTCCCCCCCACCCCCTCCCATTTGGCAACCATCGAAATGCTCTCAGTACCCATGATTCTGTCTCTCTTCTTCCTGTTTGCTTAGTTTGTTTTTTAGATTCAATTGTTGACAGATATGTATTTATTGCCATTTTATTATTCATAGTTTTGATATTCTTTTCTTCAACAAGTCTCTTTAATATTTCATATAATAATGGTTTGGTGATGATGAACTCATTTAGTTTTTTCTTGTCTGGGAAGCTCTTTATCTGCCCTTTGATTCTAAATGATAGCTCTGCTGGGTAGAGCAATCTTGGCTGTAGGTCCCTGCTTTTCATAACTTTGAGTATTTCTTGCCAATACCTTCTAGCCTGCAGTTTCTTTTGAGAAATCAGCTGACAAGTCTTATGGGAACTCCCCTGTAGGTAACTGCTTTTAACATTCTCTCTGTATCTTTAAACTTTGGCATTTTAATTATAATGTGTCTTGGAGTTGGGCTCTTTGCATCCATCTTGTTTGGGACTCTATGCTTCCTGGACTTGCATGTCTATTTCCTTCACCACATCAGGCAAGTTTTCTTTCATTATTTTTTCAAATAGATTTCCACTTTCTTGTTCTTTCTCTTCTCCTTCTGGCACCCCTATGATGCAAATATTGATATGCTTGAATTTGTCCCAGAGGCTCCTTACACTATCCTTGCTTTCTTTAAATTCTTTTTTCTTCTTGATGTTCTGATTGGTTGTTTTTTGTTTCCTTATGTTCCATATCATTGCTTTGTTTCTCAGCTTTATCCATTCTATTGTTGATTCCCTGTAAATTACTTATTCTTATTAGTATATCCTTCATTTCTGCCTGGGTACCCACTAAGTTCCTTGAGCATCCTGAAAAGCACGTGTTTTGAACTCTGCATCTGATAGAGTGCTTATCTCCATTATGCTTAGTCCTTTTTTTGGAGTTTTTATCTGTTCCTTCACTTGGGCCATGTTTCTTTGTCTCCTCATTTTGGTGGCCTGCCTGTGTCTGTTTCTATGTATTAGAGCTACTTTGACTCCCTGTCTTGGTAGCATGGCCTAATGTAGGTATCCTGTAGGGTCCAGTGGCATAGGCTCCCCTATCACCCAAGCTGGGTACTCAAGGTGCACTCTACCTGTGGGCTGAGTACACCCTGCTCTTGTAGTTGAGACTTGATTGTTGTTGGCAGGTCAATGGGAGGGATTTATCTAGGCCAGTCAGCTGCAAGGACTGGCTGTGACCACTGACCACCAACCTCCACCCTCCGTGGAGGATCAGCCATGCAGCGGCAGGATGGTGGTGCTCTGATGTGGTCTGTAGCTGTCCACTGGGTGTATAGATTCTGGGGTTGCCCAGTGGGGCAGACCAAAGTTGGCCCTTTCCTGTGTTCTGCTCAGGGCCACCCTGAATGAGCTACAAAGCAATCTGAGATGGCTGCTACTTGTGCTGAGCTTGGGGATTCCCAGGTGAAGCCAAGCTGTAAATCTAGGCTGGCTGCTGCTAGTGCTGGGCCTGAGGCCACTTAGCCAGAGGTAGAGGTGCTGGGGTCTCGCTGAGGCTGGCTATTGCTTGAGAGGATTTAGAAAGATGTGAAACCTGAGTGGAGACCAGCCATTCATATAGAAAAGCCACTGTTGCCAGCTTGGGTAGGCTATAAATTCGGTGGGGCAGAACCTCAGGGATTCACCAGGGCCAAGCAAACCCTGGGAGCCAGGTTGATGGGAGTCCCAGATATGGCACCTGCCTGCTAGTTCTGTGGCTCTGTGCCTCTGTGGGGGGAGGGCTCAGAAAAGGAACAATGGCCTCTGCCCACCTTTTTCTCTGAGAGAAAGCTGTCCCTCAGCTCACAACCTGATGCCAGACACTTCAGTTCCTCCCCATATGCCACTGGTGCCTCTCAAGCTGCTGCCCCAGTGCTGGAGCTCAGAGGGAGCAAGTCTGAATAAGTCTGTATGTGGGCCCTTTAAGAGGAACTGCTTGGGAATCCAGTAATTCCTTTCACTGACTCAAACCCCACTGGTTTTTACAGCCAGAAGTTATGGGGGCTGGTATTCCAGGCACCAGAACCCTGAACTAGGGGGTCATGGAGCTGGGACCCTTCACTCCCAAGATATCCCTCCTGAATTTTTATCTTCCACACGTGGATGTGGGACCAGCCTGTTCTGTGTCTCTGCTTCTCCGTGTCTCCTACCAGTCTGGATGGATGTGGCTTCTTTAGTTCTGTAGTTGTCAGACTTCCATTCAACTCAATTTCTGCAGTTCTGAGTGGTGGTTGTTCTGTAGTTTAGTTGTAATTTTGATGTGGTTGTGCAAAGAGGTGAGCCATGTCTGCCTCTACCTCCACCTTGACCAGAAAAGTCCTTGCGCTTGCCTTTTGTACTTAACATTATTTCAGAGATCATGCCACATCTTTGTATGAAGAGCTTTGTAATCATGTTTTAAATGTGTACATGTGGTATACTCATAACCTAAGTATACTTAGGTTATGAGTATACCACAACCTAACCACACCAATCTCTTGCTACTGTAAGTAATGCTATAATGAATAATAATATTTATTTTTTAAAAATAGACCTAACACAACAATACTGTTTCATTAGCAAAATCACAGGAGTTTCTGGAACCTATCAGTAAGCTGGTTAACTACACATCTAAAAATGGCTCATGGAAACAAAAAACTAATTTACATTAGAAATTTGGACCCAGGACTAGGAGATGGAATCAGAAAAGCATTAGGTTTCTTGCTTTCCAAGTATCTAAAATAAAGAAATGTTTTTGCAAAGATATAAATACAGGATAGGGTAAAGTAGGTTCACAGTTTTTCATGTGGAAAATAATACAATAATAAATAATAACACAAGAATAAACTCTGTTTCACAACACTCATAACTGTAAACCTCCTTTTGCCACACCTTGTATGCCAGAAATTAACTGTTATACATTTCTCTGCTACTCAAATTGTCTCTGTATTTGAAAGCAATGAAAAAAAATACAGAGTAATTTAAGAATTGCTAGGAAAAAGAAAAGCCTCCATCTGCCCCCCTTAGAGACACTAACGGGATCACAGCCGCGTGATCTGCGACTAGCACCACTTATCGTAATCAGAAGGGGCTGCTCACAAAAGCCAGCGGCGGCTCTTTAAGGGAGATCCACCTGTCAGTAGAAACACCCATGCAAAGCACCACACATGCTCTTTCCTTATACAGGAATACATTTTGAAACTGTACTTGAATTTGTGTGCTTGTTCCAAGACGCATTTACATTTCAGATGCAGCATTAGGATGAAACAGATGGAGTATCTTAGTAGATAAGAGAAAAAGAAAGAAACCTGGTTTAACTAAATTAAAGCATATGAGAAGCAAATAAAAACCTGAGATAAGAAATTTGGTCCAAAATGAGACACTTAAAATGTTTCCTGAACTTACTGTTCGATCTTCTAAAAGTAGTCTGAATCACTTATATTAGCTAAAAAAAAAAAAAAAGAAAAAAAGAACTCTTGAGAGAATAGAGTAAGAATTAGATAAAATGTTACCTAAAAAACCCTGAATTTTAATTCAGAACAGAGGCATCAACAGACAGCTTTCTTCATTACTTCTCTATTGCTAAACATTGACCGTACCAGGGCCTTTATTAACTGCTTGATTATGTGTTATTTCATTTTCCCAGGTAAAAGTATAGAGGTGTAATGAGGAATAGTCCAATATTTGACTTTGAAAAATAATGCAAAATATTCGAGTTTTTAAACTACCTGGTGAAGTGGTCCTCAAATGGCAACAGCAGACACCTTCCACGCCTCTTCTTAACCAGCAGCGTGTGGCAGAATTACCTGGGTGTTTTAAAATGTCTTTTAAATGTTTGGGCCCCAGTTGGGTAATTTTAAAGTTACCAGTTTAAAAAAATTATTGTAACAGTAGTGCATGGTGGTGATGAAAGATAATTTTAGCAGTGCAAGTCCTCCTGACCCACCTCCCCACAGATAATCACTATTACCACTTTCTGCAAATTATATATTTAATTTACAAAGGAGGTCACACTACCCGTTCTGTAAATGGTTTCTGTCATGTAGCAATATAGCTGAACATCTCTCCATATCAGTACATCTAGATCCATCTTGATTTTTCAACGGCTGCCTAGCATTCCATTTTTTAGATGTACGAGGTCTGTCCAGAAGGTATCTAGCCATGTAATATGAAAAATAGAGAAATTTATTGAAGAAGATACAAGATACAAGAAACATTGTACATAGGACAATGACGCCTCAGTTCTTCAGAGAAGGCACCTTGGGACTTCACATAGTTCTCCCAGGAGCCATCAGCTGTCCCATCGTATTTTCCCAAATTTCATCGATGGTCTGAAATCTCTTCCCTTTCAAAGATGATTTTAGTTTTGGAAAAAGCCAGAAGTCACAGGATGCCAAATCTGGGCTGTAGGTGTCTGAGTCACCTGTGTGATTTGATGTTTTGCCAAAAAATTGCACAGGACATGATGCATGAGTGGGTGCATTGTTGTGATGAAGCTGCCAATCACGCGTTGCCCATAGCTGCGGCCTTCTGAATCATCGAAATAGTCTCCACGGAGGAATGTTCAAGCTTAACGCAAAATTTGATGCAGATTCCTTGCTCTACTCAGTCATTTTGAATGTGACAGTCACACAATACATATTCTCACTCAACGGCATCTGCAAGTCCCCACTGACTAGCACAGTGAAGTCACTGTTCACACGTGCACATTCCAGTCCACTCTCCTTGGCTGCCAGGTTACACCGATGTCGCACGAAGTGTTCTCATTATATGAATCATGGCTGGACTTTTTCTGTACAGACCTCATATTATCACTTATTTAAGCAGTCCCTCATTGACATTCATTATTATTTCATTATTCTTTTTTTTTTGCTATTACACTTAACACTACAATGGGCATCCATATTTATCCATATCTTAGTGTCTTTTTATGAGTAGATAGTGCAGTAGGCATAATTCCAAAATGACCTGCAGTGCCCTACACCTTTGTATAACCTGGGCCCCTTTGAGTGGGTGGGCCCTGTGAACACGCTGAGACTCCCATTATACTTCATTATGGCAAAGAGAGATTCTCCTGGGTGGGCCTGGCCCGAGCAGGCCAGCCTTTGGAAAGCAGAGGGTTCTCTCTGGCTACTAAGCACAGAAGAGGAAGGCAGAGAGAGGCACTCGGGCAGCCTGGAAGAAAGCAGACATCCATGTTGTGACCTAATTATCCGTGGAGCCACAGCACACAGAACTGCAGGCAGGAAAAGGGACCTTAATCCTACCGTCACAAGGGTTGTGACTCGTAAGCTTGGGGGAAAAACACCCAAGCTGCAGATGAAAACTGCAGCCCTGGCGACACCCTGATTTTGGCTCAGTGAGACCCTAGGTGGAACCTCCGGCCCTACTGCGCCTGGATGCCTGCCCTACAGTAACTGTGAGGGAATGTGCGCTGCTTAAGCATCTACATTTGTGGTGATGTGTTATGCAGCATCAAAAGAAGGTAAATTTCTAGAAGCCAAACTGCTGGGTCAAAATGTTTACAGATATTCCAAAATTGCTCTTTAAATTCTTTACATCAATTTAAACACTCACCACAGTAGATCTAATTTTTTTTAACTCCTTGGTTATTACCCGCTGATTCACAGTATTTGTTCCAGTAAGCCCCAAGGGATGGAATGCGGTGTATCTCGCCCATCTGCAGCTGACTTTTCTGTCAGAGAAATTTTTTTAAGTGTTCATACTGCAGTATTTCTTACAAGGAGAACCACCTTTCTTCTTAGGCTCTGCTAGCAGAAGAACTGTCATACAAATACCAACTCCAATACAGAAAGCTGCTGGCAACAAAAGCTACTGTGAGCATAAGGGGCACTACTGAACTGTAACCCACCTACAGGTAAAGGGATTTCATGGGGGGAAAGGGGGTTGAATAAACTCTGAGACTTTAAAATCAAATTTAAAAGTTTTTTTCGATGTTGAATATTCTTCTGGGAATAAAGCTTTAAACATTTTATGATACATTCCTCCAAGATAGTAATCTGAAGAAAAATATGAACAGGACACAAAGCGAAACCCATAATCAAGATATCAATTGTACTAACACCAAAGTATGTTCAGGATTATTTAGGGAAAGAGGTAGATTTTAGAGCCAGACAGGACCCAAGAGATTGAGTTTACCTTCCTTGGTTTTACAGAGAATATGCTAATATAACATTTTAGAAATCAATAAAGATATAATTTTGGGTTTTTTAAATTTCAGTATTTTCCTTCCACTCTATAAACTGATACATAATTTTGAGGGGTGCTATTTAAAGTATTTATTAATACTTTAAAATGTTCATATCCTGAGACCTAGTAATTCTCTTTAAAAGTTTGTCCTAAAGATACAAATCACAGATGATTATTCATCCCACAAATTAATTCAACCAATATTTGGTGAGCATGTCCTATGAGTTACTAGTTACGGTTCTCAAAAAGCAACAGTGAGCAAAGCATGTCCCTGCCATCATGGAGCTTAAATTCTGGTGGAGACAAAGACAATCAGTAAGTAAATATATTAAAAAATATATAATTTTTAAAAATCCTCACCTGAGGATATTTTTATTGATTTGAAAGAGACAGAGATAGCGGGAGAGAGAGAGAAACATCAGTGTGAGAGAGAATCATAGGTCAGTTGCCTCCTGTACGCACCCAGACCCGTGCTTGAACCCACAACCTAGGTATGTGCCCCGACCAGGAATCAAACCCACAACTTTTGGGGCATGGGACAACACTCCGACCAACTGAGCCAGACTGGCCAGGGCTTATATAAAATATACAAAAATTTCAGGTGTTGATAGATACTATGAGAAAAAAGCAGGGTGTGAGAGTAAAATGACAAGATTTTAATTTAGAAGAAGCAACAAGGGGAGAAAATCTCTGAAGAGATGTCATGAATAAAGGAAGGATGCGGGTCTTACAGGCTGACAGGTATCTGGGGAAATAAGAAACAAGGAGTGCGAATACCCTGGGGCAGGTTCTCCCAACATCCCCAGTATAGTCACCTATATTAGTTAACAGCAACTGTGAGTACCTAGATTCTGGTCAAAGAAACTAGTAAGGTGTTTTTTTCTTTTTAATTTTTTTAATCAGCTACTAATGTTTTGATTTTTTGAAAAAAAAATTCTACCTTTAACAATACACTTTTTGCACTGGCCAAGTGGCTTGGTTGGAGGATCGTCCCATAAACCAAAAAGGTTACAGGTTCGATTCCTGGTCAAGGCACAAACCTAGATTGCCAGTTCGATCCCTGGTTGGGGTGTGAATGGGAGGCAACCGACTGATGTTTTTCTCTCTCCCTTCTTCTCCCTCTAAAATCAATAAACATATCCTCAGGTAAGGATTAAAACAGTAATAATAATAAAACATTTTTTTACTATTACAGCATTATCTATAGTTAGAAACAACCTAAATGTCCTACTGTTGTTACTAAATTGGCTATATACATGATAATTCATCGATAAAATAAAATAGTTTAAAAACATTAAAATAACATTTTAAAATCACATTAAAATATTTAATGATATGGGAAAATGCTATTACATAAAGTGAAAAGAGAAAATTATTAAACAGTCCATATGAGCCAAATTTTCTTTTAAAAATATGTACATATATACAAATATTTCAACTATTTCATGACAGGTTTTTATATATACAAAAAAGAATAGATGTGCACCTAAAACCTGTGTAATTCTGTTAACCAGTGTCACCCAAGAAATTCAATTTAAAAAAAGAAAGGAGCCTGTATCCCAAATATTGAGATAGTAGTGAATGTCTTTCACTGGTATGACTATGGACAATTTTTATCTGTTTTGGACTTTTCTATGTTTTCCAAATATATTAAATGTAATATTTATAACAATAGGGGGGAAACCCAAAAGTTATTTTCAAAATAAATGTGTTAAAGGGTGGAATTTTAGTTCTTACCAGAAAAAAGAAAGGGAAGTATTTGAGCTCCGTTAGTTTCTTTTTTCCTTATGTTTGATTCACTGTGGGACTGGATACAGGGTAACTAGAAAAATGTGGAGAAGCGATTATACTTACATTCCTGTTTGAAGGTGAAATATTCTGTAAGATGCCTGCATTCATGATTTCCCCGAAGCAGAAACAATGTCTTGGGATGATTAATCTTTAAACTCCATAAAAACAGTACACACTACAAGACAAATACAAGCATAACATTTTTATTTGTGACCATGATAACGCACAAAGATAACTTACATAAATTCAAATGACTTGTAACAACACTTCTTATTACTATCCCCACGCTGAGACATGAAACCTTTAGCTTTTGAATGAGGTGTGCCACGGCCCTAGAATTGACAGAGCACAGACTGTGGTCTTCACAGAGTCTCTCCTTAACTTCTGTCCCCATGTTCTGTACAAATGTCTAGAACTCTGTGACAAAGCCACCCACACATCGATAATATATATGGAAGTCCTAAAATCTTTATCTTAATTAATGGAGAAACACCAGAGACATTTCTGCTAAAATCAGGAACGAGGCAAAGATACCCGCTATCTCTGCTATTATTCAACAGTGTGTAGCCTGTGGAATTAGATGAAAGCAATCGATTATAGGGTTAACAATGGATAAAGAAAAAAAAGCTATCTCTATTTGCAGATAATATGACAGCATACCTAAAAAACTCCAGAAAATCAATGATAAAACTCAGATAATAAAAAAGTTCAGTAACACGGCAGGATATAAAATTAACATACAAAATAAATAGTCTTCACATACACAAACAACAAATAGAACACAATGGTAGAGAAAACTCCATTTATAATAGCAGTAAAGAAGATTAAACACATAGAAATAAATTTATGTACAAATCGTATACCAGGAAATATTTAAAACACTTCCAAGAGATACAATATAGATATAAATAAATAGAAATACATCCCCTATTCTTAGGTAGGATGATTCAACTTTAAATCTTCCTGATTTAATTTATAATATCATTGGAATTCCAATAAAAATGCCAACAAGCTATATTCTATGGAGTTAGACAAGTTGATAATAAAATTTACATAAAAAAACACAGGCAAGAACAGTCAGGAAACAGCCAGAAAAACAGTGAAAGAGAGAAATCATGAGGGGGGCTAGCCTACCAGATGTTAAGACACACTATAAAGCTTCTACAATTAAAGCAGTGATACTGGCACATATTCCCAGAATTCAGCATTGTTTCTCAACATAGATACTACTAACTTCTTGCAAAGCATGATTTTCAAATGGCACAGGATGTTTGTATACCCAGACGCTGCTCATTAAATGCCAGTGGAATCTCTCAATTATTGTGACAAAATACTAATTCATATGTCATTGTGTATAATTATGAGTGCATTTGCAGTGTAATTTCTCTAAAAATGGAATTTTTGAATCAAAATATATGTACATTTGAGAGATGTTGCAAAATAAACATTATAAAACTTAAATACAGACAGACATGTACATATACTTATAACCCTGGCCAGGTGGCTCATTTGGTTGGTGCATCACTCCATAGACCACCTGGCTGCGGGCTCAATTCCCAGTCAGGGCACAAACATAGATTGCAGGTTCGATCCCTCAGTAGGGCATGTATGGGAGACAACCAATCATGTTTCTCTCTTCCCCCCTCCCTTCCTCTCTCTCTAAAATCAATAAACATATGTTCAGGTGAGGATTAAAAAAAATAAAAAATAAATGAATATACTTGGATGGACTTTTTTCTTTTTCTTTTCTTTTTGGTTGACTGTCATTTTTGACATAACTTACATAAAACATTCCATGGAAAAATTACATTAAAACCATATGGAAACTTAGAAAGCACTTTTTCTTTTCTATACTAACCTTTCCCAACCAAGAACATTATATATCTTTTGATTTACTTGGGTATCTATTTCTACTCCTGAAAAGACCAACTCACCTTTCTGAAGCAATGATAGATACAAAAACGTAATCCATAGCCACACTACATGGTAATTTGGTTGATAAACTTCTCGGTCTCTAATCTCAAGTTTTATTTCCTTGAATTATACATCAAGATGCAACTGCACAATTTTCTTGCACAATTCAATGACGAGGTCATGATTATCAGATCTGTTCAGACACTCACTCACTTCCTTAGTCCACGTGAATAGAATTTTTACTCTACTCAAGAATCATTTCTATATGTCAACAATTGTTCAACAGTTGGTCATCTGATAACATTTACCTCACTTGGACACCTGATACCATTTTCTCTTTGGTGGCTCCTGTGCCGTTAGTATGTTCTATGCTGATAATGTTCCTTTTAATCCTTTCTCTTGTAAAATCAAGTAAAGGAAACCGAAGTTTAGCTTCCCCTACCACAGAGGAAGTACTTTCTAATTGGTACAAATGCAGAAGGAACATCAAAGGGCTCAGAAAAAAAGTGAAACTTTACTATTCTGCTTTATCAGTGACATTCGGATGAGTCCCTGGTGTACTAATCAAAGTCCACATTGCTTCAGCAAAGATCAATGCTTGTTCTGGGCATGAATAACATCATCACGCCTTGATTCTCTCATAAAGGCTCAAGGAAAGAAAAACTATTAACTATGGGAAGAGAAAATAAAGTGAACTAAGGTTCCCTGAGAACAATTTGGCAATATGTATCAAAAGTCTTAAAAATATACTTTTTTACCCAGCTATTTCACATACAAGGATCTAAGGAAATATCAGAAATGCCATCAAAGAATGTATTAAAAAGATGTTAACTGCAGCAGTATGTAGAACAGAAATATTTAGAAAACAACCTTATACCACATATGGTACAACTGATACAATAACCAATTAACCATTGCTTAATCCATAAAGACACTGAAATATCTCACGAAACACGAAGTCTGGAGGTGGGGTATCCGGGCTCAACATCATCACCAAGAAGCCATGTCCTCTCTACCTCTTTGACCTGTGAGTCACAGCAGGTCTGCTTTCACCTTTAGTTAATAGCACCTCCTCATGGTCACAAAATAGCTGCTAGAGCACACATTTGTGCCATACTGAAATGGGGCATCCAAAAGCTTCCCCCTTACAAGAGTCTTCATCTGGAAATAAAAGGCTTCAAAACACACACACACACACACACACTTGGTTTCCCCACCCAAACAACAAAACAAAGCAAACACCCAGCAGAGTTTCCTTCATACATTACTCAGCAAAACAGCATCCCAGGTTTAGCCCTGCACCAGCCCACCGGTGAAAGGGAA